>NC_044349.1:14770336-15104947 GCF_007364275.1 Archocentrus centrarchus | reverse complement strand
CAGACCGAAACAGACTCAAGCAGCAAGACAATAGACAAGACAGACAGAGGGAGACGGGCAGACATACAGTGACGTATGGGCACGCAGACAAATTGTACAATACGCAAAGGGGAAGAGGAAGGGTTTGGGGTTGTTGGAGAAAGGGGGAAGGAGGAAGAGGATATAAGTGGGGATAGAATAAGTAAACTGTGATTCTGGAGAAAAACAAAAGGAAAAGAAAAGAAAAATAATGACTCAAAGTGGGTTTAGAAGTCTCACACACTGGGGCTTAAAATCAAGACTCAACTTCACGTCCCCCTCTCCCCATCTTAAGCTTTGCACAACAATGCAAATACGACTTGAGAAGTCTTGGGATGGGTGGGTGTGATGTGTGTGGAGGTGGTACGTAGAGACCGAGGGGGAGATTTGGGAGGGGGGAGACTGAGAGTGGCAGCAAGGATAGGTAGCATTCCAAAGTACACCGTGTCAATCCAAATGGGATTCATATGATCGTTGCATGAGACAATTGAACTTTTCCAACAAAGTAAGGCACAAATATCACCTACACACACTCAAAGGGGATTTTTTTACCATGATTGCTAACATGTAAATATAGTATGATGACATGTAGTCCAGAAGTGCAAAGCTTTTTAGTCGGCTGAAATGGTAAAAACATTTGAAATGTTGTTGACTTTTAACAGCCATTTCATATTCAGTCTTAGAAAACAGTGCATTTTGCTTTCATGTAAAGAAAAATAAAAGATAGTCCTTTCAGTTACAGACTATGAACCTTCTGCATCCTGAGCAGGATTCTCTGTCATTTTCGATACTCTATGTGCATCCTATCAACAGTTTATTGTGATTGGCAATTACTCTACAACCCTGGTGCAGACATGACCTAACCTTGAGGGCAAAAAGTTCATTGCTGACCTTCGGAGGAAAAAACAAACAAAAAAAAAACCCAACAACAACAAAAAATGGCTCTCTTGTGGGGAACAAAATTATCAACTGTAAAAATGGACCAAAAGGTCAATGACAAATTAGAAGAAACACGCTGTCCTTAAAAATCTCAAATCTCTGAAGATTACAATTGAACAAAAATGTCCCTTTCAGTAACCATGGTTCTAAAAATCTGCGCTACCCTGATCCGACTGGAAGGAAAATTGAATTTGGTTGAGATATGCTTTGTTATTAAATGACAGATTCAAAAAAGTGACTGAGGAAGATTATTCTAAAAACATGTTGAATTGGATAAAAAGGCAAAAAAAAAAAAAAAATATCTGCATTTAATTTTCAAAAATTTCCTAACTAAACAACAAAGGTTAAAGGGCAGCCCATTCCTCACACGGACATGCATGGGTGTGGCTATGGCATGAGTGACATATACAGGTGCACCCCCATCCATTTGGGCAGACACCAGATAACTAATACAGTCCAAAAAAATGTCACCCAAGCCCGTCCAAGCATGCCATCCATTCCCAAATATAGCATTGTTCCAGACACACACACACACGAAATCAAATTAAAGTAAACAAATCAAACTGAACAAATCCACAAAAAGAACTACGTCCGAACAGCATAGACAGTACCAGAGTGCAGCTGTGTTCAACAAAGAGGTATGCATCAATACTATTAGATGTTTTTAATTACTTTTTCTTTTTTTAGGCTAGAATTTGAATCTTGAATTTGGTCTCCAATCCAAAATAATGGTGAAAACTCAATAGGGGAAACAAGGTTATTTGGGGGAAACATCCAATCAAAGAGTGTCTGAGGGAGCTCTTCTCTCCCTGGGGCTCAGGTCAGCCAATGGACCGGGAGCTGTAGTGGCTGAGTGAATGAGGTTTCCCCACATAAAGATGTCTTTGTTTACCTTTGAGTACCTATAGTGTCAGGCATCTAACACCAGTCATCTGCCAAATGCCGGTAACGTTTGGCTTTTGGTTGGCGTGTGAAATTCCAACATTCAATTCACTGAGCCAATAAACAAAAACATCCTTCCTTAAAGGCTTCCTGGTACTGGGGAAATTAATAAGTGATATGTGTTTAAAGAAATGAAACGCAGGTGAGGGTACCTGTCAACAGCATCACCATGCGTACGACAGGTAAGTGAATTAAGTCTAGATATCTATAGAAGATCAAGAACTGATAATACAGTGCATTACACTACAGATTGGCTGGAAATTGTTTGAATCTTGAGAAGACACTTTGAGAAACAACATTAATTGTGCATCTAAATGTCAATGTCACATGCAAATGAGTCACTGAAATTACTGACTGGACACAGCCCTGGTGCCATATGACTTAATGTTCTGAGTGAACTCCAATAGTAATGGTCTGGTAAGCCTGGATAAGCTGTATGCATGTGTGCATGGAACCTTCTCCTATCCTACCTCACAAATGTATTTAAACATGAGAAAAAAAAAAAAAGAATCCCAATTGCATGGACAGGCTCCTCATTCACAGAGACCAGGAGCCCAGCCGGCCCATTTGGAATTAAGAGAAAATAAACCAAACGTATACCTTTCAGTTAGTATACTAACAACATGTAATCTTGTTTCAAGCCCCAATGTGGAGAGAAAGACAAGAAGCCTTACAGTGGACGAGGTGAAACGCAGTCGAGAGAGAATGCCAGAGTACTGCACTAACTCTAATAGTGGGCAGTGTTGTGGAGGGATTTGTGCCAAAAAACAGAGGTCAGAAGGTGGACATTATCGGCCATTTTGGTGAGGCAGGTGTTGCTGCCCCAAAATGAGGGGGGGAAGCCAAAATAATGTGCAGCCTTTAGTGTCACCTTGAAGCTGAGATTACACCCTCTTGCTGCCTGAGGACACAGGTGCAGTATAGAGATCCTTTAGTCACACTTGCTGGGAGAGGCCTTCGGCATTTACATATAAGCCACAGGGGTCGGTCTGTATTAACATACCTTGGCTGCGCCAGTGCTAAACAGTCACTATGGGTGGCTCATCAAAATGGAAATTATTACCTAAAGGAAACTGACAAGAATAATGGCAGGGGTGTCTAATAATAGCAAGCAGCGGATTGAGGGGATTTCAGAGCAAATCACTTTTTTTCTATTGTCCTGAAAGTAGATGACAAGCAGCCAAATGATACTGCAAGTATGTCCCGTCACTGTAATGACTGTCATCACTCTGATTTGGTAAGGTATTATATTCATATGTTTATATTAGAATAAGAGGTAATGAAACATTTGTTTTGTATGAAAAATAAAGATTTCTGATACTGACATGATTTTTTTTTTTTTTAAAGTGGGTATTATGTTGGCAACTCCTTGAGACAAACATCTAATAGAGATGGCAGGATTTTTGCTTTGGCCAGTGAGAACATAAGGTGTAATCTAGCTTTCTTTCCCAACAGTACACACAAATGCATAGCAGGACATGCAAGCACATTCAAAACCAAGCAGATACCACCGTAGGAGGGTAAACATGCACATGCAAACATAACAGCGCGGTCTTTCTGCATCACTGTTATTTTTAGGCCTTAAAATAAGACTTAATATAAACGCTGCCAGGTTTATTCTGTTTCTTTTGTGTGAATTTGACATACTTTGTGAACACTTATTTACGGGAGGGAAACATGTGCAGGTTACTGGGCGGTTTTCACAGATCTTACTGCTGCAAATGCTGATTCCATCCCTTGACAGCCAATTTGGTGAACACAGGTAATGGAAGGGAAACCCTCAACTTTGTCCATAATAACTGCTTGATCTGACAAAATAATTACAGATATTAGTCCAGTGACTTTCCCTAGGGATAAAAGGTGTGCCTTGTGCATTACAAAGAAGTGGCACTGATGTGGCAGCTTGCAACTAAAACTACAGGCGCTACATTTTGAATTATTGAGGGTTTATTTTTACTTTTGGGCTTAGTGTAGTAAGTCCATAAAGTCTTGGCAAACAAAAGGGCAAGATAAAATGCACTTGTTGGCTTGTGGCTACTTGGTATGTAAACAGATAGATAATATGCAAATGTGGCTTAACTAGCTAGTTTTTCCAGACGTAAATTTTATACCTGATCTCACTGAGAAAACCATATACACACCTGTGCCTGCCTCAGCATTACCAAAGCATGTAAGCTGCTCATTAGTTTGCTGCTGCAGTAGCAGTCCTTTTTTTACATTTTTTTTATGATTTTCAGATATATTCATTTAATCCCTGGTGACTGATACACTCTGACAGCCACACATACAAATACCGCCACTCCAAAAGGAGACTGATAGTAAGAATGTGCATTATCTCTTCTACCTGATCTACTGAGACTCTCTGAGCTACATGCAACACCCCTAACATAAAGCCATAGTTCCTTGTTTTTAATCTGATTATTGTACAAAGCCCACTGACGCTACAGTTAAGCAGTAAGCAATGTTTGCATTGAGCTCCAATTCATTTAGCACTTTCTTCTTACTGTGCCAGGACAATAACATGAAGTAAAAAGAGAAAATACTGCATGTTTTCTTGTGTTTTTTAGAATTTTCACTGCTTTAGTTTAGGAAAAGAGAGGGAGAGTATGCGTGTGTGTGTGTGTGTGTGTGTGTGTGTGTGTGTGTGTGTGTGTGTGTGTGTGTGTGTGTGTGCACGTGTACAAGGAAAGGAGGGCTTTTGAATAATAGATTATAATTTGATGGAGTGTCATGACTGCAAGGGAACACAAACAGCAGTCATTCAACAAAACCAATCACATCTCGCTGCCGCCATTTGAAAATAAAAGTATCTCTGAGCACCCGCTAAGCAACAGCAAATTTGATGTCGAACTCATTATATTGTTATTGATCCACACGACACTGTAAATGGCATCCCTTAATGGCTGCCTAAATCACCACGGAACCCAATCAGGCCCAATCAGGTCTAATTTTTTCAGTAATGGATCGCTATAAACAAGATGACAGGAACACTGGCTGTATACACACTTATTATTTCATTCGACATTTGCATTTGCACTCCGAGACCCAAGAAGCAGAGCAGCGTCATTTTGGAAAAAAGAAACACAAATCTCACCAACAAATAAACCACGAAAAGACAAACATTTTTAAACAGAAAAAAGGGTCACCAACAGAACAGAAACTAAAGGAAAATGTACAACACAACACTATAATCACAACACAAAAAATAAAAGAAATAAGAAAAAGTAAAAGAAAAGGTAAGCCAAAAAAAAAGGGGGTGTGTATCAGGGAAAATACTTGTAGTAAACCAAAGAAAGAGAAAGGAACAACTGAAGAAAACAAAGGGAATGCAGAAACAAAAAAGACCATTGCGGCCAAAGGGATTTTGTAGAGGCATGCAAGCGCAGTTACATTCTACCATCATGCAACAGGTCCTGTTATTTCCACACGCTGGGTTTCCATTCAGCACATGCAAGAAAGCCTTTAGGTGCAGAAGCAATACCAAAGGATGCAAAACGAGAAAAGGCCCCACAATGCAAACATAAAAGTAAATTAACAAGACCCGAGCTAATCAGGTTTGCTTTCATCATTTCTTCCTTTGAAAATAAATAAAAATTTCTTTCATAATCATTTAGCAGTTTGGATCAACTGATTAGTATTTCTTCAAATTAGTAATTAATTGAGCTTTGTAATAGGCAAATACAGCTAAAATTTTTTCAACATGTTGAATTTTATTATTTTTTTTTTTCAAACGTGGGTTAAAAAAAGTAAAAAAGAAAAAACACACCAACCTTCTCGAAGCTCTGAGGGATGTAAAGGGGTTGATGCAGAACACAATGACATGAGGAGAAGAGAAAAATAGGGGAAACACAGAGAGAGTAAAAAAAGCCACCTCAAGGTGTTTAGCTGCAGCTACATTTCCCTTTTCTTTCATCTTTTTTTTTCCTCCTTTCCCCCTTTTCCCTGCTATCAGTGAAACCCGTCTTGAAAGTACACTTGCCTGCCCCACCCCGCAAATAAACTTGAACCAAAACAATCAGATTCACCCCAGTGGCTGCACTGTCGCCTGGTAAGAAAAAAGAAGTGAGGCGCCACTGGAGTCACATCAAGCGTTCCATTCTCATAATTCAGAATTTCATAAGCTTCTTATAGCCACAAGGAGAAGCTCCTGTGGTGGCCGTATTTGCTTTTATTAGAGAAAGAAACAAAATAAAGAGAAAACAAAAAGAAAACAAAAACTAATGAGAGATTGAAAAGAAAAAAAGACACAGTTTGGGATGAAATTAGAAGCTGCAGTTCAAGGTAGTCACAGTAAATGCTATTCGAAGCCAATCAGAAGCACCGTCGTTAGGCTTTCGGCTGGGTTGTAGTCCCAATTGTGCCTCACGTACAATTAAAGATTTGTATATGGTTTTTCTTTGTTTTGTTTTCGCCTGAAATTTATCCCTACCACAGCTGCTAATCTCGAGTGCATTTTGCTTTGTGAACAAAACATAGTCAACATCAAGTATCAGAATTGATTGACAAAAGTTAACTGAAAACAGACAAAGGTTGACACCATCAAAGCATAACAAGTGTGTTACATAGCGTGAAAGTACTTAAGTATTTATGACCCTTGTGTACTCTTTTAAAGGCATGCTGATGGAGCCAGTGTTCATGGAGACTGCATGAATTGTTGGAAATGATATCAGGGTATATATATTTTGACCAAAGGAGCTACTGAATATCCCAGTGCTGTGTCAACAAAGTGTTCCCATAATTATTCATCTGTATTTAATGATGCCTGTAGAGCACTTGACTAGAATTTTCAATGACCCTTTTAACACCTACTATGCTATATATTAGCAAGGTGGATAGCTACTTGACATCACCTGCATCATAGAAGAGACAGCATGGGCCTTCAGGATGAATGCTGACAAAAACAGAAACTAATCTTGATGAACCTTTTTTTTTTTTTTTTTTTAATACCTTCAGCTCTTCACGGTTGAATTTTTCTTCCCTATGCTGCCACTTCACATGGTATGATAATAGCAATAATAATGAAAAAGCAGCTCCCTGACCCATTTTATAATGTCAGAGTAGTGAATTATTTATTGGGAACAAAGTTATTTGGTACACAGCAGAGGGAACAAACTGAGTAGATACGGAGGCATCTTTATTTAATATGCACAGTATAAATAATACATGTCGAAAATGCATCTGCTTCAATTTATTAAGGCTCCCTCAACTGGGATTCATTGTCATTTAGCATTAGTGGTGGAGAGTATGCTTTTGTCTTCATTGCCTGTTTCCTATGAAACTCTGTGTTCCCTGTGACTGATTGTTTTTTATATCTTCACTTTGCTGGAACATGCCAGCCAAAATTACTACTGACTGTAAAAGCCTTTATAGATAATACACCAAAGCAGAAACATGGGAATACTATGGATTTATGCTCCAGAACAGCATGACAAAGAAATAGAGGAAGTGTACTATTTATAATCTATGTGACAGAGCAGGTTTTTTTTTTCTTTTTTAAACAGAGCATCCTATTGTGCTAACAGTCCTTTCCTACTGTATCAGTTCTCCTCCTCCAAATCTGGAGAAGGCTGAGGGGTTGAGATTTTGATTGGTGGGCGATAACACCTCGCCACTCAATCAAAATCGAGACTTACCGTTGTGCTCCTTTACCTGTAAAAAAAGAGCTAATCAAAAAGAAGTCCTTCCAGACTCTTTTTGGGTTCCAACTCTGACAGCGCGGGAAACATTTGATTGGGCACACAATTACAGGTAAAAGGTGTCTTACAACCGATAAAGTAAAGACATACGGCTTGTTGTGCTACACATTTCCTTCCGAGTGAGTAGGGGAGGGCATTAAAAGAAAAAATGGAGCATAACATCATAACAGAGAAGAACATTAGTTGGTCAATTATAGTTTTACATTTGGAAGTTTCAGTGCATATGAAATTACATTTATGGGCAGGCAATACTATCAGTGCTAAAAGATTGATATTACTCGGGTAATACTATTTTGCAAAATACATTTTGTGCAAACACAACTAGACTAGAATGGAAGCAATTATCATTTGTTAAGCTCAACAGTAATGCCATTTAAAGCTGAGCTGCACTGTGAAGTTATTTTAGTTAGAATGGGTAGATGTTTTATTTATTTATTTATTGTTTTGTTTTGTTTTCTTGGCCTGATTCTTTGACCGGGTTGCTCCCTACCTCGCACATAAAGGTTAGCGGGGGACGAGTAGCGCACGCCTTCCACATTAGACGCCACACACTCGTACTTCCCCTGGTCCGTCTCCTCGCTGTTCTCAATCTGCAAGGCACCTGGAAAATGACGAAGCAAAGACAAGAAGGGGAGGGAAAGAGACAGAAAAAAAAAGAGAGAGAAAGAGAGAAAGGAAGCAGGGAGAAAATGATTAGTCAATCTGTCTGTGACAGTGCATGAAGAAGTCAGACAATCTCCTTAATGGTGGGTATCTTGAATTTCTCAGGACCACTTTGTCAAGATCTGCTTCTCTCTGCAATGCTTATGCAGATTGGCATGACAAACTGGCTCCCACTCCAGCCTCAGCCATCCACAGATTAAAAAGAGGGGGGGAAATAAATGAATAAAAATGTGGACTGAATCAGTCACACTAGATTTGTAGCTACAGTATGCTTGGTTTATGCAACTCGTGTAAGATGTGAGATCTCTTACAAAGAAAGTACAACAAAGTAATGATGTAAGGGTGATGAAAGGTAATAGAGAAGGGGTGTTGAGTTGGTCTTCTAAACCCCATGAGATTAGCAGATCATCCTTTGCATAAAACTCAGAGAGAGAGAGAAAGAGAGAGAGAGAGTGTGTGTGTGTGTGTGCTGTGGCGGGGGGGAAAGGTTAAGAGAAAATATCCACACATCCATGTAAACACTGACTACATAATGTAGCGTTCCAGCCCTTCTGCTATTATGTGATGACTGCTCACCCAAATTGTGACAAAATAATACTCAAATAATCTTGTAAACAAATGCATCCGATAATTATTATTATTAATATTAAAGTTTTATCCCAGCTGTCATAGAATGAGAGGTGGGGTACCACTCTGTCGCAGAGCTAGCTATTTTCTTTGCTGCATTCTTGTGTTTTAGTTACTTCACCAGAGTATTAATATAAGAATTGCTCCATTTTGTGCACCACTCTCATTGACCTCCATTCTCTTCTCACTTATTGTCATTATCATATTTTAAATGAACGCCTTAGAGCTCGTTTCAGACATTACCTCTTTATCTAGACTTTATCTCTTCTTATACAGTATGTGCAAATAAACTAAACCTAAAATGCCTGGCAGCCAACATTGAAGAAAAAGGTGCAAGGGACAAAGGAGGGAGGTGAAACAACAGGCGTCAGATCATTCCTCATTAGAGCGCTGTTGACGGCACTTCCTGATGATATCATTAGGGCTTCTGGCTGGCTCAGCAGACAGATTGCAGCCTAGGCCTCTCTGACAAACACAGCACCATTGCTCGTTAACGTTTAGCCAGGAAACATCAATATGCCAGGAGCTGCCCTGGATGCTTTGTAATATACCATAGCCTACTCCATCACATCAGCAAAGTAGATTGAACACAATGTTGAACAAGGCTACTATTTTGGAACATTGGCCTAATAAGCTGTTTCAGCTGTGCTGCAAATGAGATCATTGATCCTGCTTAATTATAAAGATAACTCAGTTCCCCCTGTTGACTATTTTATACCTTTGGGTCAGTACAAATATATTTGCTTTTCAAGACAACAATAAAGCTATGAAGCTGCAACAATCTATGGCGCTCTATTTTATTTATTTATCTTTTTTTACTGTCTCTTCATTTCAATCTACAACTCAGATCATCCTCATCCCTGAGAGGGAACTGTTCCTGGCACACAGCTCGTGAACCAAATGAAAAAAATCTACCTGCAGAGTGCAGGTGGCACAGTCTTCGCCGTGGGTTTATGCAAGCATCTGATTTGGATTTGTTTGATGTGCACTTGGAACAGCAAATGCCAGTGCGGTGGCAGGTGGGTTGGAATGTGCTCAGAAGCTGAGTGCCTCAACACAAGGGAGACCACAAAGTAAGGACTGTGTGAAGTTCAACTCCAGGTGGACGGTTCCAGAAAGCTCTGCCAGCGGCTTGTCACCCTCACTCACTGTGCTGAATTATAAAATCGTTGGAAACCCCTTGTTGTTAACCGCTACTACACCGTTGAATAACAAGTGATGCTCTATATAATATGCTGTAGGTCTTCAATTCATGCCTGCCAGCTGCTGACGATCTGCGGGTCTATTTGCCTCTAGCAAATATAAATGTCAATCAAATCAAGTGCAATTTAACAGTAAACAAAACACAACTGCCAACATGTTGATGGGCGATGCATAAAGAATCAAAGAAAATTAACCAATATTTGGTGCTGTGAATTACTGGTGAACAGGAACAAAAGAAAGAGAGAAAAATATGCTTTGAGAGGAGACGCAGAGTTTCATCTGCTCCAAGACACCATGCTAGGTGGGATTATCTATTGTTTCCAAGCCCCTACTGGCTTCATTATGTATTCTAGCTATTATTTCAATGTGGGGCGCTGAAACACACACACAAAAGTCCTTCTAGTTGCAGATCATGGGGGAAGGGGGGGAAAAGTTAGCGAAGCAAGAAAGGCAAGTACAAGAAGCTTAAAAGCAGAAAAGAAGGAGAAGCAAATGAAGCAAAGGAAGCGAGAGAAAACAAATATACAGGGACAACAAGAGAGGAGGAGGAATATACACTATTTATTATTTTCTGTCTTAAACTTGTCATAACTTGCCCAGTGACAACTGGGATAGCCTTCAGGTGCCTCATGACCCTGAGCAGGATAGGTGGTTGAGAAAATGAATTTCTTAAACTTGTGTAAAAAAAAAAAAAAAAAAAAACTCTAGGAAGGAAAATACTAAAACCCTGTTTGACTCTGTAACTTAGCCTTGTGAAAATATGGGCAAACTTACAGTTTTTCTGTCCTCTTTCCCACATATTTTCCTCTAGCTCTGGCTTACTTGTTTTGTAAATGATGTAGTTCATTACAACAAAAAATTCCTCTGCAACGACCGGTGACCAGACAGGTGGTCTAAAGCCTCATAATATTAGCATTTAATGACACCAAATCTCTTTGATGGCCTATCTGGAGCTGCAGCAAGCACGCACACAAAACAACCAAGACCCATGCATCCTTTTTCCTATCACTTCTTATTTTTTTTTTTTTTGTTTATTTATTTTAAATGACTCCACTCTGTGTTTTGCATAATGTGCTCTGTCTGCTCTGTCAGCCTGTGGTGCGAGCGGCCAGCGGCGCAAGAAATGAAATAAATGCTGAAAATTATCTTTCACAAACATAATAAAACACATGCACCCTGTCTGTTCAAACACTTGGTGTTTACTGATAAAGACAGCAATTTATAGCGTTGCTCAAAAAAAATGGTTGAAACACGCTTATTAAATGAATCCTATATGGGGTCCTATTGCCGTGTCTTCCTTGTCTCTAGCTATTAATTCTTATCACAAACAACAACTGCAAAAACTACCACAGATCACAGTTTTTTTTTGAGGAAAAAAAATACTCATGTCAGTACTAATCTGCTGGCAATTATGCCTGAATGAACAATAACCCTGGCTAGCTTTACTTTATATTGTATCAGCACAGTTTGACTATGTGCAAACAAAACCAGCACTTTACCTGCACTTTTTTGCAGGTGCATCAGTGCTACAGCACTACAACTGCAGAACAAATCGCTGTTTTTAATGTTTTGTCCTGCATGTTGTGCTTGATCGTATGAACACTAATTATTCATTTGAATGAAGCCACTTTTCATACCAATAAATAAATAGATAGCATATCACTTCAACTCCAGCTCAGTGTAACTGAGAATTATTGTGACATTTAAAAAGGACACATCAAGGACACTATGTGAGGTGTACTGGGAATGGATCTGAGAATATCCTGGAACAGGCCCGACTGTCCACTCACCAGTCACAATGACCATTAGTAAACTGCCCCCACTGAGTTATAACTCATGTTTTACTAGGTCAGAGGAGTAAAAGATAGCCTTCTTTCTCCGTTACTCAGTGATGTATACATAGCACAATATTAAGGTCAGTATGAAGGAAAAAAAAAGGAGTGGCTAAGTCTCTTATAATAATGACATCAGTTATCCATGTTGATCGATCTTCTAAGTCTGAGTGAACACAAAGACTCACAACCTCCAACCTCCCCTGCTGCCCACTCTGGCTGTCTTGCAGCAAGTTTACTGCCTTCATTCATTTGATAAAGAAGGCTGTAATGGAACATTTGTCCCAGTTGTGACAGCTGCCCTGGTTAAAAGTGCTGCATGCTGCAGGCTGACCTAAAGAGGAGCACTGAGGTGCCAAGGTGTGATAACAAAGAAGACTGCCTAGACAGAGTTCAACAAATACATGTTTTTGATTCAGGGACAAACATTCTTGCAGAGAAACTGTTAAAAGCAGATATGTTTTGCTGTCCTATTCAGTATATTACAATGATGATCTATATTATATAACCAACACTTACAACTAGACTAGATTTGTCTAGAGGTCTAGGCCGGAGAGCTATCACAGACAGGGACCATTCAGATGTTTCACAGACTTCACTGTCCTTCTTTGTAGCTGCTTACAAGCTAACAACATGGGAATGACACGGACTGATGGCAAAGAATATAAAGAGTGAGGAAAAACTATCACAAACTGAAGTGTGGAAAAGAAGAGGAAAAAAGGTGGAACAAAAATTTTCTTATGAGAGGAGAAGTAAAAAAAAAAAAAGAAACACAGTTAAAAAAACCTAAAAAAAACAATAAGAGAAGGGTGGGAGGAAGAGTTAAAAAGATAGACAAGCATAGAAAAACAGAAAGACAGATGAGGGGATAAAAGGAGGGCGAGGAGGGGCCAGCATGGTTGATTAATTTCAGAAAGTGCCTAAAGCTGTGGTCTGCCCACCCCAGTCGCTGCTTGCAGCTTTGCCCCCCCCCCCACGTCCCATTTGTGTAATTCAATTAGTGTGCTCTAGCAGGATTTGATAGATTTGTTTAGGCGGTGAACAAAACTGCTGGGCAACTCTTACTAAAACCCCAAATTAGCACCTTGCTTTACAAATAGACACACAAAAACAACAGCCTTCTAGTACGTGCATTAAACTCATTTGGACGCACAGAAGAGTGCAGACTGCAATCCGAATCAAACTTTAACGTCTCAGTTTCTGCTGATAGCTGTTTCAAATTTTGCATACTCACCATTATAAAACTGCATACACATAAAGACACATTTTTATAGATACATTCTACAGCTGAGAAAGCCCACACCTGTCCCAGGTGACAGGAAAAAAACAAACTTGTTTTCACTTTCACAAACTGTTGGTTAATTTCCAAGTTTTGCAACAGCTGTTTCAGAAAATAGACCTACAGAATTAACACAGAATTGTTGAGTTATGGGACATAAATTCTATTTGCAGCTATAAATGACAACATGCTGGAAGTTACAGACTTCAGCTGTGTACCCGCAGTTTTAATAACTGCATAAATGAAGACAGCCAGTAGCGCTACATGGCAGCCAAGTCTGGACTTGCCATTTTCTCACTGTCTCTCCCCCCTCTGTCTGTGTCCTGGCTGTCACTCCGCAACGCTCTGCTACCACCCCAAGGTCATTATACTGTGATCGCACCAGCATGAGGCTCCACGTGTGATGCCATTGTTGTCAGAGCCCATCTGGTGGCTTGTAACGCTCCCATGAAATTAGTAATGAAGCAGGTAGGGAGTCGAGCTACCTTTATACATATCGCTTACCTCAAGGCCAGCACCTGCACGGCTTTGTATGGAACTAAAATTCACTGAAGTTGTACATTTTGGGAATCAGCTCTTTTATTAGGTGAAATAGAATGACTCAGCAGTGGGACAACAATGTCTTACCTAGAGATCGAAAATAACGTGTACTGGGAGAGTCGGCTTGAATATAAATATGAACCTATGAACACGTCTTTCTCAAACACCCTTGTGTTTCATTAAGATTTCAGTTCACATCCAACTCTCATACAATTTGTTTTGTAATTACATATGTGCCATGCACTCCTGACAGCAGGTCAGTATTGGCAATGGGTGAAAAATCATCTTTTTCATGCTGCTTAAGTCATTATGCAAATGCTGCGTTCACAAGTTACATTTGTCACAATATGATTTATGAGCCCTTCTTAATTAACCAAGGAGATGCAGGGAGGGGCGGCTTTGACTATGTTGGTCTGTGAGGTCATGTGATGTCCTTTAATATGTTTGACAACATGGTACCATTTAGAATATTTTCATGAAATGCTTGTATGAAATGACTGAGGACAGAGGACCTTTGACCTACTGTGGGGTCTCAAAATGAATCACCTCCTTTGCCATACCACCCTGCAGTCATGAAACCAAAAAAGATAAGTGATGAATCCATACCCTTGATTATATGGACAACCACGGGAAACTGAGATACTCACTTACCTGCTCAGCCTGTGGAACAAAAGCATTTAAAAACAACCCCGCTGCATCACAGTGACTCAACTGAGAGCGAATGTTTCAGCTATAAAGTCGGATAGATAATTACAAGGGAAATTTAAAATGTCCAGGGAAAATGGGAGAAAAAAATGAGGGGAGAAGAAGAATTATTTGAACAAAGCCTTTGTGTAATTCACAGTAGTCACACTGCTTTACACCTGTGTCCTTCCATTCTTACCTTGATATCCTCCCATTCTCCCATTTATCCTCTGAAATTATAAAAGCAGCTCTTTTGTACGGTAAAAGGATGCACATGCTGGCAGTTTTTGAAAAGGCATCCACCGCACTTGGCAGCCTTCCTAAATTTGCAGTTATAGGTTTGTATCCTGCAGAGTAACATGAGGGAATTAAAGCAAATGTATCTTTTGCTGGCTATCCACCCCCCTGATGTGCCATGGTTATGTTTTTCAGGGAGGTGCACTAACATATAAGATGTGGCTAGTGTCCTTGTGGTTTATGCACCAATGAGGAGGATATCAAAGCAGAGCTGGAGAAAAAAGGAAGGGTGTTGCTAAACAGTTTGCAATAATCAGTCTACATAAATCTGTCGAAGCCCTAAAATGTCACTGTCAGAGGTGAAAAGAAATAAATAAAAAACACAAATCCTAGCAGAGCTAACAGCCCTCGCCATTCATCTGTTTGCTGTTTTAATCTCAAGTTTCCTGACTCTGATAATGTCGATGAAATAGCAGGAAGACACGAACACAGAACACACAGACACACACAGGTGGAAGAACAGCACGTCAGTGTTGACATTAAACACGGAAATATGAAACATACATGACCAATGTCACACAGAACACAAACACAAATGAAGTATTAATGGGAGCGGAAAAAGGTTAAATATTTTTTTTAAATACGAAATCCCCGATTATTTGCCATATTTAGTCACTTTGGTGAAATTAGAAGTGGTTATATTTGGTTATGTGTCAGTTAAAGTCTTTTTTTTTTTTCGCTCTTTTTATCGTGATGGTTAAACATCTTACCTCGAATCGGGGTACCCTCTGGAGGAGACACAAAAATGAAGACACAACATCAGTTAAGTTCAATTATTAGTAATAGTTAGAGGAGGTGTTTGGGTTAGATGGGTCACTGAAAATTGGTTATTAAACCATCAGGTAATCTTGTACAGATAAGGGGGCTAAAAATAAAAAAAAAACATCTAAGTGCCGGTATCACAAAACAATGGGGAGCTTTATCAAGCTGGCATACTCAATTAGCTTTTTCGCCCGGTGTCTCGGCATGCATTTTATCATGCCTGTAACTTAGGGTGATGAGGGGAGCATGAGAGGTTGGGTTTCTTAAGTTGACATGTTACGCCTGTCAAAATCTACTTGAACAAAGTGTGTGTAAAAACTGCCACTATTCAGCACTGGGCACCCGCATTAGTGTTGAACCTTAACATGTCAAAGGGAGGAACAGAATCTCTACCGAGATTCAGGCGGCGCCTTCATGCAACCGCACGTTAAATTAAACAGACTGAAGTTCGTATTTATCCTGCAAGTCATAAACCTGTTTAACTGTGACAGATAGACTCAAGTTTGATCCCTTATCCCCAGTCATTCAGTCTCCTTGCTTTTCCAGTTGTTTCATTTCACTGAGAGTTGTATGTTTCTCTATCTTTGTTTATTGTGAGGCTGTATTGTATTACATGGCTGACTGCAAGCCAAATGTCCCATTAGGGACAATAAAATATCGAGCTTATCCAGTCACTGGCCGGCGGGTTTTTTAAGTGTGGTTTGAAATGCTGCATTGTAAAACGCATCCCCTATAGGCACAGCTTTGGGTGTGGGAAGGCGAGTCAGCTTAACTTAAATCCCTTCAAATTCAAATTAAACTGTCCTTCCACTCTTGACTGTTTTTCATAATTCCTTTTTGTCTTCTTGCTCGAGCAGCTCCTCTATTAATTTTCTCTCGTTCGCCCTGTTTTTGTGTTTTTTTGTGTATCATAGTATTACTTCTCTCTTAGTGTGCATTTTTAAACCAAAGGCTGACTGAGGGCAACAATGTGCTCTTGGTTATTCCTACTTGGCATAGACTGCCTGCACCCACAGGGCTAAGGATCAAGGGTACTCACTATCCACTGAGCCTAACATTAGAGGTCTGGCCCATGTGTAGGCATGCAGTCATGCACAGAGAACCTGTTTAAGTAAGTTTTAATTCTATTTTCCTAAGTGTGAAATTTTATTCCCTCAGCAGTGTTACGGACACTTGTTCGGCATTTGGAGAACCTCATGACAGTCTGTTTAACTACACCTTTTTTCCCCCCACCGCTGTCACTGACAGGTGTAATGAGTGGTGGAACAAGCTTAACTGCAAAGTGATGGTTAGGGACTCTTCTATATTTATTCATGGCTGGCTGTGCGGCTGCACATTCACTAAGACATATAAAACAGAATCAGGCATTATTCATAGCTTTATTAAGCTGACAATGATACATGTTTTTGATGTAAATCCACACATAAATGTATGCATCTCAGCTCCTGGTTTTTAAAAATGTGAATTCAACCCAGCATTTTCCAGCATTTCCTACAGTACAATAAGGGGTGTGAGAGGCTTGGTTGTGGAGTTGAAATGTTCAGTGCCTTCCGGTCAGATTATTACATTTTTGTGTATACAGCCATCTTTTGTGATACCAGCAATTAGGATTCAGTAACTGAATCTGAGGTTCTGCCTGGTTTACAATGCACCTAGGTGGATTCATTTCCTTTTTGACCATTTTGTGTTGTGTTATACATTTCTAAGTCAAAAAAATCTATATTTATGTTTTTAAAGTATGCATTTGTTGACATTAACTGCACTGTAAAATTCCTGGTGTTGATCTTTTTTTTGCTATAATTGTCCACATTGTGGCTGAAGTGGAAAGTCGATCATTTCAGACACAGAATCTAAATGCAGTTTTGACTTTATAGATTTGCCTTGTCTGTAAACCCCCACAAAAACAATCTTATCATGTTGTAGCCACAAACAGTGCAATGTGCTTATAAGCGCCACAGTAATCACTTAGAGTCATTGAAAAACCAGGCAAAATCAAAGCAACAATTTTATCATTTCTATAATAACTCTGGAGACCACATAATCATAGGTGATCACAAGACAAAGGACAACGGGGCTGGGAAGGTTATAAAGTTAGAGTTTGATTAGAGGCTGCAGGAAGCTGGTTTATCTTGCTTTAGCTGAGATGGATTTTAGTCGGGAGTTAAGAGGTTACTAGTTGAAGGTTAGAGGTTAAGGTCAAAGTTAGGTTAAGGTTAGAGTAAGGTTAAGGTTAATAAAGCAGGTTTGTAAAGGGGGGAGGGCTGTCACATGGATCTTCTAAAAGCCTGGGTGACAAAAGTGAGAAAGAAATGAAAACAAGAAGTATAATGAGGAGGATGAGGGACAACGGAGAAACAAACACACAGAGAGAAAAATATCGAGATAGAGAGAAGAAACTGGCTTTGTCATTTCTAATTTTTAAATATAAAAGGCCTGAGAATGGTAATATAAAAGTTTGTTGAGGAAGACCAGGCAGGCTTGATCCACGAGGCCAGCCAATATTCAATTACAACGGCAAATCCACCTGTATTACGGGCATGCAACTTAATGGCCATAAGCTTCCCATCTAAGCTTTGGTCAGCCAGGGGTTGATCAGATTAGGGTGACAATGACCTAAATACATCTCAACATGCTGCTGTCTCCCTCACATTATCAAATCTGGCATTCTTTTTTCCACAGAACATCTGCATGTGGGGCAAATAGGGTTGCGTGATTGGCTGAGTGTCAGGGTCTAGCCACCCTCAAGAGGGTGTCTGGCTGACCTTCTCATCACCACTGACACTAGTCTAGGATCCTGGTGGTGTCACAGCAGGTCTGAGGGAAAAGGTCTGAGCGACTCTCTTCACAGCAGCTTCGATAACACTGGATTTCAGCGTTTTCTTATTACACTCAACTGAGCTTAATGTGACTTACAAACATATGTGTTTAAGGGTGCCATCTAATGTCACGGTCATGATTTTAAGCCTTTACTATAAAAGGGACATAAATCTTTAGAACACTTTTGCCCATCCTCTTACTGTCATTGTGGCCTGCAGTTAATCGGTTCTAGCTGACAAGGCTAGGGAGGGCCTGAGGTCTGCAGACAGGGGTACTTAGGCAGAAATGTCAGGCTCTCTGCACACGTCTGGAAGAGCTCCTCTGGAAACTCTGATGCAAATATCAATTCTGACAGCAAAGCATGGACTGAAACATAGGGAACCAGTCTGCCAGCTAATCACCTATCTTGCAAACAATATTAATATATATATAAGTTCCAACTGTGATGTTGTTTCTTTCTTTCTTTCTTGGAGTGGGAGTAATTTAGATCAGCATTCACATTTCATTATTTATTGATAAAGGTCATATAAAAAAGAACAGAGAATCTTTGCAGAAGCTGGGAGCTGAGAAAGTTTTTGAAATGATGGACCCCAGCTCACTTTCCATGTTCTCCCTTCTCCTGCTTCTCTCCCGTTTCTATTTAACCCCCGTTTATGGCAGAGGGCCCACCGGCGTGACCCCCTGAGGCTTGAGAGTGTGTCTGATGCAAACAGAGAAGCCCCAGAAACTGTCAACAGTGATCAGCACACCAGAAGAACTTGAAAAAAAGGTTGAGGCTGTCACATGTTTTTCCTGTTTTGGGGATTTCTTAAATGCATTTCTAAATGCAAAAAAGAAAAAGTTATTAGGGACCAAAGATGGCTACTAGAAGTGCTGAAGGGATGAGAAGATGGCGGCCTAGGGGGCTCAAGCCATAAATCACCATAAATCCTGTCTGACTGCTGAGCTTTCCAGCAAAAGAGCTATAGAATAAAACCCCCCAAAGCCAACATAACCTTATAAGAGCTATGGTACTGAAAAAAAGGGAAACTAATTTCCTTGTCTCCCCTCCTACGGGCACCTATAGTTTGAAATTTGAGTAAAATGCATCCAGCTTAAAGTGACTGGGTATATATATATATATATTTTTTTTTTTTTTTTTTTTGCAAGTATTTCAAAAAAGTCAGGAAGAGCATAAAATGTGGCAACATGTAGCTATGAAGCCAGTTATGAGCCCTTACTCTTCTAGGCCGGGCAAAAAAGTCTAAGCAAGACATTTGTTAAGTAGTGAAGCAGAAGGCCAATCTGGCATGAGAAGAAAAAGCTCTTCTGACAAAATATTTGGCCAAGACCAGAGGGTTGACGCAGCATGAGTTAGGGAGTAGAATACATATTCCAGAAGCCTGACACTGATGTTCTTCTGAAAAGAATTCAAGCTCCTAACAGTACTTGCTGCACCTTTAAGGAGTCTTTCTGAAGCAAAGTTTAATTGTGAAAACTAAGATTCAAATAAAACAGGTTAAATGGAACAGTAAGTGATGTGCATTGCTGGGGAAATGTGCTTACTATGTATCTCATTATGAAGCCGAAAATGCTGCAGGCTGACTGCAAAGAAATGACTGTCTTGGATTCCAAATGAGTCCAGTTATTTACTTAAAACCTCTTGTCTTGCAATACAGCAGAGGAAAAAGAAGTAGATGTGACGGGACTTTTAGGAGAGTAGGATCTCCTGTAAAGAAAGAACAGGTAAAATAACTGGGGAAAAAAGCATATAGGTAACTTTATATAAGGTTACTTCTAAGGTGACTTTGGAATCCCACTAATACATGTACTAAAGTAATGTGGAAAAACTCTAAACTGAACAGTTCACATGACCTAATATGCATATTAGCTTTATCATAAAGTACAATGTTGCCGCCAAAGACTTGATCATCGAGTCTTCCTCAAATAAAGGAAAATATGCTGACAGGTGGACCGTGATGCTTCCTCAATGAATCCTCTATCTTTCTACTAGTAGTGGGGTGAAAGAAGATATAGTTGAAACCAGGAGGAGTACGGTAAAGTAAAATTAAGGATATACAGAAACAGAATATAGGGAAGATGTGGAATTGGAGGGTAAGGGTGGTAGAAGAGCAGGGAGTTCATGCATTCTGGAAAATAGTGTAAATATGCCATGTGCTTCAAGGACAGTGGGCTGGATTGCTGAGGCACTTACCAAAGGTTTCTGAAAATGGTAAAGAAAGAACAGGTAAATAGAAAAAAAAAACAGAGTTTATTTAAGATTGAGGTTCAAGGTGACCTTTTTTTTTTTTTTTTTTAGTTTTGTTTGGTGTTGTGTCCCACCTCAGTGTTTTTGGTTACATTTAATCCGAAACATTTTATTTATAATTTATAAATATATTTATTGGATTATTATTATTTTATTATTTAAAAAAATGCATTTTATTATCAGTTGTAAAATAACACATGTAATGTTATTTTTCAAATGTATTTATTGGTTATTGTCCTGTTTTCTTAGTCGGGGGTGGGGTGGGGTTGCTTGTGTTAAAGGTCAAAATTACATGAAATGTGTTGAAGACTCTGCGATGTGGACAGAAGCACATCTGAGTTTCAGACACAAATATAGACAAAACATTAAGAAAAAAGAGACAAGAAAACAGCTCTGTTTCAGTTAAACAGGACAAACAAAGACAATTGAAAAATCATGAAACAAATAAAGACAGATGGTACGGAGATTAGACAACAGACAGCAAACTGAATTTCTTTATGGATTATCCAGAGAGGCACAAAACTCAAAAAGCCATATTAACAAGGTTACCAGGTAATTCAATGTATTTTGAGAGGCGATGGCCCTCCACATGAGCATAATACAGTATGACTTCAGAAATTACTGGTGGAGGAAAAAAAAGACTACCCTTGTAGATGTACCTGCAAAACAAATATCGGTATCTCAAAATGTGATTGTAATGATTCAATAAACCTGTCAATGCATATTTCAATTTGTTCCTGTTTAGTTTGAATGTTGCAAAACAAAGTTTAACAACTTGCATGTTTATGTCATGAAAGCAGTTTTATGACAACTTTGCCTTTTATGCAACAGGAGGTGTGGTGCATTTAAAAAGTAGTGGGACTGTCTAGCTGCTAGTACTGGAAATACGCCATGTTTGACATGATTCATATCCTGCTATCAGTGTCACAATATTCTAGTGTGCAAAGATGACATTCCAATAGTGAAACATCAATGTCAATTTAAAAAAAAAGCAAGACTATCCTTCAAGAATAGAATCACAAATAGGTAGCAGTTAAATTATGAGACAATTAAGGTTTTAATTTAAAAATGTAAAAATTCAATCTGCTTCAAAACTGCGGATAATAATAAATCAAAGATGAACCATACCTGAAAACTGAAAATATACAGAACTGTAAACTTGCTCTATTAGGTAAAGTGTGAATAACCAGATGACAAATTGATTATTTTGGGTGTACGGCTCTCGAGGGCCATAGCTTGGGCAGGAAGTGAATGGCAACAGTGGCCGTATTTAGTGGCATCTACCCTGATTTACATTCGCAACAACAAATCAAACAGGAGTCATTGAATTTTTCAAATGGTGACAAATCATTGACCTAAAATATCTACCCCTTATTGCCCAGAGCCACCAGAGGGCCTGCACTTAATTAGCTATATAATTAGGCTTTGCTTTACTGGGCCTCTCAGTGGGGTTTAATCAATGGGAACAAGACAACATATCCACCACCGAGTATGTCAGTAGAACATGGACCTTGCTCTCATTGTCTGCTGACACATTTGTTGTGAATCCTTTGACCTCATTCTGCAGTGTTCCATTCTAAAACATAATTTCCATCACCACTTTTTGGATGATGATCTATGTTTATAGCAAGGTACAACAGCTACTGTGATTTCCTTTAAAAGATTGTACTTTTTGTCCTTTATTCAAATAGTTTACAATAATAAACACCCAAGTTTTTAGGCCGACATACAATTGTGATTTTTTTTTTAAACTTTGGGTAACTTTCATGTCTTTAGCATCGCATAATATCTGGCACAACATAATGATTATACATTTATACCAGCTGAATGAATTCTTGGGTCACTCAGTCTACTGCAGCCCTATTCAGGTTAAAAGCTAAACCCTAGTGAAGGCTGTTGTAATATAATATCTGTGTTGACTGCCAAATAATTAAGCATTCCCAAACTAGAGAATGTGTGTTCTCAGTGTCATTAGTTATTTTGAGAAAATAATTAATTTCAGAAAAGGAAATACTGGGCATTAAAGCTACATTAACTGACACAAAACAACAAAATGCATCTATGTTAAGTGTTGTTGAAAATGTTCCGGGAAATTAAACATTAGTAAGAAGGAAACAGAGCAGCAACATAATGCTTTAGCTTTCCTTACCTGAGCGTAACTGTTTGATTCGTCCATTACTTGTACTGGGGTCAATTGGCAGGAAGTCTTTGTACCAAGTGATTTCCGGGTCAGGGTTCCCACTGGCAGCGCAGAGCATTGTGGCCGTTCGGGTGCGCTCCACTACTTTGAGCTGAGGCCCCATGTCGATGTTAGGGAAGCCTGGTGGAAGAAGGTCCTCTGTAAAAAGAACACAAGAAAGCGTATGAGTCCTCTGACTGAAAAAAAACAAGGGTTATGACTTTAAAATAGTCTCTTTCAAAGTTGTTACTTTGCTTCCCACTTGTTTTTGAGTCATTTTGACTCATTTGGCACAGTTTAGGCTCCCATATGCTGTACAACAGACAAATAAAAACCTCAATAAAAACCCAATGAAACCTCAGGAGACAGGAATTTATGTCTTTTGTGGTGCCGCTTTTCCTTTGGGTTATTAATAGTCTTTGTTTTCCTGTTTAAACTTACTTTAATTTTGAGTAAACATTTGGCTACATTTACACTCGCTCTTTGGTTAGGTTATGGCAGCAAAACGGCTTGTTTGGGTTTAGGAATATTTCATGGTTTGTGTTAAAATACACCCGTTTACAACATGAATGTGCTACAAAGGTTGCCAGGGTTACAAGTCCTGTGTTTACAATAGGCATGAAAAGACGTGGTCAGCTTTACAGTATTCACTGAACTGTGGACCAATTATATATTCTTTGAGAGTGCCCTCTTGGGCATACCAGAAGAAAATCTTCGACATTTTTCCATCTGCACACCGTAAGTTCATGATTCAGACACAGATACCAAAAACCACCACTTTATTGAGACATACTATAACCCCAAAGGCCCACAACTGATACCAACAGACTCTTTTCATGGCAGACATTTTGACACAGTAGGGTAAACATATTGACATAGCTTCCATCAAGAGTTCCAGTAAGCAAATACAGTGAGCCAGCATCCACAAAAGTAGAGCCTCCCCCCAGCCATCGTTAATGCACCAGTGCTTTCCCTACTGTGACAAGCCAAAATGCCCACTGTGGAATCAAAAGGTCTAGAGAGAGATGCAACTGATCAGATTTGACAGATCTGCATTAAACGTGCGAGATTTAAGCAGTTACTGTTGAACGTATTTGCCATTATTATCAAGACAATTCAAGTGCCATCACACTAATCAGCGATTGTTAGTCAGACACACAAACACTGTAAAATCCTTACAGCTAATAATCATGCATGATTGAGTAATTGTTTCACTTTTAGCAGATGACAGTCTAGTGCACTCCATTGCCATTGTCGTTCTTATGTAGACTCCGCGCTGTCTTGGGGCAATTAGTCTCATGGGTCAAATCCCCTGACCTCTACCCTGACTGGAGCCAGAGTAGTGAGTAATTCTCAGTTGATGAGAGCTGAAGGGGAAGTACCCTAAGCTGTAATATGATTCAGAAGAGTAAGGCCACATCCCAAATTGGAGAAGACTGACTGACTTAGCTCACTTTTCATTTGGCAAGCCAATGACCTCATGTCCACTTTGCAGACACTGCGGTGGTCTCACGAACACCTTACAAGCACGAAAATAAGGGGAATTAGGAGAGCTGGTTGGATCGCAGGCTCTGACTATCTGCCTTTAAAAGACATGAAAAGCAATTCCATATTATTTATTTCACGTTTGCATATGATCTCATGGTGGCACTCACTTAAAAACCTTTACAGAAAGAGGCATATTTCATTTTCACACGACCACTATTGTCTCATTTTTAAGTAACGGCAGTTAAGCATTTCAAATCAAAAGATAATGAATATTATTGATTTGTGTAGCTTTTATAATGATTTTTTTTAAAAAAATCTTCAATTGTTAAAACTACCAAGATAAATAAATAAAGCAAAATATGTAGGCTTGTTTAATTGATTTGTATGACACATTATGTACTTTCACATTTAGAAATGAAATATTGAATCTTAACAAAAAAAAAAAAAATAGACAAACTGGAGAGACAAAAAGAAGAATCCTGAGCTCAGCATTTAACTAATCAGTTGAGCAAAATAAATATTTCAGTGAAAGGTTCAAAAAAGTACAGGCATTTACACCGTTTCATGCTTTCATATCTTCTCCATCAGTTATTGATAATCACTCCAAATAATCTCTTTATACCAAGTTCTTCTGGAGTTTAAAAAGCAGTGGCAAGCTACATCACTTAGCAAAGACACAGGAATATGTACTCATATCAATGTATGACATCAATGATCCATGCATACCATCAAATGTGCTGCACTTTAGTACCCCTCTGCAAGAGAAGGACAGCTGTAAAGTGTAGGTCTACCATGCTCTCTGAGTGTTACATCTGATTCATTTGATGTTGGATCTTTACGTCATGTTGTGTTAATGTCTTTGGCTATGTCTTCACAGTATGAAAAGAGCAGAATAAATCCTAGACAGAGCTTTTATGAAACTGAAAACATAAAGTGTTAGACAAGTGGGAATCTGCATGAAGAGAGCAAGAGAAGACAGAATAGATGGGTGGAAAAAAAACAAATCAAACCGACCCAAACAGCAGTAAACAAGAAGCAGGGATAGCAGATTCACTGAGAGATTGTGCTATCCTTACAGCTGCTCTGACCTGATAGAGCATCGGCAGCTGAAAAAAAAAAGGCTTGTATTTTGGTTACTTGCTTCCCCTGGAATAGAGTCTGATACCATCTTTTCCCCTGAAGCTTACAGGCTCTGTCGATAAAGGCGGCCATGCAAAAATAAATAGATCACTCATCGAGGGAGTGTTACTTTAGGGTTAGCCAGCCTGACTGTGAAGGGGAGAAGGAAACCAATGACATGGGATGATGGTATCCTAGAATTCCCAAAGGGCCAGCTCCCCATAATGGCATAGCAATTGCACTTCCACGACGTATACATTCTGAAATGACAGATCATCTCAGGCCAAATACAATCAACACACATGCACTATTCAGTGACAGTGATGCACTTTTCTTCTCTTTTCTTTGCAGAAAACAGCCTTTGTCATTTAAGCCAACAATCACCATAAAGCCTCATACAGTGCTAAGAGACACATGCTGCTGAACTGAATCACCACAATCTGACACAAAATAGCTTCTTTATGACATTGCAGTAATAAGGGTAAAAGTAATGGCTGTTTTTATATATAAATATAAATATAAACATCTAATTGAGTTTGATTTGATTTGATATGACTGATTAAAAAATCTCCCTCTTCCATAAGAAAACAAAAGGAAACAAACACCTGACTGCCTCAAAGAAACTTCTGATTGTCAGACGCCTTTTTTTGATGCATCCAGTTAATTCAGCAGATTCAGACACCGCTCAGTGCTTGAATACTTACTGGCTAATGCCCTGGCCTTGTCAATAACCTGCATTATCAGACTGTAAAGGGGCCTGCATCTATCAACATGCATTTGTAGAAGTGAAATAGGATATTGGGAACACACTGTTACCTGCAATGTGGGCAAAAATACACCTGGACAAAGCTCTTTCACAAAATATTTAAGAGAAGAGGTAACTATAAATATACATTTTAATTTAAAGACCTTTAGTGTAGGCAGAGCTGCCGATGTGATTTAGGGAATGAACCTGCACTGATCACACTCGGCTGCTACTACAGTTGACACAATGCAAGGTTATGAAATGAAAAATGGCCCTGCTTGCAGGGTTTGAGAAACATGAGAAAAACCTGCCTGAACGAACTCTGGAGCGCAGCATTTCATGCTGTTTGTATTCATTAGTTTAATACACAGTTATAAAAAGATATGGTTTGTATAACTTGGCTCTCATAATGGGTTGGGTGGGTATATAGTTAGCTTTTGATTTTTGTTATTCTCTTTGGTGTTTCTGTGTTTGTTGGAATGCCATCATTATCCATAATTGTCTTTAATTTTGCTTCACCACTTAATATCATTACACAAGTGACAGGTGCAAAGCCTTTAATCAGCCTCTGGTTAGCTTAGCCACCGCCCGGCTGTTAATCTGCCGACTCATGCCTGCTGTTGCATTCTGCTTTCCAGCATGCTAACTGCAGCCCTCCAAAAAGGTCTGTCCTTTAGACTCATATAACTCCCCTGACTAATCCTATTTCCAGTGACTGCTCACTGCTACCAAATCATCTCTTAAACGAAATATCTAAGTAAATAGCTGAACCAGGTAACTGCACTAGAGTCCTACAGCGCAATACTGAAATGTGATTTGATGGCCATTTGGTTTGGCTTTCACTATTTTTAGGGCAAAGGGAACAAATAATATACTGATGAATGAGTGGTCTTGCTGAATGTATAGCCTAAGAACTCCTACTGCTATTTTGTAGGCACTATAAAGTTGTGCTGTGTTATCCATACAGTGCAATACATATGTATAATTTAAAATATAATTTTCAGGACAATGAACAAAGTGCCCAACCTAAACCAAACAAGCACTTAACCCAGGCACCTGGCAGTTCTAGTGCTGGCTGGTGGTCAGCATATTGTACTTTATATGAATATTGACATATTATATTGCATATGCCTCTTTAACTGATGTCAACATCAGTGGTTTCAAAGCTCCTTTTTTTCTGAGCCATCAGTTATCTTCCAGAGCGGAGAGTGCTACAGCAAGAGAGAGAGAGGTGGAGAGGTAAATCTTGACTGGCTGGGACTGCAGCAAATGCCATGGGGTGTTCCACCATACCCCGCACCTATTACTCATATTATTATTTTCACTTACTGCAATGATTTAATTTCATCAGCAGCATAATGAGGTTAACTGATTACCCAGACACAGGCTTTAAGCAGCCCTGTGCATTGATACCAGAGGGAATGAGGCTGAGTGAGAGAAAGGGAAGGGAGGAGTAAGAGAAAGGGGGGGGGGTACTCAAAGAAGTCGCAAAGAAACAGGATAATAAAGACAGTGGAAGTGGATGAAGTGGATACGGATGGAAAAACATTGGTGCACTCTTTGAAAGGCACATATTGGAGTCTGAAAAATTAGATGTTTAACTAATAGGCAGACCTGGCTGCTCAGACTCTCAACAATGCAGTTTCATTTGCTCTACACCTACAATGCAGCCACAACTGTCAACAAGGGACAAGTGCCTGTGCTGAGAGGAAGGTTATAAAATACAGATGAGGTACAACTGCAGTAAAGTCCATTTGGCCAATAGAGTGATTTATTTATTGGATTCAAAACTACCTGTAATCTAAAAATATGCAAAACGAGTGTTCTAAGTACACTTTGATATATATATATATATATATATATATTACAAATTATATATATATATATTACAAATTATATATATATATTACAAATTATATATATATTATTATTTATCGTATATTTCCAAAGACTTCTGACCAAGGCAACTTCCAAGAAACTTTGAAGAAAAAAATCTGTACTTTTCCTCTCTTCAATACATCTCTGTATGACATGCCTTCAGTTCTATGACCAGTGAGATTCTTGTTGAACTGTTTGAGTAATATACAAAGGGAGAACAGTGGCACAGAAAGATCCAGGGACAGAAGAAGAATAGCAACACGGGGGAAATCTAATCACAGTGTCTCTGGCCCCAGCACTGATAGCCCTCTCCGGATAGCCATCTCAGCTGAATAATGGTTATTATACAGCCAGCACTCAACCTCTACCCCTCCCGCTCTGTTCCCAGAAAGATGTCTGAAGTCTTGTTGATATTCTCCACAGCTAACACATCGAGCTACAGAGGGCAACATTTACAGCCAAATCTCCAAAAATATTGCCCAAGGACTGAAAGACGAGACGAGAGAAAGAAAAGGGTGATTAAGGATTACAGAAAGAGAAAAGACTGAAAACATCAAATATTGAAAGAAAGAAACATTGTTTATGGAACTGCAAAGTTAGTTTGTTTGCTCAAATTTCCCGCCACAAGAGGGTAATCTGTGTCACTTTTTCTCTTTCTTGGTTTTAGACAGTTTTTAATGACACTGCTTAACAGCAAACTATTGTTTACTTATTTTCTATGTGTGCTGTGTATGTAGAGAGGAAACATTGTACCCAAAAAATGTCACAGGCCTGAATTCTACAGCAGCTGTATGTCCTATTAAATTGCCACTGAGTTGTGCTGATTGCTTCTACATTGTAAGTGGATAAAGGGTGGTGGTGGAGGCAGCTTGCAAACATCTTCAAAACACATCCCACACTAAGCCATAAAGCCTATCATTACCACTGAGCTATACACCAAGTTGACATTTGCCAAAGAAAGACAAGAAGGGGAACAATATGCAGCAGCTACCACTGGTAGCAGCTATGACCAACTGTCAAATACAAAAGCAAAAAATAAGAAAGGAAGAGGGAATTTAAAGAAAAATAGCACAGACCAAGCCAAATCCAGGAAAGTATAACACTAAGATGGAAACAATTTCTACCATCAGGCTGAACATTTTAATACTGTTAGCACTGGGGCATCAT
Organism: Archocentrus centrarchus; assembly: GCF_007364275.1. Lineage (NCBI taxonomy): Eukaryota > Metazoa > Chordata > Actinopteri > Cichliformes > Cichlidae > Archocentrus > Archocentrus centrarchus. The sequence goes on along the minus strand of NC_044349.1, from coordinate 15,075,824 downwards.
TTCCTGCCCATTACAGGCAAAGTAGGGAAGTTTTTGTCCATTTAACATCATATTTTTCAGATATGTTTTTAAATAAAGCCAATACTGCTGCAGTCATATATTTTCTTAGACAACCAAAGAATTATCTTTCTCATAATGAACACTATTTTAGTGTAGAATACTTTTTACTGCATATACAACTACTCAAGCTTTTCTTAAGCTCTTCTGGCTTAAATTGCTGCACTAATTTCAGCACAAGTTCCAAACCAAGAAAAGAAAGAAAAGAAAGAAAAAAAGAAAAAACAATGGTGCAAGAAGGGGATTTTTTTTTTAATTTAATGCAGATAAAATATAGGTGGATTTATTATATTATTACAAGGATTTTTAGAACTTAATCGAAGCATGTTGTCAGCTGATTGTTTGTAAAGTTCCATAATGTAAACTAAAATGCCATCTTTTCCCCACCAGTAATTTGAAAAGCCTGGAAAGCAGGGTCCAGCCTTCAAAACAAAACATGCCACACAGGCTCTTTCCTGATGTGCCGAGCCACCACGGCAGACACGGCACAGACATGAGAGAGGAGTAATTGTAGGACAGCTCCAATGATCCCCTGCCTGCAAGGCAAAGAGGTGGAGTGAAAATAAAAACATAAAAAAGGGAAGAAAAAAAAACATTCTGTTTACCTGCCTCAGCAAGTGGAAGTTTATCAAACACCCCCACCCACCTACCCTACCCCAAGCCCCCCCCTCCCCCTTGTCAGGCTCCTGAAGAGTCTGGGTAAGACAGGCGAACTCCGGGGGAGACAGGAGATGAGACCCGGGCCATTAAAGGAAGTGCCTCTCCGTAGAGAAACGTCAACCAGTCAGATTTAGTTTAGTGGTGGGTGGCTCTGAGTTTGCATGCGTACGTGTGTGTGCCTGTCCTTAAGTGGGTGCGCATATATGGAAAAGAAGGACTGCGCGTGGAGTTGTAGTGGGCACGCTGAACCTTGACGTCAGTTTACTACATCAGGGCGGCAGTGCTGCTTTACAAGACTTGCACGCTGCAAACGACAGTTGTTTAACTGTTAAAGCGGTTTTGACTTGTAAGGAATGTGATGTCATCTCACAGTTTCTCACAGTTTTCCAGAAATATGGACAAAAGATGTCTGGTTATATATTAAAGGATACTTTCTAAAGTGATTTTCCTGCGATAAGTGGTAAAAATAAATAAATAAAATAGAATTACATGTGAGCCAAGACTTCTCAATCCATTTTATGCCACTTTTTTTTTCTTTCTAATTGAACACTCATGGAAGACTGTGTAATATACTCCATAAGTTTGGTAATCATCTTTTTCTCATAACCAGTCTTTGCAAACTATCCAAAGAGCTTCTGTAATAACTGAGAATACTTTTCCCCTAATAAGGTCAGGGAACGTCACCACCATTCTTCAGTCGCGCCTATCTGTTGCTTTAAAATCTGTATTATCATTTATGAGCCCAGTCATTGTTGATGTCGTTGTTTATATGGAAGGACTGCTGTTTCGGAAGATCTGCTTTAGAGAATTATTTGGAGGTTCCACGTCTGAGGAGGGCTGGGATGTGTGAGAGAATCAAGACACGGTGCTCCTGACATGTGAAATAAAGGTTCTTTAAGCTGGGGACGCCTTTAGTGAGCAGAACAACAATTATGAATATGTAGTTGTTTGAAATGAGCAGAGGACCAGTGAGATGAGGGCTTAGTAATTACTTAATGTCACTTTGGGATGTGAAAAAAACAGGATGTATCACTAACTGAAAGCAGTTGGAATGCTGGGTAAATAAGTCACTTAGAAGAGGCCAATATCAGGTCGTGGGTAGAATGCTGATTAGTTGGGTATCAAGCAGGTTTATTAGAAGGAAAGGTGCACTCAGGACCTCAGCAGCAGTTTCATTCAGCATCATTTCCCTCAGTAAAGCAGGCGTCCGCAGAGGAATTCATGAGTGGCGAGTAAAAGACACCTGCTCCTAAGGAAAAACAAATAAGTTTCCCCTTAAAATGTGACAACCCAGTGACCGCTCCATTCACATCCTTATGCGACGCTTAAATTAAACATGGAAGGACATGACGGAAACACATGCTGGATGTGCTGTTAAACTTCAACAGCCAAGGAGCACAATGTTGTGCAAATATGAATAGTTGCTAAATCCAATAGGACCTGGGCTGCTTCCAGGCTGAAGAACACATTAAGTCCTGCCTCTTTCAAAGACTTTCATTTCCTTCACACTCCTGTTCTTTATTTTCCCTAATTACCAACTGAAATGCTCTAAATTTTTTCATAAAATCCAGGTTTTAGAAGTTCAAATATCTATTATGATTATGAATTGTGATGTCTTCATTGTTCGTGATGCATTACTTTCTTAGGACAATGCGAGTCTTCTATCTCCTATACACAGTCTTAACTAAGATGTATTCTCCTGTCATGGTAAATATACTAATAGCCATGCTCTTAGGCTTCCCATCCAACTTTTGCCACAGGAAGTCTAGGCACGACACTGGTGAGGCATGCAAGACTTCAGGTCTTATCTACTCTGCTAGTCCTGCAGGGCCTGCAGCACGACCTCTGTGTTGTACGACTGCAGTCACCTGGGTTGGTGGCTGATGTATATGGATTAAGCTAGTGGTTCAGGTCATATCCCGCTGCTCTTCTTTATGCATGAACTGGGACACTCCAAAAGTCCTCACTCATTCCGTTTCCACAGGAATGACCTTGTCCTCCCCTCTCATTCGCTACTTAGCTGCAGAGCAAAATCTTAGTAGAGTTTGGATCATTAGACCAAACTTTTGGACCAAACAGTGCCTGGGACAAGCTGGGGTTAAGTGTCCACTTGGGAAGTTTTTTTGTTTTTTTTAACCTCCAACAGTAACTCAGCAGTGATGTAACAGCTATCTAGAATTAGTAACCCTGATTGAGCTTCTTCACTCATTCTTATACATTTATGCTTCACTATGTGGTTAATGCTGCAAGATAAAGAGAAATGGTAGAGGACGTTTTTGCTTTTCACTTTGTTGAGATTGAATCTTGTATTTTGTTCTCCTCCTGTTGGCTCAGTCAAACCTGGACTGTCAAGTCAGTTCTTTGTGTTTTGTTCAATATTAAAGCTAAAAAATGAATTTGAATATGCATGAATACTCTGAAAAATCTTAAGTATAGAACTGAAAACAAATTTGTATCTATAGTTACTATGCAATTTTAACTTCATTTTAGCTGAACTTCTATTATGTACTATACATAAATACATACATAATACTATCTATTATGTATGTATTCATGTATTTTTAAATTGTGTTGTTATTGACAAGTTTGGTTTTTTCCTGTATTGTAGTCAGCTGTTGAAATACCAAATAACGATTTTGTTTGAAATTAAGTCTTACGGATTTTACTCCAAAAAAAAAAAAAAAATCCTTCTCCACTGAAATTTTGATGAGCAGCCTGGTGTTTCATCACTGTCATGTGGGCAAGAAATTTCTTTTGCCTGCTGGTGGATTGATGCACATTTTACTCCCCAGCGAGACTTCAAATATCAAAAGCAAAGCAGGTCGCACACCTTCCTGTCATGCTAGACAAGCAGGTGTCAGTGTCAAATTATGGTATCCCTATGGTCATTTTCATGCAACAACTATTGCATTACTATTAAGTACTTGTATCTTAATAGTAATAGTGATAAGTGCTGGTACTTGACCAGGAAAAAAAAGGACATCAGTGCATTTCTATAAGACAGCATATAAATGATAATTGTCATACTTTGAATTTTACACGTGAAAGTCTTTTTTTCTTTATAATTGAACAAAGGCAAACAAATTCTGTTGTGCTGTTTAATGCTGTCTTACTAAGAAACACATTATGAAATTGCCTAATATGGTAGGAAAAAACTCAACTGCCACAGGTTTAATCACCGGGGCAATCATGTGCTCACTGTTGTAAAAGCCTCTCGGAAGACTGATCTTTCAAAGTAGTCTCTGCCCCACTCATTGCTGCGAAATGAGATCCATTTATCTGAAATTTCTATCCAGTAATAAACCAATCAGCCAGACACTAACTCCCTGTCTGCTTACCCGTCTTCATCTCTATCACCCAGTGTTTTATTATGGCTGTGCCCAGATGTCTTGGGTGGCTACAGTCACTCTACTTGAACAGAAATTATGTGAAATGGATGGCAACTGTTCAGGAGCTATCCACCCCAGACTAGAGGCAAGCTCCTTCCTCTTATTGCACTCCATCACACCAGCTTCCCTTCTGTCTCCTTTATCTTTCTTGCTACCATTTAGCTTGTGTTCTGTTTCTTTATCCTCCAATCACACCTGATTACTACATCACAGGTTCAGGGGATCAAAGGATTCAGTGTCCATAAACTCATATGTAAGTGATTTTTCCCTGGAGGGATTTTTCTTGAACAGGAGAGAAAAACAGAGAGTGACTAACAAAGAAGGCTGATAACAGGCATAGAAATGCCAATATGGAATATGACAGAGGAGTATGGTGAAACTTGGGTAGAGACAAATCTGCCCAGATTTGAAAGAAAGTGGTGGAGTCACCGAAGGACAGCAAAGGGGATAATGGTGAGGAAACAACACAGAACTTCTTAAGCCTCCAATAAGAGAGGGGCGTGAGGGCCATCCACGTGGTCAACATCCAGCTATTGATTTGTTGTTTGTGTCAAGCCTGCCCTCTACTAAAGAATGCCAGCAGAGTAAGGAGGAGGCCTGTACATGCAATTCTACTCAAAAAGAGCCAAATAACAAAGACAAAAAGAACAGAAAAAAAATGCAGGTTTAGGTGATCAGAAAAGGAGGGCATGGGCATGGGCATGGGCATGGGCATGGGCATGGGCATGGGCATGCCCCCCCCCCCCCCCCCCCAAAAAAAAAAAAAACACCAGTAGATCTTGCATCGTACTTTCATTAATTTCTTAGTCAAGAAACAAGGAGCTGGGTGCCTTCTTTTCTCCAGTTCTTTAAAACTGACTTAAGCTCCCACACAGTAGCCAGTTCTGACAATTTCAGGTCCTTCTGTAGATTATTAGTATTATTAGTCAAAGGTCTGGACACACCCATGTGTCCAGACCTTTGACCGGTACTGTATATAAAAACCAACCAGCAGATATACACAGATGGCCACTTTGCAGCAACATACGGAGAATGGTGACGTACACGACAGCTAGTAATAAAACGTAAAGCACAGTGGCAGACAGTATCTAGCATCTCTAGGTATTAGCCAGGTGAGTTCATAAAGAGCAGAGCACTATAATCCAGTAAAGGCCAAAATAAAACAAATCAAATCCTCGCCCATTTATTTCTAAAAAAAAAAAAGAAAGAAAGAAACTTAATTAAAGTTTCAGCTTAGACACAAGCTTTTCAATTTGAATTTTAAATGACAAATTCTGATACTTAAATATTTACAATTTTTGACCATTTCAATCGCAGCCCCTTGAGCAGTTCTGAGTACAATGTGATAGATATTTCATGCATTTCATTTTGTCCACGTAGCTGTTTTTCAAATCTACTGTATTTAGCTTTCGTACCTCTTTGCTTTTTCCTGCAATTTCTTTTCAGCTATCATTCTAGTCAGTAAGTGTTGGGGACTAGTGGAAGAGAGTAAAGGTCAATTCAGATGCAGGCAGAAAGGAAGAGGAAGATCAGACAGATCTGTTACTGATACCACCGAGCGCATTCTTCACTGTCTAATTACCAGGTGGCCACTGCCTGCCTGCTGGATCTTTCTCTTTCTTTGTCTCCTTCTGTACTGTTCACGCATGCAAACAACAGACCTAAAGACATCAGAAATGTGTCACACACACCAATGTGCATAATGCATACTTGCAGACACTTTTGGAAACAGATTCTCTCTCTTTCTCACGCGCACAATTGTTCTGGTTTCACTACTTTAACTCATTTTTCATCAAGACTGCCCAATGCTCTGAAATCCTCTTTTAAAATACACACAACTGAATAATAATTTCAACCATTAAACATTGCTCCGCACTTGCAGGCAGCCTCGATTAGATGTTTCTTGTAGCTGCTCATGAGATTTAAACAACAATTTAAAGGAATTCTGGACAACTCCTCCCTAGAAAATTGTTCAAAACTTTTTCGGATATTTGCAGGATACCTGCTGAGATGGAGAGCAGCTGTGAATTCCATTTGTACACAGCTTTTCTTACTCTGCACTAATACCCAAGACAGCAAGTCTCTAGAAAACACTGCAGTTTTTTTACACTTTCATGTATTGCTATTATGCCTCTTCTAAGTGAATGTAAAAGTTGCCGTGATGGAGGAACCAGACTTCGTAGGCTTTTACTCACAGCGAGGATGCCTCTACAAGCCACACTTCCACACTCATCTCCTTAACTGGAACAAATAGCCAGTGTTTGCAGTTATTACCACAAAGGTCCACTTACTCCAGTCTTGCCTATGTATGATTGAACCTTATATTTTTTTAAAAAAGGAAACTAAAACTGTTTGCGCATTACTAGCTTAGTTTATGTTTGTCTGTTTGTCTAGATTATGCTCAGACCCCATTTTATATGTAATCAATTCAAAAATCCTGCTAAAACCAATGCAACACCAGCTTTTTCTCACAAATGTATGCAATAGTGAGAAAATGTAATTTCAGGAAGTTACAAAAACCCAAGGGGACATAAAACTAAAACTATGGGTAATATTTCATAGCTCTAAGTGCGGGTTTGTGCTTGTTAGGCCCATACAGGGAATACTGATGAAATGAACAGCAAGGAGGAGAAATTTTTTGTTTTCTCTCTTATTGCCTTCTTCCCTTCTGTTGTAGCCTTGGTTCAAGCAAAAAAAAAAAGAAGAATCAAATTGCATCACAGACATCATTGGGAGATTTCACATTTTTAAATTTTTTTTTTTCTCAACTCCCATTGCAAGCACATTCATACTTAAAACCACAAAGATGGTAACTTTTCATAAGCTAACCTTATGTAACATCAGCCTAACCTTCAGTCTTTGGTCCTTTTCCAGCCTCTTCCACGGTTCCATTTTTGTTTTCATTTCATTTCCTTCACTCTTTTTTTCATCACTGTATAAAACATCTGCATTCTCTATTTGCTGCTGTCCACTATGACAGGTTGCACATTCTCACATTTCCTTTTGAATTACAAAAGAAAACAAGAAGGAATGAGAACAATGCGCGCAAGACGAGTAAGAGGAGAAAGCAGAGAGCTGACAGCATATTGTTAAAGAAATTATGTGGAAGGGACAAAAAAGGGTAGATGGTAAATGGAAACCAAAGGTGAAGTGGGATTTTTCCTATTTCTATTGGTCATCTCAGTGGTCAGTAAAACTAATCCAAACCCCTCCACCCACCACTACTCCAACCCACCCAATCTAATCACTACAACCCCCCAAGCACCCAATTCACAGTTCTCTACCCTTCTCAAATAACAAGGTATCCAGAACTCACAGGGCCTGATTGGTGCACTGACTGTGTGTGCATCAGGACACCGAATCCCATTAAAATTTGCCATTACCTGCTCCTGCATGAGAGTGGCCAATTTGCAGACACCCCAATCAAACAGTAGTCTCACAATGCTCCACTACTCTCTGGGTAATAGTGGGTGTGCCCCGAACATAAACCACATAGTGCGGCTCTGTGGCGAGTGAGTTTTCAGTCTTGAAATGGTACATGCAACTTTTGCTGACCCAAATCCATTGACGTGGAAGAATTTTGGCTCAATTGTCTTTAAAGCGTTGCTTCGGTTCATTGACATTTGCGGGCATTCACTCATGCACAGCTCTCTTAAAGTACCACCACAGCATTTCAGTCAAGCTGAGGTCTGGACATTGACTGGGCCAGTGCAACACCTTGATTCTTTTCTTTTTCTGCAGCCATTCTGTTGTAGTTTTGCTGTCCTGTTGGATGACCCATCTGACCAAGCTTTATCTGTTAGACATATTAACTCTAGAATACTTGGTACACAGAGGAGTTCAATGACTGCAAGGTGCCCAGGGCCTGTGACTGCAAAACAAGGGCTAATCACCACCCCTCCACCAACGTGCTTGACAGTTGGTATGAGCTATTTGTGCTGATATGCTTTGGTTTTGTCTGTCCAGATATCTAGTGGTTTGTTTAGATGCAACTTTGCAAACCAGTTGTAAACAGTTGGCTGCTACTAATCCTCTTTATGCCTATGGAAGCAGTAAGCATCTACTTGGTTTTTCCAATAAAAACTATTTTTTTCACATAATTGTGTACATAAAAGATAGATGCAGCATCTGAACAGTGAAGTAAGTGCAGAAGTAGCTTATACTTTTAATGGGTGGCAGGGCGTGACTTGCAAAAAAACTGATTTATAGAAAACTAGAAAATAGTGCAATGCCTTTGCAGTAAACATTGACCATTTTCCTGGTGAGGTTATGGGCTCAATCAGGCCATTCTGAATAGCAGAAGTTTGTTTTGTAAATAATGTTTCTAGTTTAAAAGGAGGGTATGCTGACTCTCTCAAGCCTTATCAATCACCAGGTATTCGTTAACGAGCATGCAGTGTTTCTCAGTCAAAAAGATAAAATGGTGATGGAAATGTTCACAATGATGAGGCTTCACCTGTACCTACTGTACCTTAGAAAAAACAATAACACAGAATTTAAGGAGGCAAGGTTAGGGCAGTGAAGTGACTTTAGGAGGGTTTAAAAGTGAAACTAATGGCAAAAAAAACAGTTAAGACATATTTTAGCAAAATTGGTGATTTGGATGGAAACCAGGCACCTTGGCATAGGGAAAGCAAGATGATTAGAAAGGTCTGGGAGACTGTGAAGAGAGTCATGACAGAGACAGATAAGTCTGATTGATTCCAGCTGTTTGAGCGTGGCAAAAGAAAATAAGAAGGCTGTGAATGGGACTGGTGCAAAAGCAGCTTATAATGGTCCTGGCCAGTTCTGGTGTGTGTGTGTGTTAAGGTAAGGTTTTAGTATTCACTTATTGAAACCACTCAGCAGCTAAGCCTTTTTCTGATCTGTTTGAGGATACTCTAAAGTCAAAGACAGACACATATCTTACATATTTTTTCTGACATTAAAAAAAAAGAAAAAGAAGAAGAAAAAAATTGAATATCAGACCCAATTTCATCAATCACAGTTTTTGCTTCTTGGAATGCCTCATGGGAGACTTCATTTGCAACAGTAATCACAGGGCAAAACACTGCAGCACATAAAAAGATGAGCACACAAAGCGGGATAACGCCTCACGCTCCCCTCACAACAGCATGAGCTGACAGCATCCCAGTGGCAACTTTTCCTTACTTCTAAAACACTATCTCTCCCTCCCACCCCTCCACTCATAAAAGACAAATCTTAAAATCTAGAAAAAAAATAATAAAAGTAAAACATAGCAAAAAGCCCACAGCAAGCTACAACTTGTGTCACATCTCAAGAGTTTGCTTCATACGGCGGTCCCTCACCAAGGACTCCCAGAGGACTGTGAGCAAGTCTTACTGGAGCCAGATGGCCCTGATCTTAGGTATTCAGCTGCTGCAGTAACAGCCAAGGAGGTGTCACAGTCAATGCAAAACAGAACCTGCCATTGCCACCAATAAACACATGCACACACAAACAAAGAAGAGACAACAGAAGAGAATGTGGGGTACTGTCACAGTACAGCATAAAAAAGACCAGGCTTAAGGTTAGACTGCACATATTTTTTTGATTAAAAAAAAAAAGAAATGTCTTATCCTGTATGTGCAGATATGCTTGTAGATGAATGAGCAGTATTCATAAGGTGTGGTTAGCTGCAGGTATATAGGTGGTAGCATTTCAGACAAGAATTGAAATGTGAGTTTGGTGGACACTGTGCTGTTGCTAATTTTCTTTCAGACTCCAAGCAAATCCCATATGCTCTCATGGCAGATGAGTTCTCAGTATGGCAGAGAAAGCTATATTGCAGTCTTTGGTGTGTGTGCTTATCAGTTACAGTGCATACTGTCCAAATAGACTGTGTGGTGTTACTCTGAGTGAATATTTTTTTGTTCTATATGTATTCAAGTTTAGTCATGTGTATATATATATATATATATATATATATATATATATATATATATATATATATATATATATATATATATATATATATATATATATATGTGTGTGTGCGTGTGTGTGTGTGTGTGCGTGTTAAAGCATTACAATGAGACACGAGCCATGTAAATGTATTCAAATGTGGGGATGTGGATGCCTCTGTGCATACAGCTGTATATTCTCACAAATGTGCACTATGGCTTTTTCTGGCCAAGTCACCCATCACGGCGACCCATTTTCAATCTCCCTAGATCCCAGACCACATCCCTATGTTTACTGCGAATGTGTCCCTTGTGCCTTGTGCCATATCCCATAATCCTTTGCCCCAGTGCCAAGAACCAGTGTTGGGCTATTGTCCTCCTCACCTGTTCTGTGTTGCCAATCGCCTGCAACACCTCCTGCTTTCTCCCTTCATCTTTGGCCAGCTTTTCTCCATTTTTTTTCCTATGGTTTGCTCGACTTCCATCTCTACTTGCATTCCTTCCCTTCATTCAACCTCTTTTATTGCATCACGTTTTTTTCACTTAACTTTACACCTGAATGAAACTATAACATGCTAAAATTCCATATTTTCCTTTTTCCTAATTTGCCTTTCCTTGTTTCCTTCTCAACACTTGACAGATTAATGCAGGGCCCCCAAAACTCATTACGGATGGAAAACAAAGAGATTGTACTGCTCTGTTCCTCTGACACTCATCTTGCACATTCACTCCCATCATCACATTCTCATCCCTCCTTAAGTGCTGGGTCTTGCCTGGGCAGGAGAGTTGCCGTCTTCCTCTGGGCTCAAGAGGAAGCCTTGTTGAGCTGATTCCAATAACTTTTCATTTTCCTTCTGCTCCTGTGGACTGCCCTGGGTTTGCTCTGTGCTCTTTCATGGAGCCACAAACACACAAGTACACACATACTCATGTGCACATGCCAGGACTTGTTCAAAATCTGGTGTGCTTGTTTTTATTTTTCCTGTTTGAATTTTTAAATCTGTCAATGTACCTACACTTTTTTAAGTTAATTTGGGTTCCAACTCTGGATTATAGTCAGGATATTTAGTATTTTGACAGATACATATATATTTCTTTACAGGCCCTAAGCTTCAGCACATTTAATTTACCTTAAAATAATTAATGCATTAAATAAAAAAAAAAATATAAAGTCACCTAAAAAAGCAGGATATAAAGTCCTTTAAACATGTAGGCCCGGTTTCCTGTACAGTGATTATGTCTAATCCTGGACTAAATACTTTTTCCTATTTTGGTCTTCATTGACTTTTTACTTTTAGTCTAGGACCATGCTTAATCCATGACTGGGAAACCGACTGATAGGGCCCTAAGTTCAGGGCTTCAAAAGTCACTGGAAGTCACACAAAATCCTTGCACTTCAAATTTCTAATGAGGAACAAAGACAATTCCTAAGCTAAGAGAAGAGGAACTGTTGTGGATGACATCATGTTTCATATTTCTGCAAACAACAACATGTTCTGTTTCAATCTAAATGGAAACTCTTTGGGTACCCAACCCAAACATATATAGTTGTGTAATGTGCAAATTATCTAATTCGGGAACCTAACATGTCAAATGTTTGGCATTTCTTCTTGCAAAATCACCTAAATTATTAATCACTTCTTGAAAAAGTTGCCAACCAATCAAATGGACATTTGCAGCTCTATACCTGGGAGATAACCCCCCCAAAATAGCACCCAGCCAAATGCTTCTGGGGTTGTTTCTAACAATAACTGACTGAAGGTTCTGGGCCAGGCCTCCAAAATACCCCGACCACACACACACACACACACACACACACACACACACACACACACACACACACACACACACACCCTCCATCCCAATGCCTGTGGATGTGACAGCCAAGGCGGCCTAGCTTGTGCACTGCCAGCCAGCAATCGCTCAGCTTTATCCAGCCCTGGAAACATGGCAGATGGCAGTAGGAGAGAACAGAAGAGGAAAAGGACACTATACGTGTGTCTGTGAGGCAGACAGAGACAGGTAGAAAAAGAGAGAAAAAGGTGTAAGTATTGCCTCTTTTCCATTAGTACCTACCCAGCTCAACTTGACTCTACTCGGTTTCAGTCATTTTCCATTACAATCGAGTGCGAATGCAATATGGGTAAGGTCATTATAGCAAGGCGACTCAAAAGTCCTGTTACATCATTTGTATGAGACACCAATACAAACGGTCACTCCAGCTAGCTCCCTCTGGATTCTGTCATAAGCCACCAAGCACAAAAACTTCTGCACCTCGTCGTTGGACACACAGTGTTGCACAGTGTTGGTTAGTGTGCAGCCATTTCCGTCGTTGCCAGGTTTTTAAAACAGCAGGTTTTTTATTCTTGTGAAGGAGTCGCTCTTATGACTCATCTAGTGAAGTCACTCCCTGGCCCATCGGTGGCATGCAGTCTGTTAATGCCACATTTTTGGCTCGACTTAGCTTGCTTGGAACTCCAGCTGAGTAGGTACTTAAAAAGTACCTGGTACCAGACATTACCACCGCACTAGTGAAAAAGAAGCATAAGTAACCATATGCTTGATTGTCTACGATACTATCCCTCATCACCTCCAATCCACTGTTAAATAAATGGTTTAATATCGTTAGTGAATCTAAAGTAGCGGTATTTAGCAGCATATCAGTAAAATGGAAATGAACTTTTTCAGTGTGTGTGTCTCCGGGCATATCTGTCAGTCAATGTGCTATGACTGACTGTGGATGACCAATCAATCCATTTCATTAAAAGGGTTTTCAAAGCTAGGTTCTGCTCTTGCATGAATGACAGATGTAATAGAATCTAATAGAAAAAAAGAATGCTGTACCCATAAATATACATCAATTAGTGTGTATTTAGGTCTTCCAACAAATTGATGCATTCTCGGAAACATAGAATTAATCCATTAAAAAAAAAAAACATAGGAGCCTGCATCGTTTTGTGGAAGCTACCATGTTACTCTGCCATCTTGAATACAGTGGCTGAGCTGGACATCACCCTTCCTCCTGATCAAGTTTTATGTATGCGGCTAGAGACCAGCCACTTACGTAGTATACCTTATATAAGTTACTTTTAATCTAAAGATCACAAATAGCTCTTTCAAAATATATGACCATCTAACATTTGTGCATGCATATTTTCATCATTCTCATTATGTCGTTCTCATCTTCCACCACAGCTCTCTCTCCTCCCTCATATCCACCTCATACTCTAACAGGGCTCTAGCACATGAAAGCATGCATAAAAATGCTCATTTATTCCTGATACTGTCCCAGTTACTTTTTGTCAGCAGATTAGACATGAGACCCGCCCATCTCCAGACAGCTGAAAACGAGCTGGCTAAACAACAGCAGCTGGTTATGAGCTAACATTATGCCTGCTAATGTTAGGTTGGAGTATTAGAAAAATTACACTTTTCAATCTGATAAACAGTTTAATTATATTCTTATATTAGAGTCTGTTCGCTAAGAGTCCAACAATGCTATGGCTATTAATGGAGTGAAACATCGATGAGTGGTGGTTTCCGGCTGACGACCCTGAAATCGACCCACTGGCACCGTTGGAGGTGTGCCAGGCAGCAATGCCCAGCAGGTAAACCATCACCTGTGCCTATATGTAGATCCACTTTAAAGAAAGTTTCACTAACCCCGGCTAACAGCAGCTAAGAGAAGATAACAGCGGCAACAGAAGCGGCACTTATGAAGAGAAAAATTTATGATATCTTCAGCAGCTCAACTAAGTATTGCTGTCATTGTACAGAAGTGAGTTTTACTGAGTCATCGACTTGTACAGTATATGACTCCTTTCACAAACGTTTACAGCCTCTTTTAGCGTAAATAGAAGTGGCCACCTGGCATATTGACCACTGAGGTACTGACAGCTTACAGCTGCTACAAATGAACGGCGGCCAGAGTTCTTAGTCCTACAGCGGCTACCATAGCTTGAATCAGGAGGGGTAAGAAAACAGAATTCAATCTGCAATCTACTGACATCCATTGGTGATATTTTATACACTCTACCTAATAAAGGTGTGTTGCTTCTTCTGTAAGTGAGTATGAGCCTGTTTTAAGTCTGTGATAATCACCTGTACAAATGCTTTAAGAAATAATTGTCCATATTTTTAAAATTCTACTTTAATTTTTCTTTAGTGAGGATTAACCTAAACCTTTCACTTTGCTTCAGAACTACTCAGTAAGTGAAACCTTCTACAGATGTCAAATATGGCTTTACCAGACATTATAAAATCACTTCAGGAAAGTCGTGTTAAGCAACTAACAAATTTATATCAAATCCTAAAGAGCCTAGTTATCTAGCATCTATGGCTGAAGCCAAAAATGTCTTTTTCCAAAGAAGCAAACAAATAAATAATACAAAATGAAAAAAAAAAAAAAAAAAAAGAGTAGGGTACTATCTACAGAAATTTCAAAACAAAGAGCCTTCAAAGTTAACCCTCAACACTGGAAATTGCAGGGCAAGATCTCCAAGTCAAGATGTCATCATAAAAAAATCGTTTGAGCTCATGGACTTTCACTTTCATGATTAATTTTGTAGTTACTCCTCTGCACTCTCTTACATAATGCAAGATTTACCTCGGATGATGGACAGCTTGGCACTGACGGTAATCTCGCCCTCGCTGTTCTCAGCCACGCACTCGTAGATGTTCTCATCACGAGGAGCTCGGAGAGGCTGGATTCTCAGAACAGCGCCGGCACCCTCGTCAAACTCGATGGTCTGTGGGGTTGAAGTGTAGGGAACATAATTCAGTTGGGAAAATGTGTGATTTGGACTGAAATACTACTACTTTAACCTGAAGCAACATAGTGTAGACAACTACGGCAAATCTGAGGAGAACAAATTCCTCAGATTTCCTAAAGAGATACAAGGACGGGAGCGTCACTGGTGTCCTCAAAATGTAAGAAATCAGTTTCAATTCCACCAAGATATCATTGGATGGAAATGTACTATGTTGATAATCTTTTATAGCCTGAGGTCCTTAAAAAAAAAAAAAAAAAAAACATAAGCAAACATGCTCTCTCTCCAAACATGGTGTGTGCTTTGCGATTTGATCTGTTGATTTGATCTGTAATTATGCCCTGTGTTCTCTCTAAAGCCTTTTGTTTTGAACCTTGTTAAAGAAGCCTCTTCAAAACAAAAATTGGACAACAATCAGAATACTGAACAGAAGAGAGCGATTTGGTTATGATAAAAAATTATTCATTATTATTATGCTTAAGAAGGGCAATGTAAACAGTTGTGAGAGACTGACAGCAGGGCAGTTCTGACACATTAATCACAGAAACTGCCCCCTGGCCAGCATTTAAATGGCCTTGTTTGATCTCCCTGAAAACCAGTACATCAACAGGCATGTATCCTGAAGCAATGAGCTGAACTTCAAGACTTGGGTAAAAGACTAGAATTCAAATTATGGAAGTTCTCAGTTAATTAGCCCTTGCTTTTAATATTTCCAGTGCTTTTCTCTTTCGCTCTCATTCTGGATGTACGAAGTGTCAGTGTAGGTGGTCAGACTGCCAGTCTCACAGCAAACCTACTCTTCCAGTATCTGTCCTTCCTCACAGAAGCTTACACCATCTCAGCCAAGGACTCACTGCTGTGAACTCTGAGCAAAGCATGACTATAAGATGCAAGTACAAGTCTTCAGCAGCCCTGCTGCTCCACTGTTGCACATCTCAGGGCTGAGCTGCTAATTAGGCTAAAAACACTGCAGAGCACGGCATCATGATTGATATCAAAGCAGCTGTCTAGAGGGTGGAACAGAACCCCCCCCCCCAAAAAAAAAAACATGACTACTTCAAAACCCTTTTACAATTTTTTTTTTTTAATGATAAATGGAGAAAAAGAAGCGTCCGTTCTGGCGGGCTCCTTCATGCCCTTGGCTTTGTTTCCCACTTAGCATGCAGAAGAGAACATACAAACACAACTTGTCTTTTAATTTTGTCCTCAGTGGAGATGCTGATCTCCCCCTGTCGATGGTGCCATTTTTGCTTTTTAGCCCCTCCCCTGTGGCTGCTTTCATGCTGCTCTGTGGGTGTCTGTGTGTACATGTGTGTGCATCTCCGCACTGTCACTGTCATCATTGTTAACGAAAGCAACTTTTTAATTAAGAGACACTGAGCATCAATCAAGACTTTTAGAGATGCCATCTGGGATGCCTGCCGAGAAGTGAACAACAAACATCATGAATAACACGCAGAAACATTCACACAGACAGGGCTGTATGCTGGAAAAAGACAAGAGTGAAAAAATGTCACAACAGCAGAGACACGCAAATGCAAAAACAGAGGAATGAGAGGGTTCTGCATTTCACGACAGACCAGTTGCTACTAGTGGACTAGCATACTGCTTAAAGGTTAGAGAAGCAAGCCGATGAAGACACTGGTAGATGCCATCAACAACAATTTCCAGCTTTACTCCAAAATGTTCCAGTAAAGATTATTTTAATGCTGACATGCAGTCACAAAGTAAATGTATAGTTAGGGCCATCATTTTTTGAACAGTGACACACATTCCGTAATTTTGTCTCTATACACCAGCACAGTGGAGCACTCTACGCATAAACTCTATGCATAAACGTTGGCTCTAATTCATAAACAGTTAATGCAATATATTTATTAAATTCTTGAATTAAAGCTGAAAGCCTGCACTTCATTCACTTATTAATTATTTGATTTAAAGACCAGTGTAAAGAGGCACAATTACAAAAAAAAAAAAATCAATAAATCAAAGAACATTTAGAGTGCAGGCTGCACCAATAAATAGCAGGTTTCACTGACTTACCTCTATACGCTGGGAGTTCACCTTCTTTCCTTTTTTGTTCCAACTAACCTTTGGCTTGGGGTCACCTGTTGCCTGGCAGACAAAGGAGACCACACCCCCCGAGACACCAATCTGGTCAACGGGAACTTTTGTGAACCGTGGTTGTGCTGAGGAGGGAAGACAGCAGAGGGAAGACAGAAAGAGGGAGGGGAAAAGAGGGAGATACATTAGCAGACAATAAGACAAACCTTGCACCACTGGAGCTAATGCCATTTCCATAATTACATTTCTGAAAATACAGACTTTTAAATCCCAGTCTAAGTGCATGCATCCATACAAGTAAACAGTGTCACATCAATCTCCACTTGACTCTTCTCTTTCAGTCTCTTACTCTTCCCTCTATAGCTGCATCTAGTCTTACAACATCAGTGTTCTGCCATGCTGTGTATAGATCATTGTGATGTGAATTTGCATGTGGAGTCTGTGCCAAGGTGCTGATGACTAGCAGCTTAAAATGATTACACAGTGGGAAATAGACTATGCCCTACGATTCTACCAGTGTTTGCAGTAAGCACATCAGAAAAGGTCATTAAAAAGATAAGACAGTAAAAGTGAGTTTTTGCTTTAATTTGATGCTATTTCAGTGCTTAAAATGATTTTTCCTGCTTGACAGAGTATGGCAGTGACAAAGCCACTTCAGCAGTTCAATTCTTACTTGCGCTAAAACATACTAAAAATTGATCTGCCCGGGAAGATCGATGCTTTAGCCCATCAAAAGTTTGTAATTTTAGTGCTTTTGGAGCTGGAATCCCCCCCACCCCGTGCTTGGGTTGCAGCAAGTTCAAGACAACAAGTCTGATAGAAGGAGAGAAAGAGAGAGAAAACAGAGTCCTGGGGAACTCGTTAAAACTGAATCGTACAGATATGTGGGAATGATCAAACGGCCAGCGCGTAACGTCAAATTAATAATTAAGGGACCATGGGCCAACACCAGTCTCCAGGCACTGCTAAACACATATGAAGGAGAGTTCCTGCATTCATTATCGGGTAAAGAGATATATGCAACTGGAGAATGAGGTAAGGAGAAATAGTGTGAGACAAGAGGAAGGAAAGGAAAAAGGGCGAGTGTATAGCCTCAGGAAAGCAGAGGCACTACATGCAAAGTTTATCTCACTGCCCTCAAATAGCAATCCAAATGTATCTGATGCAAATATCACAACATCAAACACATGCTTAGCTTAACTCGTAATTGATATCTCAGTAATGGCATTCAATAATGGCTTTCACAATTTCCCCAACCAGCTGAATTATTAGGATGAGTGCTTAGAAACATAATAAACATTAAAATGTGTTTAATCCTTAAAATAATCCAAAGTAAGAAAATCATGACCTTGATTTGCATGCTTACATAGTCTGCACACTCAAAGCTGCTGCAAAACGCACCATAAATGGTGAAGTGACAAAAAGAAAGATTGTGAGTTATACTGTTAATAACTATTAACAGTAATTTATAGCTGAAAACATTACTAAATAATACTATTTTTTATTAATGTTATTTTTCTTTTATCACGACAAGTGTTTGGCAGAAAGGGTTCTCCACCTGCAGATGAGCAGTTTTTCTCATCTTGCTGCTATTTTTGTCTGCCTTACCATCCTTATTTATTAGGCATAGTGGTGCACGCATAGCTCAAGGGATAGAGCACGGCATTAACTACAAGGCTAGTGGTTTCCATAACATCATTTTAAAAAAGTGTAAATGCTATTGTAAGACTTAAAGATTTATAGTGCTAACTTGATAAAATATCTTCCTTCCAGGCTGTGAGAGTTGGATATCGACACAGTCCTCACTGATCTAAATAAATCAACCAAAATGCAACACTGAAACTTCCATTTTTATAAGCAGTATGGGCCGAGTTTCTGCTTGAGAATTATTTTGTTTGAAAATACTGATTCTTACTCTTTTGATGATAAAAAAAAATTCTTGGTCTTCTCTAACTCCAGCTGTCTTATATATCTATAAAAACATCCTCTAGTGAAGTCACATTCCTTGACGCAGTATAAATATTTCCCTAACAAAATCCCAGCATTTCAGAAAGATTTTAAGAAATAATACAATTATGCAAGCAAATAGTTGAAAAAGTTCAGTAATATGCAGTAGCACTAACTGAAGAAGCTTCTCCTATATTTATCATACATCTACAGCATACGTTTTATAGACCAGCTCATCATGAATACAAAACTAATGTTGCTTAATGAACTATTTTAGAATTTAAACATAAATAAATTTTAATTATTCAAACTATTTCTCTTGTAGGAAACATACTGACTAAAAGATGCTCTACAGTGTGTAATATCAAAACAATGAAGGGAAGAAAAGAAAAATCAAATAACTTTCTTCTGTTTATTTCACAGGAGTATATTTCCTTTATGCGCCGGTAAAGGTTGTGGTATGATACAGGTACCATATCCTTTCTTCACCATCAAGGACCAGGCCTGCTTTATTTGTGTGGTGCATACAATGACCCCTTTTTGGCATTTTACACTTTCAATTTCCATTCCAAAACTGCACAACACAGCTTTACACAACGCAGCTCCTCTGCATTTGACCTCCCTTGACAATGTGCTCTCTGTTGAGACAGAAGAGGGATTTACACAGATCAAGCCTGTGGCGGTGGTTCTGCTGAAGGACAGCATTCTTTGATTAGTTTTCCCCTGGACCATTTGACATTTCCACTCAGTCGCCATCTCCACCTCTCTCCATCTAGGTTGTGAGAAATGTACAATAAATGTGACTGTTTGCATGTGTGTCTGAATTTAACTCCTGACGCATTCAGAATTTTCTCATAGTGTACTATACATAGTTTTCAATATTGTCTCAGGAACATTTAAATTAAGCAAGGCAGCTGGGAAGCTGGGAGGAAAAAAAATGGATAGAAAGAAAAAGAATGTGACCGCTGGGAATGACTGAAGGACAAGTGCAGCAGGAGGTGGAGAGGTCAGCGGCAGAGGAGAGTAGAGAAGGTGACAGGAGGTCCAGAGACTCGAGGAGAGGCTGTAAAGAGAGAGTGGAGGACAGAAAGTGCTGCATATTTCAACAGAAAGAAAAATTTCATAACTTTTACTAACTCTTGCTCTTTTTTTTTGCTATTTGCCATTTTAGATTTTTTTTTCACATGAGCTCATATGCTCTTCTCTAGAGCCAATTCTAATACTACACTCCCCTCCAAAAGTATTGGAACAGTGAGGCCAATCCCTTTATTTTTGCTGTAGTTTGAAATCATCTGGGTTTGAATCATAAAAGTCAATATAGGACAAAAGAGCAACATCTCAGCTTTTATTTCCAGGAATTTCCAGGTAACACCTTTTGTCTGAACCTACCCATTTTTCTTGTGAGCAAAAGTATTGGAACAGATAAACTTAAAAAGCTTTTCCAGGCCTTCACTGCAGCCTCTTTCAGCTGTTGATTTTCAGGTGTTACTCCCTTCAGTCTCCTCTTTATCAGGTAAAATAGGGCTTAAGTCTGGAGATTGACTAGGCCACTCTAAAACCTTCCATTTCGTGCACCTGATGACCTCCTTTGTGTTTTTTGTATCATTATCTTGCTGCATGATGAAGGATCTTCAAATCAGTTTGGTTGCATCTTTCTTTAAATTGACAAACTGTTTCTGTAGACGTCTGAGTTCATTGTACTGCTGCCATCATGTGTGACATCATCAATGTTGATTAATTAGCCTGTCCCAGAAGAAGCCACGCGAGCCCAAACCATGATATTACCTCCACTGTGTTTCACAGATGAGCTCGTATGTTTGGGATCCTGAGCAGATCCTTTCTTTCTCCAAACTTTAACCTTTCCATCACCTCGGTAAAGGTTCATCTTTGTCTCATTAGTCCATAAACTTTTGTCCCAGAATTTCTGAGGCTTGTCTCTGTACTTACTGGCAAATTCCAGCCCAGCCTTCCTGTTCTTCTTGCTAATTAGTTGTTTGCATCTCTGCCGAAGCCTCTGTACTTTTGTTCATGAAGTCTTCTGCGAAAAGTGGATTGTGATGCTTTCACTTCTGCCCTCGGGAGGTTGTTGCTGATAACACTAACAGTTGGTTTAGGGTCTTCATTTACAGCACTTACAATGTTTCTGTCATCAACTGCTGTTGTTTTCCTTGGTCTACCTGTTCAACATCTGTTACTTAGCACACCAGTGATGACTTTCTTCTTCAGGACATTCCAAACAGTTGTACTGGCTATGGCCAATGTTTGTGCAATGGCTCTGATTGATTTTCCATCTTCTCTCAGCTTCACAATTGCTTCCTTGTCACCCACAGACAGCTCTCTGGTTTTCATGTTGGTTACTCCTCTAACTATAAATGCACAGTCTGCACAGGCAAAACCAGAATCTGATACTGAGTGTAGACATTCAGCACTATTTACTGTTTGAATAATCATTGTAACAGGACACACCTGGGCAACAACAGGTACATTTATAATGACTCTCATCTAAAGCAACATTCAGTAATGATGAAAGGAAAGGAGTGACCAGGTCTTTGTACATTTTCTGAATAGAAGACATCCATTGCTGGGAGACAAAATAAAAAATGTAAAACGCAGCTAAGAATGTCTGTCACGGCCACCAGCCCAGCTGTAAGGCAACACTTACAGCTTGACAAAAGCTAATGCTAGTGCTCGAAAATGAGAAGCCCTTCTGCTAAAGGTGGTGTGTGTGTGTGTGTGTGTGTGTGTATATGTAAGACACAATATCCCTTTCATGTTGAGGACATCTGTGTATGGCCTATAGATCTCACTGCTGTCACAGGTTAATCTCTGGGCGTCACTGTTCGCAGAGACATGCATCTAAAATTCTAGCTCTATAAAGATTACTGCAAGCCATAAAAATGCATATATTATATCCTACTGCCTGAAACTTTTGTCACATACTAAGTTTTGACAAAAGTTTTAGCTTTAGCTCTGTTCTCCTTTGCTCTTTTTTTTTTTAGGCTTTTTTTTAGGCTTTTTTAGACTTTACTCTTCTCACAAAGTGAGTTTGTGTTCTTTGAAAGTCAGCAGCATTAATTAACTTCCAGACAATTCAGGTTAAGTAAAGATGTCTGCAATAATTCATTTAGGTGGACTCCCAAATTAATTTAATGTGGTTCTCTTTTCAAGAAAAATACTGGACAAGCTATTAAAGTGTGTTTAAGACAATATAGAAATACAATTAGTGGTGGGCAAACGTCTTTTGTTGAGGTGTCTCTGAGTACTGATTTTCCACAATATGTGCCTGTGTCCATATGTTGGAATGCACTGGCACTGGCTGTAGGCCTTGTGAATGTCTATAAAGGTGCAGTTACTACAGGTATGTAGCGTGTGACTGTGTGAACTCTGATGAGCATAATTAACCTTTTGTTCTGTTTTCCCCAGCTGTGATCCTGTGGGCTTTTGCTGCCAGTTACCACTGACTTTAAGTTTGATTTGAACTTTGCCAACACCAGTAATTGCAGGGTAAGAAAGGTTGAATGGAGCCTGGATTTAAAGTGCTTTGCAATAATGAGTAATGGCACAGAGCAGCCCATATCAACAGATAAAATTGTTCAGTGTTTCCTGCATTGAATGGCCGCATGCTATGACGATATGATCTGCCACCAGTATCAAATAATATAAAATCTAGTTCAAAAGCTGCAAGTCACTGCCAACCTTCTCGTTCATTAATGCTACATTTAGCACCAAATCCTCCAGGCTTCCTTTGGTCTGGTGGGTAAAAACAGCATTCAGTTGACTCTTTTGAACTAGTATGCAGGTTTTATTGCACTTCTATGGCTGTAAGGCAACTTGTATAAGAGTCTCCACATACTGTTGTCCGTTCTTTTACCAGAGAGGACATTGAAAGGACACTGCACCCATAGAGGTCATTTGTCCCTTCTACCAAAGTCTCCCTCTATTCACTAAGCTTCTCCCTCAGACAGACTGAGGTACAGCACTGCCTAGATAAGTCTTTATCTGCCTGGCAGGGAGACATGGCCTGAGCTAAAATAACCAGCAATAGGGGCCCAGCTATCTTCACAAGGCCCCGAGAATAGAACAGATCCACGCAAACAAGACTGGATAGAAGGAGGGGGAAAAACTCACACTGTGCACACAGACGCTTGTTTAGCTAATACAGCAACCACCTGCTACTGGCCGCTACCTCTGTTGGACCCGATAACAGAATACACCAGCACTGTGATTATAAAGTGGTGGAGAGTGGGAGGTGGGAATGTGAATATGAGACGGCTCCATTTACAGTACTTTACTGTTGTCGTTTGGTGGGGGAGCAGGGGTATAAGAGGAGGGAGGGGACTGGCTTTATGACTAATACTGTAATTGATGGAGGAAAGCTTCTCGGGTCATAAATAGGAGCCATTATCCTCTGAATTAGCAAAGTGGGAGACAAAATGATGCACAGCCATTCAGTGATTTGCAGAGAATTGGTAAAGGGCACTTGTTATCCATCTTGCTACAAATAGGTATCTTTCACAGCACATTGGACATTTACCAGCAACGTCTAAAAAGTACATTTGGTACTATAAGAGGTATTACAACTAGCAAACCAATTTCACTTGCTCTTGGCTTCTATAGGATCCTGAGAAATGGGTTGTCAGGGTGGAGATGCAGATTAGGATGACATTAACTTTATTATTTTCTCTTCTTCCATTTTTTTTTTAAATGCCAATTTACTCATAATGAATTAAAAGTGCATATGTGCAAGTAAATGCACATATTTTCATCCTGCTCACGATTCTTTTATCTAAGCAGACACTCTAAAGCCTGTCTGGCAGGTATAATCTTAAGTCCACTTTGGTCTGTTTACAAGGTGCATGAGAACAATACAGACCACAGTGTGTTACTAATTTAAAGAAGTCAATTTAGTTAAGCTAAACTAAGATTAAACTTTATTTTCGTGTTACCCAAACAGCAGACACATGACATACAGGGGAGCAGTCAATACAGATTACTTGGGGAAAAACAACCAATGAATAGAAGGTGGAAATTTAGCATTTGTGTAAGACTTAAAGACTTAAAAAATTAGACACAGACTAGCGTGTGTTTCGACTGTAAAAAAAAAACATCTTGCTAGGGCAACTGCTGGTCTCTCTTCACTGTGGGATGTTTGTGGGTGCAGACTGGGGCTAAGAGAATCCAAGGCGGTAGCAGACTTGCATGACTTAGCCATAGCAGTCACGGGGTGAGTAAAAGAGAGTGGAAGCTGACAGCCTGGGTGAGTGACCTGAGACAAGGTCAGCTTCAAGCAACCTTTAATAACCCTTCACAGGTTCCCCTATGGAAGCCCTGTGAGTTTTCCTTCCTCTAGAGCTTGTTAACTGAAACCGCCCTTTTAGTCATGTTATCTGAAGCTGTTTTAAACAATGACTAAATTTAAACTTTGAGGAAGAAGCAAAAGGCCACCACTTCAAATGAAATGGTTGCACTTGGTTTTAACACACACAAACAAAAAGAGCTTCCTTGCAAAAATGAACGCAAAATAGTTTCATTCCAAATGTTTAGTTTTCATAGCCACCAGAAGCCCACATCGCACATTTAATTCCCTACATTTGTGATACTTTGTAAGCTACACTATGCAACTATATGCACTATATTGCCAAAAGTATTCACTCATCTGCCTTCACACGCATATGAACTTGAGTGGCATCCCATTCTTAATCCATAGGGTAAGATAAGATAAGATAGTGTTTATTTGTCACACGCGCAGTTATACACAGTACAATGCACAGTGAAATGTATTTTGTACCTGCAACCATATATACACACACATATAAATAAGAAGGATAAAAATAAAAATAAGTAATTCACACTATACACTATATACTATACACTATACACACTTTTACATAGAATTATAGAATATTATATTTACATAGTGCAATAATGGTCCAATTTAGGGCTCAGAGTTGAGCAGACGGATGGCTTGTGGGTAAAAACTCTTCTTCAACCTTTCAGTCTTAGCCCTCAGGCAGCGGTAACGCCGGCCTGATGGGAGCAGGGAGAAGAGAGAGTGTCCGGGGTGGCTGGGCTGTTTTAGGATCTTCATGGCCCTCAGCCTGCACTGCTTGGTGTAAATGTCCTGCAGGTTGGGGAGGGTGGTTCTGATGGTCCGTTCAGCTGAACGAACCACCCTTTTTAGGGCCATGAAGTCCTGCTTGGTGCAGTTTCCCATCCAGGTGGTGATGCTCCCACGCATGATGCTCTCGATGGTGCAGGTGTAAAAGTTCCTGAGCACCTTGAGTGGGAGCTTGAAGTCTCTCAGCCGCCTGAGGAGAAACTGTCCAATATGTCTTGGTATGCTGAAGCATTAAAAGTTCCTTTCACTGGACCTAAGGGGCTGAGAACAACTCCTGAAGAACAGTCCCACACCATAATCCCCCCTCCACCAAACTTTACACTTGGCACAATCCAGTCAGACAACTACCGTTCTCCTGGCAACTGCCAAAACGAGACTCATCCATCGGATTGCCAGATGTGAAAGTGTGATTTGTCACTCTGGAGAAGACGTCTCCACTGATCTAGAGTCCTGTAGCACCCTGCTATACAGCACTGCATCCGACACTGTGCATTGCACTTGGTGACGTAAGGACTGGATGCAGTTTCTCAGCCATGGAAACCCATTCCATGAACCTCTCTACGCACTCTTCTTGAGCCACATGAAGTTTGGAGGTCAGTAGCGATTGACTCTGCAGAAAGTTGGTGACCTCTGTGCACTATCAGGGCATCCGCTGACCCCGCTCTGTCATTTTATATAGCCAACCAGTTTGTGGCTGTATTGCTGTTGTTCCAGTTTTTTATATCACTAAGAGTCTGACTGAGAAATATTTACTAGTGAGGAAATTTGACTACTGGTTGCACGTGTGGCATCCTATCACGGTACCAGACCAGCATTCACTGAGCTCCTGAGGATAACCCATTCTTTCACAAATGTTTGAAGAAGCAGTCTGCATGCCTAGGTGCTTGATTTCATACACCCGTGGCCATGGAAGTGACTGGAACACCTGAATTCAATGATTTTGATGAATGAGTGAATACTTTTGGCAATATAGTGTATATCATAAGGCCATAAAGCTACCATCTACCAATCCTGGACCTGACTAAAAACCTTGAACTTTATCAACACACACATATAGTATATGGATAGAGGAACACAAAAGAAAGACAGGTAGATAAATAGATCTTTTTAACCAAATGCGCATTCAATTGAATGCAAGAATAGACCCACACATGCAAACACACACCCTTCAGGCTTAAACAACCAAACCCCATCAATCAGGGCTGATTCTCACAAGCTGCCTGGGCAGGGGCCATCACTATGGAAACCAAGCCTTTACTTAAAAACCGCCTTGCTTTGTCTTGTCTGAAGGTTTTCACACATAATCACTGCCAACTGAGCCCAGCAGGCCAAGGCAAAAAAAACTTGAACCAGACAAGAAAACAAAAAAGGGAAAATAAGACAGAAGAGAGAAAAAGTTAGGTCTGCTATTTGTGGTTAGAAAACTGTAAGTTAAGATCAACTATCATTAGACACCCGCAAGAGAAAAGATGTAAACATTTTCATCTCCAGCCACAGAGCTGGTGTGTGACGCAGGATATTTTAACCTCTTTCCTTCTTTCTTTCTTTCCAATAATACATGATATAATACGAGCTAAATTGTGCAAATCTCCAGCATATATATATATATATATATATATATATATATATATATATATATATATATATATATATATATATATATATATATATATATACACACACACACACACACACACTAAAGGGCATTTTGGGGTTATATTCCATTCCTAGGCAGCCCTTACCTTGACAGAAGTAAGGCTAATTGGAATTCTGTCTTGGGGCAGCTGGGGTGCTAAGCAAGTTTCTGATGCCTTGATTGAGCAGGGAGTGAAAATTGTGTCTCAAATTCTTCCTTTCAGAAAATAAAAGAAACAAAAACTGAAGACACATGACATTACTTCTGGATAATTGAAAAACAAAGAACAAGAAACAAGACTTATGCAAAGATACCATCACATGAGACATTTCTAAAAGCAAGTAATGAAAATATGTCTCTGGAGTTTCTGTCACTTATTTAATAAAATAATCATTTTAAGGCCAGCAGTGCAGGAGGCATCTAAAAATACGCTTGCATGCAAACCACTGCATCACTTAGTGTGCTATATTTGTTAACTCTACTTGTTGACCACTTCTTAGCAGTCCATGGGGAATTGCGCAGGATGTGGGAACCCAGGATTAAAAAAAAACAACAAAAAAACAAAAAATGTGTAGAGTGTAGGTACCCAGAGATGAAAAACTGCCTGACCACACTGCTGTCAAAGCACAGCAGCATTTTTTTAAAAAAAAGAATGGCACACTTATAATATGCACAAATTGGTCCCACTGAAACCATTGTTGGAGGCTAAAGTAAAAAGCTAAAGTCACTAAGTATCCTTCAGCCCATTGGAAATAAGTAGGTGTGATTCCTCAGAGAGAGGACGGAAATTAAGCTTAAGTATGTGCCTGATTTCAAAATGGCCACAGAGCGCACACGGGTGAGGTGAAATGAGAACAATTTTGTGTCATTTAGAGACTCACTTGAGGCAATTGACACTTGTTGGCTCATTAAATGAAGAGGACACCTCAAATTGCCAAAGGTGTTATAGGTCTGATCAAAACAAAAGACAAAACACAAAAGAGGATAAAGGAAATGGAATGAGAACAGGGTCTGGCATTTCAATGAAACCAAAACACGACAAGCCAAACATGTCCTCTATCTTTCTCTATATTTAAATCAATGTATATGCAAAGAAAAACACCTACATTTGCAGCCTTAATTAAGGCTCATATAGTCTGAGAAAATTGGAACAGTGCAGCATTCTCATAATTAACTTAAATTAACCATTACAGCCAGCAGTGACGTTTTGGCTAATACTGCTTTTTTGTTTGTTTGTTTGTTTTGTTTTAGTTTTTGCTTTTGCCACTGAGGAACAACAGAGGAATATATGAAATGACTGAAAAAACCTCCCCCAAACAACTGGGACCACACTTGCAAAGAAAGAAAAGAAAAAGAACACTTCTTGTACCATTAAATTAAAGCATTTCTGTCTACCAGTTCTAAATGTACAGCTCAGAGAATTCAACTTCTAGTCAGCAGCAGCAGCAGCAGGCTTCTTCAAGCAGAGATTTATGCCTGTAACTCAATTAAAAATTAACTTGTTTTCTTCTCGTTCAAGAGGGGGAAAAGTGCGTAGAGTAAACACAAGGGCCCAGCATGCAACAGCAGGGTGTACATAAAGTTGAATTGACAGAACTAAATCGAGAGTCTCAAACATAATTTGACTGGAAAAAGATAAGGAGTGAGTGAGGCGGCGAGAAAAAGAAAAACTGAGAGAAACAAGAAGCGAGAAACCAAGAGGTGAAGATATTGGAAACAAGAACAAGAAAATGTTCTTCACTAAGGGGCTTCATTTTTTTTTTTTTCCAATTGGCAGCTTCAAAGAAATATAAATAATTGAACACCCTCACCCCATCGCTGAGAGTTCTGGCCAATTACTATTAGAAGTCCTTTGCCAAGAAAGCTACATTTGAGAACTCTTAAGAGGCAAAAAGAGAGGAGGAGGAAGAAGTGAAGAGGAGGTGAAATGCCTAAAAAAAAGATGACAAATATTCCACTCTACCTGTCAAAAACCCATATACGAAAACGATTAAAGACGGTAAGAAAAAGCTATATATCAAAAAAGGAATTAAAACTTTGAACTTGAACGTAAAATAAGCTTCTCCAAAAAAGCAAAACAAAACAAAAAAATAGTTCTCTAAATATATGAAAGCAGAGTCTAACTCAAAACAATAATCCACATGAACATCTAGTGACAAACTAAGGGAATTGTCAATTTAGGAATTAGTAATTAAAGTAAATAGTCAAGTAAAGGTTATTCATAAAGCACTTTTCACAGACATGTAGTCATAAAGTGCTAACAAAACAAATTAAAAACTAGGGATAATCACAATAAAAAAATCAAATGGCACAGCTATTATACCTGAAGTTTAAACACTAAGACTGCTTTCGGCTGCTCCCTTATTCACACGGGCTTGCTCCGTATGTTTAATTTGGCAGATTTCTTTTTCTTTTTGAACACTAGATAACCTTCCTGACGCAACCCCAGAGGGATCTGTGTCTCCTCCCGGGAATGAACCGAGCTCTTCTACTTGTTAGGTGAATCTGTAACCCACTACAGTACTAGCCAAGCTGAAATTTAAACACTCATGTTACAAAATGGTGAACACTTCTCGCTAGAGCTAAACTCACATGTAATGGATATCTATGTATATAAATTGTGACAATCAGTTCTAGCAAGTTATCATATCAGTGCTGGCTCAAAAAGTCAGGTTGGGATCAACAGAGACTGTCTCTAAAGGAAAGCAAACTATAAATTGTTTAAACCAAAGAAGAAAATCACTACACTGCTCCTGCCCTTTTAACCAGAACTGTTGAATATAGTTAAAACTTTGGATTCTTTTGCATTAGATGCTTTTCTACCTTTAATAGGGACTTGAAAGCATCATGAGTTCCACACATTCTGAAGATATGAACAGCCGGTCAGTCATTAATTGTTTATCTTTTTCATTGGTGTAGTGTTTGTATTGTCAGTGTTTTTGAATGAATTGGCTTTATTAAATGAACTTAAAAAAGTGCTCAAACAAATGAAAATAAAAAGAGCATATCACACATAAGCACTGTCATCCAGTTTCATAGCAGTGTCCTAACAAATGTTATATTTCTATAGTTTCTATAGTTTAGCAATATCTTACAGCTTACCTGTGAAAGGGTTCAGGTGTAACTCCACACATAAGCATAATTCAGCTTTTGCACGTGTGTGTGTGTGTGTGTGTGTGTGCGTGCGCGCGCGCATTTCTGTACCTGAACACAAACGTATGCAAATATAGACGTTCACACAAGCCAAGCATTATTGTGGTTGGGGTGGTAGGATTTATTGAGCCATATTTCTTTCTCTTTTGATTAAAAATGTCTCCTTCTCACTGTGATTTATGAGTGTAAATAAAAGGAATGGAGGGCAAGGAGAGACGGAGAGAGGGAGGGGTGAGCGAGGAAGGGATGACATCATGTTTTCAGCTGGGCTTTTCTGCAAAACGGTGGCATCCTTTCAGTCCAGCAAGTGGGAGTGAAAATAATTGGACAACTGCACTACTGGGCTGTGTGTGTGTGTGTGTGTGTGTGTGTGTGTGTGTGTGTGTGTGTGTGTGTGGCTGTGAATGTGGGGGTGAAAGCCATTCAAAGGGAAAGAAGGAAGGTAGCCTGTGCATTTGTGCATATATTTCCAAGCATAATAGTTTGGCCCCCAAAAGAGATGAGAAAGAAGAGTAGAACAGCATGCATGCGTGTGTGTGTCTGTGTGTGTGTGTGTCTGTGTGCATGTGCTTCTTGCCAAAAAAGGGAGAACAACAAAAAAAAAAGTGTAAACATGAGAATGAAACAACAGGACAGCGTGCGGGAGTCTGACAAAAGCAGCAATCATATCTACAGAGTAGACAAAGATGGGCAGAGAGCCCTACTGTTTTGAGAGAGTGACAAAGAGTGAGAGGGTGGGTGACAGTGGTAGGGTGGGGGTGGGGGGCTAATCTCCATCAAAGATGAAGCAGATTGCACTGATTGTTATTTAAAGCAGGGTTAGCAAACAGAGGCCGTGCAGGAGGGAAACTGAGTGGTAATAAACAGTGGGCAAGTGGACAGAAGACGAGAACATTCTAATATGCCACATGTTAAGGAAAAGGGGCTTCAAGACATTCACTTTCACTCTGAATTCGTCTATGGCCTTGCTGTCAGTGAGAACAAAGACATCTGTTTGACATCTGTCTGAGTGTAGTTTTATTTTATATTTTTTTTTTTTTGCCAGCTGAGCTGAAAGACACTCCAATTATGTTACCAGACAGTCAAACTACTGTGCAATCAAAGGGTCGCCTCTGTTGCTACATGAGAAAAATCAAGCGATCATGTCATCATGAACCACTGAGAATAAATTCATTGAATGTCAAAATGGAGATAAAGGAAAAGACGGTGCAAACAGTGTGAAAAAAATTATGTAAGGCAGACAACAAAAATTAGAAATGACCGTGAAACAATATGTGTATAATCGGTTACTTCCCCTTTTAAGGAACATTTTTATTCTCTCTCTCTCTACATTTTTATTTGAAGGATTGTGTCACTTTGATTCCTCATTTCACTGTACAAATATTATACCAAGAGTCAGATGGGGTGGAGGTGAGGGGGAATGTAAGAGTATATCAAATCAAAATGAGACAATGGCCTGCCTTTCCCTAAATAAATACATGAAATATAAACTATGAAGAATATATTACACAAGTACAAATAAACAAGGCTGTCACACTCAAATGCCAATACACAAACATTTAAAAGGCCCGTGCACAAAAATGTACACATTTTTTTGTTGAGTTCATTTATAAATCTTTTATAACATATAGCCCACATAATTCTCCTTATATACTCACTAACTTGTCCACATGCACACATTCAGGCAGGATTTACCGGGGGGGAGCCTTCCTACTTTAGCTCTTGTTCTGTTTCTCTGCAGAGAATCGTCTTTGTTTTGTCTCTTTAATGCTGGTCTGAGCCCATCTTAACGGGGAAATGGTGCAGAACAAATCCTAAGCAAGAGTTGACAGGGTGGGATAACACAGTACTGATGTTCCTCTGTTACTAACTAAGGGAAGTAAGGGAAGACAAACACATACAGACAAATATCATGCCTAAATTAAATAATTATTCTGAGATATTAATGTTTTTTTAAAGCTCATGTCCGTGTTTTCTTGAGTAAAATAAGTGGATTGCAAGAACATCAGCAAAAGTCTAAAATGCCAATTACAGTACATTTACTGTACAAACAGGACGCATCTTAGCCACATTACCCTATCCTCACAATGCCATCTACCAGCATACTTTTGGGTGCATGTAGGCGGGTCGTCTACCAGTTGGAAGGTCGGTGGTTTGATCCCTCGCTCTTCCAGTCCGCATGTCGAACTATTCTTGGGGAAGATCCTGAACCCCAAATTATCCCTGATTTGGCCATGAGTGTGTGCATGAATTTTAGATGAAGTACTTAAAAGGCACAAATGTGTCTATGAATGGGTGAATGAGGCTTGTAGTAAAAGAAAGCGCTTTGCGCAAGAAGCAGTCCATTTATCACTTAAACAATACCAGTGTCCGTACAAGCTGCATTATATATGTAGCTACAGTGGTTTCAACACACAAGTGCCCTCTAACTCAATAGTGGACCTCAATGTATGTTACGTAGACACAAACAAACAAGTCAAAGGGTTACCGTTGCCCGTCTTATGTGCTAGAGCTTGGTAGATATGGCTTTGCTCTTACAACTAAATGTGTTTGCAGTGCAGTTCTTATTTGGCTTTGGTTACTCTAAACAGCTTTTCCTTGATATGATATCAACAATCATTAGCCTACACAGTAACTAAAAGCAATGCTTTTACATGCACACTGAAAAACAAGTGCAAATGTACAATAGCAAAATGCAACAAAAGCATCTCTCTACTGTAAAAAAAAAAAAAAAGAAATTCACCAAAGCTCCAATAATCTCCCTTTTGTGCAATCATGCCCATTTTTAACAAGTTATCACTTATGAGTGATGAACCTATTAAAGGCACTGAAGTTGAGAAGTTATCAATAGTAGCAGAGGAAGTCAATTTCTTGGTACTTACATATGGCGTGGGAGCCGGTGAGCAGCAGTGATAGCAGCAGAGTGATCACAGGCAGCAGGACTGGCAAGGAGAGGTGCAGGGCACCACTGGTGGCCATCTTGGCTCTGGTAGGGAAGGGGGGGGGAAGGGGTGAGGGTAGGGTGGGACTGATCTTTGACCTGGCTGGAGAGCCGAGGCCCTGACTGCGCAAGGACGTTTGGGGTCTTCAAGCAGGACAGCTTGACACTCTGCAAAAGGACAGAAAAACAAATAAATGTGACGACCACAGTGTTATGACCTATTTCATTTCCAAGCAGTCACAAAAGACAAATGACTTCTTAGCATCTACATATTATGACACTAAAGTATCACAACAATTTACCTGTTGGAACACTTCTATAGAAAAAAAAAAGGACATTCTTAGCCCCTCCCAGTTACACGGTGGTGGTTTTACTCACAGCAAAAAAAAACCCCATCAAAAAAACCACTCAGGCTGAGACAATTTGCTGCACTTTTTACAACCCCTTGTTGCTGGTGGAAGTAAGCTAACAGGTTATCAGTGACACAGCTGGAAGTAAATGCACTACATCCCCCAAACCTTTAACATTTCCATCTCACGACCAGTGTTTCCTCACATCCCTGAATTAGCAGGACAGGGCACTCACTGTTCCCTTTCTTTTTCACCTCCTAATCACCTGATCTTGTCGTTATTTGCTTATCTCATTGCCTTGTAATTATACAGGCACCTAACAATATTCCAGGCATCGTCTCTTTGTTTTAGTCAAATTGCCATTAATCCCCCAAGCTACACGGAGAGACCAGGGAACCCGTGGTGACACCCACTACACACCAACACAGGCACCCTAGTTCTCTCATCAGCATGGCTGGTGCTGCACACCGTCACCACCAAGTGGTACTCTTTAATTAAAAAGATATGAACACAGAGACACACAAAGGGAGAAGTAAGAGCAATCATGACACGAATGTAATGAGCATGTTCTTTTTTTTTTAATGTGCTGACATGCTTTTACAGAGAAACATATAAGCGGGTAATATCGAGTAAGTGCTGGAAAGATTCGGTGTCATGCTCAAGGACGCCTAAACGCAAAGCTGTGTCTGCCTCAGCAATCAAGCTGTGAACATGAAAACGCAAAACTGTCCACTCTCAGAGGACCCAGATCACAGGACAAAGTGTCAGCCAGCATCTGCCCTGCTTTGGTGTCCTTGTGCAAGACGACGAACTCCAAGCTCCAGGGATGCTGCTTAGCTGAGGTGACACGAGGGGCGACAGTGATTTACTAGAAGGGAGATTAACTACCTTGCACCATAGGCGGTTAACAAGGGTACAAATGAACAAATTGTGTAGATGACGTACAATTCATCATTTTTTTTATGGCTAACACTAAAGACAACATGATGATATCTGAAATGATCATTTTCAAAATGTCCCTGAAAAAAAAATTTCTTACCTGCTTCACAACTCAAGGTTTTAATAAAAGAGTGATTATTCAAGCACAGAGGCTGAAATGTGAAATGAATATAATTAAAAAAACAAAAAAAAATAGCATGACAATCCTGTTCAGATGCATTCAGGGTCAAAAGCGCATTGGCACACAAGCGAACATGCAAGTTCAGGGATGCATCACTTCATCATACACTATACTACATCACTTAACCTCATTATATCATGTGCTCAGTTATCTTGGTGACCTTTTATTGGGAGTAGAAGACTGAGCTACAATGATCACCTTAAAATGAATAAGTAAAATAAATAAATAAATGACTAAAAAATGATTAAAATGAAATTAGATAACCTTACCTACAACTTTGTGATTTTATCAGCTATGTAAAGCAGTTAAATTCTCAGGAGAGTTAAAAGGTTAATGTAATGCAGCTGTTTTGCTGGGCTCCATTTTTGACTGTGGCCTTGTGAGAGGCAGAAAACCAGGGCTAATTGCAGTGTAACCGAGCACCCCAGACAGCAGGCATTTAAGAGTGCCCCACCCTTCACAACTCCTGGACTGGGCTCGCACAGCAGACACATGCTGCTGCAGGCACACTGAAAATTAAACCCCAAACACTTGCAGCCAAATCCATATAAAACCCAAAATCTATTCGCTTCCAAACCCCCCCCCCCCCAATATATGTAATGTGTAAGAATGTGGAAACTATTTAAGAAAACTTGGCACAGGTACAGTTACGAAAACACAAAAGGACAGTCTAACAATAGGTCTTTTGTGGCGACACCATACCAAGAAAGAGTGGGTGTTTTTCAGAAGCTCAGCTCATCTTTCGACACAATACTGTGCGCACACGACCAACATGTGTCCTTGATTTATTTATTTTTTTCTTCTTTGCCTGAAGGGCCAGTGATGTCGTTGGTAAGAGCTGAGTAAAATATAGAAAACATAAACAGAGAGAATAGGGAAGTTAAAAAAAACTGTCTAGAGCCCACACTTATGAATGACACCCCTATTTTTCAGACTTTAAACATTGGTGTAGATAGAGAGAATCTTGTATGTCTTTAGGGAATAACTGTGTTCACAACATGCCTAGGTTGTGATTTATGGGCCCACCCTAAGGACACGGCTTACTATCATCACCTCTGGTTGCTATATAAACTTCACAGCACAACTATGACAGCTATTGTTGTTAAACAGCCTCACCAAACATAGCCTAAGAGCACATGGGGGCTCAAGATTAACCAAGGACACTGGCTATAGTCCTTCATTCTGTTTCAGTAAATGGAAGACAGAGAGTACACAGAGAAATGCGCACGGAAAGATGAGTTGAGACTAAAAAGGCCCTAGCATAAATTCCATACCAGTTTAATAATCGTCAAACAGTGACCACCCCATGGATGGGGGCGGAGCCATCCTGTTCCAAACCACTCAGGTATGAAATGTTTAGATGAAAGTGCTCACTCAAAACACAGCTGTACTGATTTTTTTAATTTTTTTTATTGAGGGCCAATAACAACAAATAAACATTGCTTCCATAGTTTGGATGTCACTTTAAGTTTACTCAAAGTTATGAATTTTTCTTATGTTTTTTTTTTCTTAAAAGTAAACTTAAAGCATACTGTGTAGTTACTGTTCATGTTAAGGTTCACTGTAGTTTTAACTGCTACAAGATGTTGATCTAGATTTAAAAGGTGATTGAATAAGGAACCTATATTCATCAGCTGCAACTCCAGTGGGGAAGTGTTGTGAAGTATTCGAAAATACATAAATCACAAACAGTGAGTATACAATATCACAAGATTGCGTGACAAAAATTCCTCACTGAAAATTCCATTTAACAGAAAATAAATTAAAAAGTGCCGCACATTTTTGATTAAAACCCAGAACCATACAGAGACAAAGTATATTCATTACTTTGGGCTATTCCCACTGATGGGCAATGAATATATTTTGAAGCTAGAACTTTTATCCCATGTGAAAACTGCCCATCACTCTAGATATTAACCCAGAGCCAAGCTTCAGTAATTAGAGCCAAAATGGCAGCACAATTTCCACTGAGTGGTCGCAGTCACTGGCTATTAGGGACTCTCACTTTGACATGGTCAAGCTTTAAATTCGGCTCGTTTCCCCATGCAATATTGATACTAATGCATTTGATTACTAAGATTGAGAAAGGCGCTGAGGGGAAGGGAAGATGGGAATCCACGCCATAAGCATGAAATGAGAGTATGACAAGTTGATAATAAAAAGCGCGCATGTGCACACCCACACACAGCCACAATGCGACACACACAAAAAATAAATAAATAAAAAAATTAAAAGAGGAAGTGAATCCTAAAAAGTGAATGAAGTTACAGGTAAGTATATGCAAATTTTACAATAAGGAGACCAGGAGAGCCACAACTTCAAGACAAGCTGTTTTTAATCCACTCACGCACTGTACTGTTACAAAGCTAGCAGCTGTAATAAACACACACACACACACACACACACACACTGAAGATATGAAGTTGCATTTACACTGAGAAAAACTACTTATAACCTGAGGGACCACATTAATAATCCCTTTTATGTGATGAACAGTAAGCTCACTTCAGACACACGGTTAAAAAGTCCACAGTTTGGTTGGGCTTCATGATCAAAACTGAGTGTTTGATGTCTAGACTCTCAAAAAGAATAATATTTTCAGTGTTTGTAGTCCAAAAAGTGACTCAGGGGGCTTTAGAAAGAGTGTGTTTTTTCATAGATTGTCAGGTTTCCAGAATGTATGTAACACCATCTAACTTTGAGGCGTTGTAGGACACTGGTAACTCACCATCCATGCAAAGACAAAGGTTAATCTACTGCAAAAGACCAAAGGCCTAGATATGTATCAAATTAACTCAGAGTTAGTGCTGTCATAACATCAGTGCTCTTGTTCAATCTTGTTTGTAATTCTAACATACTACTAGTAACTCTAATCTGTGGCCCTCTATGTGAGTTTTTAACTCTTAAAATCAAAACAACTGAAGGCGATATGTTAAAGGGAGCGTTGCATCCCCAATCACTGGATTTAAAGTAATATAACTGAGCAGATACCAGACCCTCCTGAAGGATGATAATAACAAAAACAACAATAAAAAAGATTTTTAGGCATGCCGCGCCTTTCCCCTCACAATGTGTTATGTGCTGCTTATGCTCAGCCTCTTAGAATAGAATAGAATAGAATAGAATGCCTTTATTGTCATTATACAGGATGTACAATGAGATTGGAGGGCCACTCCTGTTCAGTGCATTTTATACAGAAATAAACAATGTGTAAAATATACAAAAAATAGCATGTATAAAAATATATACATACATTGGTGCATCTGTACATTGTAAGAAAAGTAAATATGTGTATACATATAATAATGAAGATGATGAATATTGCACTTGGTGAATGAATATTGCACTAGTGAATGAATACTGGATATTACACAATATAGGAATGTCAGATATTGTTCAGTATGAATAATATAATATTGCACAGTTACAGTGGGTGAGTGTGTGAGTTCAGGGTGGTGATTGCTCTGGCAAAGAAACTGTTCTTGAGTCTGTTTGTTCTGGCTTTGATGCACCTGTAGCATCTTGACTGCTGTCTCTCCCTCTTCATCTAAGGTGAACTTAGATGAAGTTTTTATGCGTCTGCCCCGTGTTACAGGCTTTTACTTCAGCCAGTTTACTGCTTTTCATTGATTCATACCTTATAGAGGAGCAACAACACAAGGATGTAAGATGCAGGCCATTCAGCTTATTAGGAGCCTATACTTGTGCATGAATGCGTTTGTGTTATAGATGAATAGCACTGTTTGTGTTTGCAAGCATGAAGGACTTTATTTGAACAAACTGAGATCTGACGACTTTCTTGTGTCTTTGTAAGCATTTGTGGAATAATTAAAGCGTGAATGCCCGTATATTTCTTCCCCCTGTGAGTAAGTCTATATGTGTCTCTGTAAGAAGCAGAGTTACACAAGACACTCACCCAGGCCTCAGCTATAAAACAAGTCTATAGAAACCATCTGTTTTTTACCATGCTGAAGTCCTAACAGTATTGATTCCATGTGTCACTGGTAAGGAACACCACCAACCAACCAACTACACACACACACACACACACACACACACACACACACACACACACACACACACACACACACACACACACACACGCCCCCTGCATCTTATTAGCTTTTTTCCATCAGAATTTTATGCATCTTAAGGCAAAATCTGAGAAGAGTGTGTGAAGAAAGGTGTGTTTGCCTTCTAAATATTTCCCAATCAGACAAGTCATCTCTCCAGTCTTCTACAGTGTCTCTGTTTTATTTTTCTTACCCATTCCCCTCCAATCCCTCATTTCCTCTCTCTGCTTCCCTTCCCCCTTGAACTCATGCATACTAAACTATGCTTGCATTGCAGATGTTTGGTAGGAAATCACATGAATTTGCATGGAACTGCAGGACTATTATGTAAATGCCCCAGTGTGTATCTACCTCACAGCTTCACTCTTTCGTTGCCATCCGCTCCCTGCAGAGAGATCAATGTGAAAGGAATCTGAAAGAAGGTACACCTGTCTTTCACCGTGTGTAGCGAAGCCCCCAGTGGAAGAAGAAAAGCTCACGGAAGGAAAGGGTATTAGATATGCAAGATATTGTTGGAGCATTAAGATTTTAATGCTCCCATTAAAAGCAAAAGGAAAACAGAAATCTGAAAACAAATGTGATCATTCCATATGAGACCCTGCATGTCTTATAAATTAGGTACAGGAACCAGAGCCAGTGGGAAGGGCGGAAATGTAAATAGAGACATTAATGTTCCCAATTTTTGAGAAATTCTAAAGTCTCTGGTTTCTAAGTCTCTGGAAAGCAAAGACACCAGAGCATCCCAGGAAAACAAAACTGAACATATGATATTGCCACCCTGAATCCAACCTCAACTGATGTTTATCCACAGCATATTACACCGTTACAGTGATGAATGAGCACCTTTTTGCCTAAAGTGAAGACTGTTTGCATAGGGTAGGGAGAACTGTACTGCCTTGACCTCATTATGAGACTGTAGAACGCCCTGCCCTGACAACGACTCCATAGAATAGCTTTCCCATGAGCCTTTGCCCTTAACTGTTCCCAGTCTCCCAGTTCCACAAATGATGCTTGACACCTCAGAGACACCTTGTGTCGGCCATCTGCTGTCCCCCCGAGAGCACCGTAACCTTTCTCTGGGATCTTTGGGAGCCGTCATTTGAGCCACAGTTTGCCTGCTAAAAAGGGTTTTGCTGCAAAGCAATACTAAAGATAGCTAATTTAGGTATATTTCAAACATTAGAAGTTAACTTTCCCTTTTGAAAAAGCGTAGAACTTTAGTGGTCACTCTTAGACTTATGCGTTAGCCGAAGACCAAAACAGTTTTTAAAGCTCAGTGTTTTGTAAATTTGTCTTGATTGATGTCCAGACAACCTTCACAGCATTTAAAAAAAAACAGACCAAAAAACATCCACTGTTGTGTCTGACTTCTTCTAAAAGGAACTGAAGATTTACAAAAAGATTTGAGACCAAATTACCACAAGCCCACTGAATCTTCAACTGTTTGTTTTTCTCGCGGCGTTGCTCTGAGTTCGATCAGCAGGAAATGGGTTTACTCTGAACATTATGAGGCACTGCTGTCCTTCCAATAAACACCCAGGGCTGTGAGGCTTTTAGCTGAAATCCACCTCTGTTGAGGCTGAGTGCACAGCAGTAAGCATCGGGGCTGTGCAGTCGAGACGAACGGATTGGCAGCTGGGAGGTTTGGGCGCCAAGCTGACCACTGAAATCCGGACTTTATTGCACAGCCATTTTGTCTGTCAGTGAGGGGTGATGCACCTATGTCACCTATGTAACCTCGCCATACTGGGACATTACAAGTTGGCACATGAAATTCACACAAATATACACTTTGTCTGCCTCTCTTTGTAGCCATGGTAGGGAGAAAGGGTATAACTAAACAGCACAAAATGTATAAAAGAGGTATCTGATTATAGGACACAGTAAATATCACAATTTGAAGTTGGAGAAAGGAGATGAGATTGGGGGTGTGTGGCTGTTCTTTATATAAAGGGGTGGTTGTTCAAGAGTGTCTGTGGTAGCAAGAAGAGCTGGGGGAGGGGGAGGGGGAGGGGGTCGGAGCAGTGACATCGGTTTTTGGCCTGCTGCCGACAGAGTCAGACAAGTATCGCACCAACTAACCAGCAGCTTGAATGCCCTTTAGAAATTGCCACAGGAGACGGAGAAGTTTCTGAAGGGCGGCTGGGACAGCTGGGGAAGCACGCTTCATATTCATTCTGGAAATGGGATGCAGTTGGGGGGGGGGGGGGGGGGGGGGGGGGGGGGGGGGTGAGATTATTCTAAGTGATCAAGTAGGAGGCAGAGGAGGGAAAGACTGGCAGTCCAGGGTGTTTAGAAAAACTCCTCTCTGCAATTGGCAGGGCTTACTGTGTAACATTTGCTGTGTGGTTTGAGAAGTTTCATTTCCAAAATGAGACATATACCATTTGAAAAACTGTGACACCTACACAACAAAATGGTTGCCGGCACATTAATAAAATTCACAACTGAGTTAAACTGGTGCTATTTTTGGCTCTTTGCTCTGAAAAGTTGAAATTTAAAGCACACAATCTGTTTTTCGATACTTGTGTATCTGCCGCTGAAATGAGTGTACCGTTTCATTTGCATTAATTTCACTTAAACGCGAGATGCACTACAGATTCAACATGACAGATTGGAAAAGAAACACTTTTTTTCTGCTTAACATAACGGAAGTCCAAAAACGTTGCTGCATGGCATGAATGGATGGTCATCTGAAAGACGTCTCATCCTAACTAACTTATACAGTTACAGTATCTTTGGACCTGATAATCATACCTTTGCTTCTTGTCATTTATTTATTTAGCTATAAACATAAATAGGGCTCTTTGCCAGCAGCATCCATCCATCTCTCGACTTCAGGTTTCAAAATATGATTCTTATCTGCACTGATAGTAATTATCAGTTAACTATTATTGGAGCTGCTGTTTAGGGTCATAGCTGAGGCTCCTTTTGTCCTGCCAGCTGTTTAATGAATTCTGTACTTCACAAAAGTGGGAAAAGAGAATGAGATAGATGAAAATGTGTATTAATTTACAAAGACACACTGATAAAGGGACATTTATTCAAATACAAATGGAGCAAACTCTATTGGCTCTGTTAAAGAAAACATTCTCTTCATCCACTGTGGTCATCATTTCAGCTTCATTTTTTTTAAAAATTAATTTAATTGAAAATTGAGTTAATCCTGGTAATTTGCAGAACTGGGCCAAAGCTCATCAGCAGGCTAAACAGTATTTAATAACCTCACTGGGGGAGCCAGAATTCGGATTAAACTTTTTTTTTTTTTTTGTATGTGTCATAAGGGAAGGTGCATTTTAATTTGCACTTCTCTGTGCAATTATCTGATTAATGACAAAAAGGACTGAACATCTCCACAAGAAATTCACATTCCCAACACAATTTAGCCAGGAAAATGTAACTCACAACACTGGACATAATCAAATATAATTCAAGAATTCCCATTGAAGCCACTGCTTGGACTAAGTTTCATACCCCAATAAAACCTGGCTTCCACCCAGTACATTGAGTCCCCTCTAGGATCCCTATTTTTCATTCAATTTTTTTTCATTGCTTTTTGGTTAGGTTTAGTCACCAATGTTTAGGAAGATTTAGGAAAAAATCAAAGCTCCAGTTAAAATATGCTCCTTTCCAATGTTGGTCAAGAAAGCAAACTTCTCCCACCTGTAACAAGCTTCTCCTACATTTTCTTCATTTCCACAGTGAAAAGTCAGACAACAGTGTCCACAACAACAAAGGCATTTGGCTATACTCTCATGGCATGTATTCCAGACTTTGAGGAATTTATATTAAGTCCATCAGACTTAAGGTGACTAGCCAAATGGTTTGTTGCATAGACCCATCTGGGAAGTTGCCCTTGAAAATCTTTGGCAAGGGGCAGGCAAATTTAAAAAACAAAATCTAGTCTACTGCAACTGCATGAAGGAGGCGGCTCCCGAGTTAAACTTATCACCACGTTGAGGCAAACAATTGAAGTGACATGGAATGCAGGATGCTGCCGACCAATATGTGACAGTAGTAAATACATTACAGTGTTATTTAGGCAACTAAAGCCTGGAATGACTGCTAGCAATCAACCATCAGTGACAAAGCAATGCAAAATGACTAAATCTCCTGCTGTGTAGACAGGGCTTTAGATTCTTGTTGCTTTTGCAAGGAAAGTTTCACTTAACAAGTGATTAAATTAAACATATCATCTCACCTAAAACTTGCCTGTACCGGGGACCTTGATAGTTGGAGGTTTCACGCAGGACACTAACTTGGTCCTAACCAAATTCTAGGCTACGAGCTCAAACCTAGAAGGAGTGTTTCTCTGAGCCAGTGGTGACTGGTGACTCAAAAAAAAAAAAATGGAGGAAATAAAACCAGCCCCTGTTATGTTATTTTACATTCAATTGGCGACTTATCTGAACTTTCCTATGCCCAATATAAATGTAACACTTTTTTTTTAAACCACCCTCTCAGATCTCAAAAACCAGAAGATGAACAACATCCTCTGCCTCATTGGACCAGCATCCACTGCTCTGTGCAAATGTGCAAAATTACTATATTTTGGTTTTGTTTGGTTTAAACGACAGTGGATCTGATTATATGTTTCAAATATACACGAAAGACAATAAACATGCTATCATAGCAATTAGTGTTGTGCAACACTACATGGAGCAGGTTGTGTGTTACAGGAGTGTCTGTATCCCCGTCAGTCTACTGCACTGTAGAGATCCAAAACAGATGGCAAGGTTGACCCACACTCTGTCTCTCTCCCTGTTTGTGCACCCGTCACAGTCGTAGCACCAGTGCTCCCACTATAGTGGTAAACTGTTTTTCTTTTACAGTCACTTTAAAAAGATTTGAGAAACACACAGGAACAAATGTCAGACTTGGACTTGGGAATTTAACATGCTGTAAATAACCAAAGACAGAAAGATCTAAAAAAAAAAAAAGGAAAAAAAAAAGGACTCTTTACAAAGAACAACAAAAACAAGAAAACATAAAAGTAAAAAGGTTCCCTTTCGATTCAAAGAATAATTATAATATTAAAGCCTCCCCAAAATGCATCTGCATTGCAATTTAACAGGAAAAATTTTTATTCATAGACATTATTCATGATGAGTCACCTATATAAACAGTAGCTTGCCAACTGAGGGAGTATAAATTTATAATGAACTCAAAAATTAGCTGAAAATAAGACCTACGTATTGAGTGAATTAAATGCTGAACTGCTAACCATGTTTTTTTCTTTTTTGTGTATATCCCTATGTGTTCCTAGATAACGATCACACAGCCCAGTGTGAAATGACATGTCTTCTGGCCAAGCACTGAGGCTCAAGCCACCTCATGTGACCAGCATTTAGCCAGTATTTTGTGGTAATTATGTGGCATGATACATATTAATGTATTCCTCCACAATAAGCTATTGAAACACAGTGCCGGTTCTGAATTTGTCTTACTTTCCTACCAACTGTTGGAATAAAGAGTTTGTTTGTGTGGCAGACAGAAGGTTATTGTGGACGGCAGGCATGGATGTGGGCAAAAGCCAGAAGAAAGGCAGTTCTGATAGCACAATGGAGCCTACAAGAAAATGACACACGCTTGCACATGCGCACGTGCACACGCATGCACGCAGACACACACACACACAGATAGATACAGTACCTAAGTGGAGGGCCATACAGTGGCAACATGTTGCTTCTCAGACATGCATGTCTATGCACTGGTTCTCTCACTTACACAATCACTCATGTGTGCGGTCTTTCTACAAGCCATCACTCCTCTGAGCATGTGTCTACCCTCTGACCCTTTCACTCCAACAAATGACGCTTCAGCACCACCATACTATTAACCCCCCCAGTGCCCCAGCATGACGTGCGCCTTTGACTTGAGAATGAATTTCAGAGTGCCGAGGGGCTCTTGGGAGTTAAGGCTGGGGGTGGTTTTGGTGGTGTGTGGGGGTCAAAGGTGAGAGGTCAGACAGCTGGTAAACATCTTTAAATACTCCTTTATAGTGCCATACATTCCTACACAGCAGGGAATTATCTAGACATCCATCCCTGCCTGATTTAACTCTGTTTTAGTGTGTGAAGGATAACCTCAAGTTTTTATATACTATATATTTGGATGAGTCAGACCAAGCTGTGGCATGCAAATAAAATATATTTTTAGAAGATAGAAAAAAACAAGACTAAATTTATTCTGCAGTTTATTCAAAACACCAACACCCCGGTAGAAATTGTGTGGGTGGGGGTTGTTGCTGGGCTTGTTTGTTTTCCTGCCTGCAGTATGCACACTGATTTTAAGTGATGGTAGAGTGGGTGGGGTGGGGGGCTTTTAAGTCCTGCAACTAATGCATAAACAAGACCGCTTTCTCTCTGTCTTGCTGTCTTTTATTTTTCTCTGTGTGTGTGTGTCTGTCATTTTACCACTTTGCACACCCATGCTGTGTATTCTGCTG
This sequence comes from Archocentrus centrarchus, assembly GCF_007364275.1. Classification (NCBI taxonomy): domain Eukaryota; kingdom Metazoa; phylum Chordata; class Actinopteri; order Cichliformes; family Cichlidae; genus Archocentrus; species Archocentrus centrarchus. Next base: position 15,031,196 of record NC_044349.1, on the reverse strand, counting down.
TGTGCCACGCTGCTTGGAGTTTTGAAGGAGACGGAAAGACTGAGAGAAAAACAGTAAGTAAGGACGGACAGCTCTGCTGTTCTGTTATGACTTAAAAGCAATGTGATAGGCTTTCCGACCCATATGTACAATGACTGGGTCTGGAAAAGACAAAAGAGAAGAAGAGAGACAATAGAAATATTGAAAGCTATTTTGCACACAGAATGACAGCATAAAGGAGAATACACACAAGTGAGAGGGGAGACACACCCCCTGCACTTGAAACACAATGAAACACGCAAGTGGGAGGATATGCAGGTCTGTGATGGGGGCTTACTGGAGGTAGATGGGTGTATCATACTGGCCCCAGACAAGGCTTTGGAGCCAGTCCCAGAGACATGGAGAATATTGGCAGTTTTCTACTGCAAGGACGCTGTGGCTGTTTAAAATAGCTTGACTGCAGGAACATTTTGGAACAAAAAAATTGCCTAATCCAGTTAAGGCAGTCAAAAGACTGCAGTTCAGATCGGGTAAGCCCGTAATGAACCAGCAAGCTATGAAATTAGACCAAATTATCTTCTAGTACTGTCTCCCATCAACAATATTAAAGTTATAGCCTTATAGGCTGACAAAAATGATGGCAATGGATCAGCCTTCTGTTACCTAAAGCCAATCTGTGGTCACAAAACGTAACCAATGCTCAACTTTTGTCATTTTGCCGTCTTCAGAATTAACAAGGCACTCATAAGTGATATAGTAAAATCATAACATCACCTTGTTATTCTGGTGAATACTATACAGTAAGCAGTGAAAGAGCTGTAAGAGGCTATTAGGAGGCCATTCCTATGAAAGTCCAGATTTCATGCAATCAAAAAATGGCTAATGCATACACAGAGAGAGAATGCTAGAAAAAACAAGTGAGAGAGGTTAAGCTGTGAAGTTAAGCTGTGGCCACACTGGAGGCAATGTGGTGACCAGAGACCATTTGGCAACTTCAAGCAACTATGGACAAAATAGCCGCTGGCAACATAAAGTGTCAAGTTCCAGGCACACGACTGAAGTGCAGAAGCGCAGGATACAATTGACTGACATATGACCTGGTAGTAAATACATTAGTGCATTACCTAGGCAACCAGAGCCTCAAAAGTACAAAAACCACCAGCAGTCAGTCTCAAAGTTGTGTAAAGAGTGAATTGCTTCCAGTGGGGACACAGCTTTAGAAGAGCTCTGACTGCAGAGTCTGTGCTCCATTGTATCAGTTTGGGCATCAAGTGTTTAACTAAGGAACACTATGCCACTGCTGGTGGGTACTTTAATACCTTGTGTTCTTAAAGCTCAGAGCTCAGGGAAACTATCCTATCCCAAGATTACACCTGAAGCCTTTCAGTTTCACTGATTTACACCACACTGGTTAGAGACAACAAATGGAATGGAAGAAGCCCTTAAACTAAATAAAAATGTGTTCTACTCTAATCCAGTTAAGGATTATAGTGTTTTACATCAATAACCAGGGTCAATCTTGGTCCCAGTCTCAAGCCAAGTCTTGAGACAGGTTTTCCAATATTCTGCCTTTGTCTGGGAGGGGTTTGTCTTTTGCCCCAGGTCTTCCCAGCTCACATTCTCATCTTGAAATATCCCCTGAGGGGTTACCAGGAAGTAAATATAAGACCAAGAAAAGCCAACAATCAATAATGATCAATATCTATGTGCACATCCAACATCCACTTCTTTGCTAAGCAGTCACCATCACTCTCCAAGCAGCATTCTTTAGAGTCAAATGCTGCACTTTTTACTTTTCTACGTCATCTTATAAGGTAACATGTAGGCTAACCTAGATTTGGAGGAAACTTGACTACATACATTCACAAATTTTCAATTTACAGTGTGCCCACTGCTTCAAATGTGACCACGAGGGGTCAGCTTCTGAATGAGTCCTTGTTCAAATGCAGTTCAATCACCAAATGACCACAGAAAAGATCGCTGAAGCAAGTTAGAAACACAGATCACTTCATGCAGGGTTGTTCAAAAGGAGACAAGACCTACTTACATGATGGAAACTTTGCAACAAAGCAACAGCAGTCTTCTAAGAGCTTATCAGCAAGGCAAAATCAAAATGTCAGAGCTTCATTCAAACACACACCATTGCAATTAATCATCTGAAGAGTTACAGAGTGAACAAAAATTGAGAAAGAGCATAAATTTTTGACATTCACACTTGGCTTCTGTGCCACCAAGCTGCTCATCTTCTTGGCTCCATTCAGAGTGCTGGCTCTCAGTCAACCAGGAGGCCCAGTTTTTTCCCCCCATGCTTTTTATATTTCTTTTGTTTCGGTTATTCATCAAAAGAGTTGTGTACAACTCGTTCACTTGTTCGCTTTGCATATTTGGATCACCCTCACTCGCCTTTCTTTATTGGACTGAAAAAGACGGCCATTTTTTTTTTTTTTTTTTCCCCTCAACGCCTCCGGGCCTTGAAATACATGCAGGCTGAAATCCAAAGCCCCTAATCACAGCTAAGGGAATAGACTGACTGGAGAGTCACGATTCGTAGCAAGGGAGGAATGGAGCGAGAGAAGGGAAGGAACAACGGGATAAGAGGTGAAAATTAAAAGAGGGACAGTGGGAGAGAGAAGAAAATGGCTATCAATATGTTTTTATGCACGGGCGTTACACAGAGAGGAAGCTAATAAGCCAGTACTATAAGTGACACTCTAGCTGCTGATAATCCAAAACACAGGGCTTGATTGAAGGCCTTGTCTGATGCAGTAACACTTCAGTCTGAGTGTGTCTGTCCTTACGTGAGCGCATGTGTTTGTGTGACTACGACTGTGAATGTGTGACTTCATCTGTGTGTGACAATAATACAGAAACATGAGTGTATGAGATAATGTGTCACCCCATTTGCATGTTTACTACATGTGTATGTTCACTGTATGTGACCGTGGTTTGGTCTGTGTTTGTGGCCTGACACTTTGGTGCACCTCAAGCTGTTCAACGGTCGTCAAGCTCACTCAGCAAGAAGCAGGCAGCTCCATCTGGTCAAGCCATCCCTTCGCTGTCTTTTCTACCTACTCCGTGTATTTTAAGTGTGTGCTGTCTGCATGCATATGCCTGCGCCTAAAAGCATTACCACGGCTTTGACTATAACACACATTTGCGTGAACGCCGACATGCAAAAATGTCTGTACATCCTTGTATGTGCACACATCCATAAAAAGCATGTATTCTATTGCATTTCCATCCCTAATTTCAGCACTGTGTTTGCTGGCATGATGGCAGGAGAGCCTCTGAGGTAAATTAGAGACGATGAGAACAAAATGAGAGGATGGAGAGTCAACGAGACAAACCCACCCGGCTCAGTCCCAGCTCACTGCAGCACATTTGCTTGATAAAGCTAAAAATAAAGTCAAGATCACTTTCTCTACACAGCTTTCCAACAAAAAGAAATATTAAATTGGTGGAAAAGTGAATGAGACAGACAAGTGATGGCAGATTGAAAAACATCAACAGTGTGGATCATGTCTTTCCTCATTATAATGATGGTTTTCAATCCCACTACTACAACAATTTCTGGATGGCAAAAAATATATACATATTAAAAACAAATAAAAGCGCAATTTATAAATTAATTAATGAAATGACAGCATCTGAAGACACCTTTTTATATTACAGCTATTAGGTAACAATTATATAGAATAATTTTTCAGAGTTTTGCAACAGAATCCTTTTTTTCAATGATTTGTGCCTCAGATCTTGGCTGTAGGAGTAAACTGAGGATATGGCATATCTCTGTGTGTGGGTGTGTGTATGTGTGTGAGGGTGTGTGTATGTGTGCGTGTGTGTTTTTGTCACTAACAAGGTCCCACGAGGCTGCCTCAGTCACCTGGGCATTGCAGTAAGCTCGTAGCTAGGTCCACTCATGAATGAACCCAGAGCAACAACAGCAATTCCCAAGTATTTTCCACCAGAGCGACAGTTATGGGTGTGTATGTGTGAGGGGCAGACTACAGTAGAGCTGTGGTGCAGCTGGCTGCTATGTCCCCATACCATGAAGAGGTGAACCTGCCCTTTTTACCCTCATTTTCCATGACATATAATACAGACACTGTCGTACCCCCACCAATCACACACACACAAAACTATATATTCCTCTCCACTCATTGTCTCAGTAACATCATCAGCCACAAATGTTTTTAAACCAGCTAAACCAACTACCCATAATTCATGCTTTGCTCTGTTCTGTTTTTGACCTCTAGTCATGCTAAGGTTGTTTTTATATAAGGGGATTTTTCTTTTTTTTTTTTTTTTGCTATGAGCACAATTTACTGTTTTTACTGAGGCAGAGACTTGGAGAGCAAAACACCATTACAACATGATGAACAAAATCCACTGAGCCGGAGCACAGGCTTGTCAATTTTCGCTTTCAAGCTACAAATATTTATGTCCCTTCCTGACTGAAAAAAAAAAAAAAGATAGGGAAAAGAAAGTGCAAGTTATGGGCACATTTGATCTACAAACAGCACCCAAAGTGCTATTTCTATCAGTAAAAATGGAGAAATCCCTGGAGGGATCATTTATGATCACGGTCAGAGTGATTGCCAATAGATTGCCAATAACTGTCATTTGACTTAATCTGAAATTAGAGCCTAATGTAGCTTTGAATTTACAAAGACCCTATTTTATCTTCTTGTTTAAATTTTTTTCACCCAGCATGTGTGCTTGTCTTTTTTCATTTTTTTTTTTTTGGTTTTTGTTTCTTACTGCTCTCTGTTTTCTTGTGCCTTAATGTGGGAGTGTTAAAAAATACTGATTAGCCCAAACTCCAGCTGAAAGTGTGTGAATACTTACTGCAGATTTGGATGTAAACAGCAGAGACACTTTACCACAAAGCAACTGGGAATGCAACCAATCATGTGAGATTTTAAATAAATTATATTCATACTTTAATCAGGCACTGGTGGTAATGTTCCTGATTTTCTGCACAAACAAGTTGTTTTTGTTTGATGTAGCAAAGCAGTGAGTCCACCTCAGGCTTTTTGATTTTATGTTTTTGTGTTTTTTTTGTTTTTTTTCCAGTTTTCTATAAATGCTGTCACCCAAGCTCCTTCCCTGCTCTGCATGCCCTCCCTTAATTCCTTTGACGATCACTTGTTTTCTTTAGTTTTTACAAACTTCCCCTGCTGCTTTCCACCCTCATCCATCTCTCCTCTGCCTCTCATCTTAACATCACTCATCTGCCTGCTTTTTCTCTTGTTTGCTTTACTTCTTTCCCCTCGGTCCACCCCCTGCCTGCCTAACTTTCACTCCTCTGTGAGTAAAGGATGAGAAGAAAAATTGCAACATGGTGACTGGTCGTCACAAGGTACTGCTAAGACAGCTGGGGTCAGGACTGACACACACACTGACACACACACACACACACACACATGTGTAGCTGCATCTTGCTGGGCTTGGTGAACACGCCTGCACATTTAAAATTTAGCTAGAGTAAAATACACACCGTTAGAACAAAGACTCCCACAATGAGACAACAAACATTTGAAACCATTAGATCAGTTAAGACCAAACAGCAGTTCTTTCAATAAACACGTTTCAGTGACAGGGAGGCGTCCTCCTTGTAATTAAAAGAGAGGAAAGCCTGTTGTTTGGCCCAGTGGAGTAATGAGGAGGCGGGGAGATGTGTAGAATGGGGGGTGGAGGAGTGGGAAGTGATCGAATGACACCCTGACATTTGAGCCCGAAACAAACTGATCGATCGTGATTAAATTATTCATCTGTCTGTTTACCATGGAAATGGAGGGGTTTGAGGGAAATAGGAGGGAGAAGGGAAAAGAAGCAAGAGAACGTGGGAAACCAATCACATCTCTGATATGAATTTCCCATACTAATCTTACGATAATGATTTTCTGTATGTGCTAGAGTTTGCAGTAGCCGTGTCTACTTTTAAGTACTTTGTATCTGCCATGCTTTCAGTGCTATTCAATAACAAATTTATAGTATCTACTATGGTGCAGTTTTGCAAAGACATACACCCATGGCTATGTTAACCCTGTGCTAACAGTCATGTTCTGTTATGTTCATGTGGACATTTGTGGTCTTGTGCTTTAAAAGCATTGATTTCTATAATTGCAATGCCATCTGACAAAATCACCACAGACATACGTTAACTGAACGGTAAAACTGAACAGGGTAAACGCAGAGAGAGGTGTGCTTGTGGGGCAGAACCAGACATTGCAGTCCTGGTACTGGATGTTTGTGAAACCAACCAAACAAAAACAGGCACACTAAAAGGTAAAGGGTACAGGAAGTCACTAAATCTAGCTACAAATCACCAAGATGACAACACAATCTGATTCCACAAATTGAAAGCTCTACCTACATCTATCCATCCATCTGGGGCTTATCTTGGTCTGGGTTGTGGGGGAAACAGTCTAAGCAGAGAGACCCCCCCCCCCCCCCACACACACACAGACACACACACACACCTCTCTCCCCAGCCGCTCCATCTCCTCTGGTTTGACATAGAAGCATTCCCAAGCCAGCCCAGACACATAATCTCTCCAACATGTCCTGGATCTACCCCAGAGCCTCCTCCCAGTTGGACATGCCCAAAACACTCACTTGGCTCCTTTAAATGTGGAAGAGTAGTGGTTCTACTCTGAGCCCCTCCCAAGTGAGTGAGCTGCCCCCAACCTATCTCTGAGGCACAGCCCAAATACTGTTTGGAGGAAGCTCATTTCTGCTGCTTGTATGCACAGTCTCATTCTTTCAGTCACTGCCCACAGCTTGTGACCACAGATGAGGGTTGGAACGTAGATCGACCAGTAAATCGTCAACTTCGCTTTCACGCTCAACTATCTCTTCCCCACGAGAGACCGGTACAGTATCCTCATTACTGCAGACACTACACCAATCTTTCTGCCAACATCCTGCTCCATCCTTCACTCACTCATTAAGAAGACGAAGAATATGATGCTTCAACTCCTCCACATGGCACAGCAACTCATTTCCAATCCAGGCACACCACAGTTTTTTTGGACTAAGAATCATGGCCTAAGACTTGGAGGTGCTAATTCTCATAGAAGCCGCCTCAAACTCAGCTGCAGCACTGCATCAGTGCAAGTGGAGGTTTGGGCTTGATGAAGCTAGCAGAACCACACCACACACAAACAGCAGAAATGAGATCCTGAGACCACTGGTCTGACACCCTCAGTCCCTTGACGACACCTAGAAATCAGGCAGTCCTAACAGAGTCCGGCACCCACCAGGCACGGATCTGACACAATCTGAACCAAGCTCTCACTACTGTTACAGAGGGACCAAATAGTCTGTAACAAAGAGCATGATACCTTGTACTCTACCTACATGAGCTCCATATTAACCAGCTGTAAAACATTTAGAACAGCCACACACAGTTCAAAAATGAAAATATTATAAAATATAACATAAAATCAAAAAGTTATCACATTTTAGAAGCTAAAATGCTATTTAAATTATTAAAAAAGGACTACAGATACACATGCACGTGCGCACATACACACACACACACACACACACACACACACACACACACACACACACACACACACACACGTACTGAGAAAAATGTACATAATGCTTTGTACCCTCACTGCCCAGTTTTTCCAGAAACTCAATATGGCTACTGCCTCTCTCCCTCCCAGCCTACTGCATTCCAGAGCCAGAATAGATGACCCTGCTTAGGATGACATTTTAATGAGTGTGTGTGGGAGAGAGGCTCTAAGAGGGTGACGATAAAAGGGCACACACATGCATTGGCTCATGCACACAAAGGCTAATACACACTGATACAAAGAGCTACTGAGCACAAGTGTCACTCACATACACAAAAAGACAAACGCACATGAATACAAAGTACCATATACACCACACATGCACATTAGCAGCCACACACATAATCATCAAAGCCCCTATCACGTAAACCCAATTCTTAACACTTAGGAAAGAGGTTTGTCCTCAGCATTATAGCTCTGTGCCACATAGCAATCATTTAATAATTACTGCAAACTACCGGTGAATGCTTACAGGCTGTACCTCTATATTGACAAGCCAACAGTTAACTAAGCAAAAACTGAGAAAGAAATTGACTGCCATGTTTTGATACTTAAGTACACTGCCATCTCCCTGGAAAGATTTTTTACTCCTGCCAGCAGGAAGTCAATATGTTTGTCCAAAAGACTTAAAATTGATATAGTTATCTTGTTTTGACATTTACAGGTAAGTATTCACTCCACAAGTATTCACACCACTGGAGTGGTGGCCTAGGGGAGAAGAAGAGGGTTTATCACTGAGAGGACCCTGGTTCAAATCCTCGGGCTGGCATCACTGTGGCTCCCTGAGCAAGCCCACCCCCCCAGGTTGCTCCCCGGGCGCCCTTTGGCTGCCCCCTGCTCCATGCTGTGCTGTGTGTACTACATACTCCATGTGTGTGATGGGTTAAATGCAGAGAATGAATCTCACTGCATGTATATGTATGTGACAAATAAAGCTCTTTCTCCTTCTTCTTCACAAAGAGGAGGCCACAACAAACCAGTCCTACTAGAGCTCACAGGGATATAACATTTAAATTAATATCACTCAGCGAGTAAGTTGGACAGCAATTTAAATTATTTCAATCTCGGCGTTACCATTAGTGCTCGGCCATGGACACTCAAGCCATGAAGCTCCCAGTGCACAGTTTTTGTCCTGATGTTAATGCCAGAGGAGGTTTGGAGTGCCGCATTTACTGAGCCAGCAGAGTTTGGGTGATTTTTAAGTCTGAGTTGCTGTGGTTCCTAAAAGCTTCCACTATGCATACCACTTACAGCTGATCATGGGATATCCAGGGGGAAAGAAATTTCACAAACTGACTTGTTGGTATCCTGTTACAGTACCACATTCGAATTCAGTGAGAACTTTAGAAAGACCCATTCTTTTACAAATGCTCGTAAAGGCAATCTGCATGGCTAGGTGTTTGCAGCAATGGCAGTCAGACTGAAATGGTCAAATTGAAAGATTAAGAGGGGTGGTCCAAAACTTTTATCCATATAGAATAGCTACATTTTTAGGGCTTAAACAAATCATTTCAATTTAAAAAAAAAAAAATCTACTACACATAGACTTCATTATCAAATTGCTTAAATTGAAATAATTCTTCTCACTAAAATTTCCATCTGATCTTTTAATGCCAGTTTTTAGACAAAAATGCAAAAAGAATGTGTCGACACATCATTTCTTAGAGTGTATGCACAGATAGTTAACCTCAGCAGTGGCAGATTATATTAACCTTTTAGAGGGAGTGTTTGCATATGGAAGAAGAACAGAAGGAGAGAAAAAGCACTGCAGTGTAGCCGATGGGTTGAATTAATGAGATTGTAGGTATCTGCATGGCTGCACATTTTGACTGGGCTTTGGATGGAGGACAGAAAGAGAGAGAGAGAGAGAGGAAGAGAGGAGAAATGGAGAGTGGGGGTGGGGTCAGGGAGAGTAAAGGAGGTGAAACACACAGACACACACAGACAGACACACATGCACACACATCGCCACTGAAAGCCTCTCGTCTTCAGCTCCTCAGTTATAACCTTCAATTAACCTTCCTCCTGAATACAGGGGTGCATGAGTAGTCTGGGTAAGTGTGAGTGTCTGTGATTGTGCATATGTGCTGGCTTTTTCTTCCTGACATTTGTGTGTGTGTGCATGTGTGTGTGTGTGTGTGTGTGTGTGTCCGCTGACTGGCTCACTTGCATCTGTTTTTGCTCAGCTAGAAATCAATTTTACCTATCCCCCCTTTTCCGATCAGCAAGCATCTGAGGCTCATTGAAATTCCAAACACTCCAAACTCACATTTCTTTATTAGTTTAGTGCTGCTGAGCTCTGGACGTCTAACTAAATAACTGCACATATGTGGAAACACTAAAACACCAGCAGCATGTCAATTCATAGGGAACTAACATTTCATATTCTTCCTTTTTGCTTTCTAGATGAGTGCCAAATCTGGACTGTGCTGTAAGGTTCTTGTAATATGTTGCAATATGAGGGCTTTCCATCATACTTTGAAGACTGTCTTGGTTTGCTTGTTGGTGATGTATATACAGATTGAGTTCTGTGCTGTCACAGACAACTGGTTTCAGCTGGCAATGAACAATGAACAGGACCGTTCCAGTTAAAGTCAGTGCCAGACATTTTTGAACACCATGTGGTGTAAAAGAATGCTGACTTGAAATTTTTCTCTCTTGCCTGTTTTATCCAAAGCAGGTGAGGTGAAGTGCTTAGGCCTTTTTTGGACCCTCTACTGCAACCAGTTTACAGAATGTACACTGGATCTACTCAGGTCACACAAAGGAGGGACGGAAAGTATAAGATTTACAGAAAAAAACTCTCCAAAATAGTATTTTCTACCCATATTCTGCCTGTGGATATACTCTTAGCTTCTTCACCACCTAAGGCTGACTAAAAATAGCAAATTCCAAGCTGTGAGTGTGTGTGTGTGTGTGTGAGTTTGTGTGTGCACGTACACACACACACTTCATGCAGCTGCTCAGAGGGAGTGCTGAATCAAAGCTGATGAGGGCTGTATAAACAGTGAACATCTGTGTGTGAGCTTATTCATAATGTGAAATATAGTAAAGTGTACAAGGTGCATGTGCGTTCAAGAATTCAGAGAACCACACTCCACTTTCTCTCTCACTCACTACCCCTTCTCTGTCAGACTAAAAAGGTGTTCAACCACCCACCCCCATTCTGCATTCCACCACCAGACTTGAGGGCCCCTAAATGACTTCCTGACTGCCCGTCTCCCTTTCACATGCATGCAAACACACATCCAGCTGACCTGTGCAAATTAGTTATTTAAAGAAAGGTACAGCAGGCGACTGGACATTTGAGCATTTAGAAGGATGCAAAAGAAAGTGTGTATCGATGTGTGTTTGTGTGGGAATATGTCTTATTTATGTTAATGGACTTGGCAACATTACATCACATTACAGTTGCCCTGACATTTAGGTGTGAGTGATGGATATAAGGATAAATAAAGGGGAAATAACAGGTGTCTGCACATCTGTACATATAAGCATGTAAATGACTTGTGGTCTGCCCCCTAGAGGCTGACTGAAGTAAAACATGCAATGTAAGACAGTGCTTTTGAGTGTTGGCTGTAAACATCCTGTCTTCCTTTATGGTGAAATGTTAGTTGTCATTATGAATAGTAACCCTGCGATCCTCCTGCACTAAAGTTATTTTCTATATTTTCTACATTTTGTTTTTGTTTGTTTTTGTTTTGTAGGGAGTGTAGGATATTCTAACATTTAACTGTGGACGAATACGTTCGGTCTGCATTCCAAGCACAGATCTCACACCTGAAAATGACTGGCCTGAGAAATTTGCAGCCCACTTTACTGGGAAAATTAAACCCATTAGACTGGAAACTGCAGCTGATTCACATCCTCTACCTACTTCCAATAGCAACACTGCTTCACTATTACAGTTTCAAACCATTAAACATTTGTCTCTAAATTAAAATCATTTCTGTAATGAAGTCATCCACTTATGGTACAGATATCATCCCCACCAAGTTTTTTTTAAGAGCTATTTCCAATAGTTCCTTAATTTATTCTTGTAATCTTTAACAGTTCTTTAACTTTTGATATTACTCTCACTTGCTTTAAAAATGCCATCAGCCCTGACTCACAAACCACAATTCAGATCCTCAATTATTTAACAATTATAGACCAGTTTCTAAGCTATCGTTCTTACCTAAGTTTCTGGATTTAGTCATTTCAACTCAATATCTTATAAATAGTAAAATACTTTTCATATTTTTCAGTCAGGTGTTAGAGCTCACCACAGTACAGGGACTGCTCTTGTGAAGGGTACGGGTTTACGGGGTTGCACGGTTTAGCAGCTCATAGAGGTGACTACTCAGTTTTAGTGCTTTTGTAAATGCTGCCTTTGAAACAGTTGAACAATCCTGCATTTACCAGAACTCTAGATTGTTATCAAGTTTTAAATCTTCTACATTCCTCCCTTCTACATTCCTAATAGCACCTTTTCGGTGGTCACAACTAATGCTTACTCCTCCGTTGCCCATTTTCATTTTGACATTGGCCCAACACTCCAACAACCCCAGCAGCCTTGAAAATCTGTCCACCTGCCCGGCTACTACCGGGTGCCTCAAAACTTTCTTAAATTCAACAATGACAAATGTGATGTATTTGTTATTGGCCCAAAGAATTCTACTACTTTAGCCTACAGTGAGCTTGGTTCATTGACCACATGCCAAGCAGTAGGCTCATAACCCAGCAAGTCTGTCTCTGTTATCATTGTTGGGTGTTACTCCAGGCAATAAGTCTTAAACAGACATCTAGACTACAAAGCAAGGTGAATAAAAGAAGAAGAAAGATACATTGTTTGTATAAACTGCTCAGTTCATACTTGATTTTTGGTTAATATTGTATTTAATTTGATTAATTCAGTAATTTGTAAATAGTTTCTTTGTTATGCGAATGTTAACTGTTATATTCTTCTGTTCTGAATGTGAAAACACTACATTTTCTATGAATATTATAGGCCTATAGGTAAATGTCTTTGTACAACAAATCAATACCTTTTTACACTTGTCGGTGTCAGGCTGAATTTAGAGAAAGGTGACAGCTGAAGGCAAAAAGAGACCAGGGCTAAGTTTACATATATTTTGACATAGATTTCTTTTGGCTTGTTTATGAAATATGGCAGATCAAATTAAGCATAAAATTCTTAGTGGAATAAAGAGACAAAGATGAAAATTGAAGCAGAGATGCCATGAAAGAAGACCACAAGCACAGGTACCATACACAGCCATTTTAAATGCACTAACATCCCCTCTCTTTGCTCCAATCTTGCTCTGTGTGAATAAAAAATTCATGAGAAGCTGACAATTTACACAAAAAGACTACAACCAATATTCAACCTCTACTGGTACCACTCAACCTCCACTTAACATCCAAGAGGTAAGGGAATGAAGTGCACTACGAAAATAAGTATGGAGAACATACACACCACAGGTAACCTTTCCCTTCAGCCCTGGAAGGCGGATTGGACTAGGTCTATTTCAAACACTGAAAATCAAAATAGAAAAGCAGGTCCACAGACCAGTTGCAACAGCGGTTTTCATTTGAAGTTAAAGCTGCATGGGAGATAATCAGACTGTTTCGCATTTGGGAACTTATGCATTTGGCAAAATGTATTGCATCAACCGGGGTTTTCATAGGTAAAGAAAAAAAAAACGATTTTTGCATTAACTTCCACAATAGACTGACATCCTGTGATCACCCAAACACTCAAAAATGTATTGCTCCGCTCTACTATTTAATAGTTTCTAAATTAAAAAAAAAAAAAAAAAAGTAAGTTTAGGAAATATTTTTCCATCATTTTGGATTATAGAAACGTGTAAAGAGAGAGAATCTGTTTGACAGCTTTCAAATGCAAGCTGGGAAAAGACTTGAGATGGGACATGGATGGAAATGGACACTGAGTCTCTGCGCTTCGATCAGTGTAAAAACGTCCATGATGTTCTGGGTCCTACTGTGGCTTGTTAATTAAAGAGAGGGGGGAAGTTACCGGATCATTCAGGGATGGCAAGACGCTGCGACAGAAACAAGCGCACCAAGAGGAGAATAAAGAAGCACAGCAAATCCTGTTGGTAAAGAAGGAACACAGCAGACTGTGCTGAGGGAACAGTGTTCTATTCAATGATGTTCCACTGCAGATAAATCATTACACCACTGTCCTACCCGACCCACTGTGTGCTTAAAAGTTTGCATATATGTGCGTCATGCTCTGTAGGACTCCAAACACCTCCACTGCACTCATCTCAAATTTCACAGAGGATGCTGTCTACAAGATTCCTGCCACATGCTACAAAGCTGCCGTTGTGACCTTTTAACAAATCATCACAGCTACAAGTGTTTTTTCTTTTCTTGTTGTTTTTGCACGATCTTCTGCGTGCTTTCTGAATTGAGAACGGCACTTGATTGCAACTTTAACACAGAACTGAGATGGGCCGGTTGGCAACAGGCTTTCGGGGTCACCGAGGTGAGCATTATTTTGGCAACTGTAATCGAATTGCGTTCTTGTTACTATTTTTCCATTTGAGCACCATCCAGGGCAGGAGAGACAGAGAGGGAGTAAAGAAACCGAAGGATCGAGTGCTCCGGCTGAGGAATGCAAAAGGGAGAATAGAGCTGAGGAGAACAAAACAAAAACCAGAGTGGAAAAGCGACAGAGGCAGAGAGAAAATCAATACCTTGCCTTGAAGAGAGGCCTACACCAAAGGTGCAATTATGTTAAATGTGTTTGTTTACGTCGTGACAGGCCACAGAAATTTCACAACTGGAGATGGGGTATGGGGGCTCAGCCAAATTAAAACATTATGACTACAGAGTATAATAACTCCAAACAAACATATCCTTCTGGTACCAAGGCAGTACTCATGGCACACTGCTCTACCACCACTACAGCTCACATGCTTTCAAGCAACAAAATCAACTTCATCTCTATAGCTGTATAACACTGGTCTGCTGTGAACTGTTAATTCCAGTTTCTATTTATTTTTTGTTTACCATATTCTGATGTAAGTTTTCTCTCCCACGAGAAAAATTCTGGAACTGGGTACATGTGAAGGCAGACTGCTTGAAAACAGTTTGCATCCTCTGAAAATCCTCTCAGAAACAAACTAAAGGAAATGTAGACCAAACCCTCTCACCATGTTGAAACAGTCCATGGGGGCTAAGCAATAGCTGTCAGACTAAATGTAACTGTGAAAAAACTGTGGGATTTGATCATGCACAAGTTCAGACACCCACAACTTTGAACAAAGGTGAGTTAGAAAAAAAAAATCTAGCTGTCCTACATGGCTTTACTTTGATCCCTTCAAATATCCTGTCTGGACACTGGCTAACAGCCCTCCAATATCTACCGCATGTGCTTCACATCTAAAGTGTTTATAGCATCAACAGGTGGGGTACTTAAATCATGGACCCATGAAGGGTTGTAGTGGCAAAGGAGATAGTTCTCCTTAAATGCAGTGCTGCAGGGCACCACAACACACTTGAGGTGTAATAAGCTGAAAAGAGTAAGGAAGTGAATAGAGCAAGGTTTGCATCAGAAAATGCCACCATGCCACAGAAAAACATTCCAGTCCCAAGCACAACTAAAATTGTCAACAGCTGTTCCATCTACTTCCTAAAGATGCCACGGCAATGTCTTGATGCTAATCCAATCAACAGTCTTCTCCGAGGGGTTGACTTGTTTGACAGTGTAAAGTCCCCGTTTGTCAAAACTGCGGTCTGCTGTGAAATTTGAGTCGACATGTGAAGGACAAGATGACAGCATCAGGTGACAGTGGCTGCCAGTGTGCCATAATAGACGGCCAACACAGGAAGAGAGGTGAGCAGTGAGGATCTGCAAACTAAATTTCTCACCGCGCTTAACTTGCTGGTAACCGCCACGGTTAGGGAGCTTTGTGGTGGTACTTTATGCTGACTGGGTGCTGGGTTGATATTTGCTTGGAGGAATGCTGAAACCAAAGTTAACATCAAGAGGTGTCATCTGAATTCTTGTGGAGTGCCAGGTGATGAGTTGGGTGCTGCTAAAAGATGAAAGCAGAGGGGAACATAATTCACCTTGTGTCAACAACACTACAACAAGCATGGCATCAGCCCCGAAAGTGATGAAAAAAGCCACGTCTCAACAAGCCAAATGGTAGTGCATGTTGCCATGTTTACTTGTGAGAAGAGTTCAAACAGAATTAAGCAGGACTGTAATAGTCAATGGGAAACCTTTGAATTCAGTGCAGGCAAGAAATCAAATCTTGCCTCAAGTGCCTATAGCAGTCCAAATCACCTGCTGCCTTTATCAGCTGATACGATTTCGATCTGCAGCTTTTGGCCCATTTTCCTCCACCACAGAGGTCATCCAAGGACTCCAATCTAGGCAGAGTAAGCAATGAAGAGAGTACCAATGTAGAAATGGATGGATGTAATACATCAGGCTTGAAATAAGGTGGAAGGCTTTGTCGGTGAATACGCCAAAATTGAAGATTGCAGTCTATAACACGGTTTACTGAGACTTCATTTATTTTTTTTAAATTCCTAAAATAATGGGGATGGGAAAGGAGCAAGAAAATAAGGATAAGGAAAGGAGAGAGCATTGAGAGAGGGGCACCTTCTCTTGTGATGTCCTTCCAGCACCTTCTCTTCCATTATCTACAATGTGCTGACATATTAATATGTGACTGGTATACAATTGCCTTACAGCAAAGTGGGACATCATTAAAATCTGTCAAGGTCCACATCATACAATGAGATAAAAAAAAAAAAATCAGATCCGTCAAACTACTAGCGAACTAACGACGGTTCCTCGCCAGTTTTTTCTCTTCCCTTTCCGGCTTTTTGATTTGCGTTCACTACCTCTCTCTCTCTTCCTCCCCTCTTGTTTTCATGCAATTCTTTTCCTCCCTCTCCAGTATTCTCCTTGATAGGACTGGAAGCTTTGGTCTCAGAGGAATCATCGCGTCTACCCTCCTCCTCCTTCAACTCTTCCTCCTACTCCCTGCCTCCATCGCTCTTCTTCCTTCCTAATAAAATAAGATCCTGCTTATAAAGAGCGCGCACTCACACACACACACACACACACACACACACACACACACACACACACACACACACACACACACACCTCAACATTCTTCTTTCTTTCTTTATCCTGCCCTCCTTTCTCAGCACCCAGTGTTGTGTGCCCACGCTACCCGGGCCAATAGGTCAAGTGCATGCAATCGCCTCAGCTAACGACCTGCACCGACTCAGATCAAGCGAAATCATGGATTCTGGGTAAAAATATCTTACACATTTGGCTGCTATTCAAAGCCAAAGTGCAAATTGGCTTCATGGGGGGAAGGGGGAGGGGGGTGTATTTTGAATGCTTTGGATGCTGGCAGGCAAGGATTTGAACTCTTGAAAACATCTTGAGCACATCAGATTCAATCTGCAGTGTCAAAACGCAACACAAGAACATTTTAAATTGCAGCGCGTCTTGTGTGGCTGCTGAAGGGTAAAGTGTCCTCCTGTTTGTTATTCCAGACTCAATTACAGTGTTGTTGGGCCAGCAGATAAATTGAAGTCAAGAGGGCAAGAGGCCCAAGTCACATGACGATGAAGACGAAGGAATGAGACCGACCACCAAGCACCCCCGACTGCACTTAGTTAAGGGTGAAAATGGGGCAAGGTGATAAGCTCTGAGGGAATCATATGATAGACCAAGCAGGAAGCAGGCAGATAACTTAACCCCAAACTGATTACACTTAAATGATACACTATTCTCTATTGTTCACCTCTTTCTCTTTCACACACATACCCACTCATCCACACATCCACACACACACTCACACAAGGACACAGAGCTTTGCAGCTGTGAATTGTACACACAACCTTCACATGCACAGATGGTTGTTGTTAAATGATGTTATGATCACAAACTAATACAGACCCACAGAAACAGTTGAACAGACACAATACGTGTGAGCTTGCGCATACACAACTCTACGTCAGTTAGTGGAAAAGATGCCCTTGTCTGTTTGTATGCGAGCGCCGGCTTCAGCTATTAAAACTGGACGCCATCAAGAAGAGGTTTCGATTACAAAAGTGGTATAAAAACATTAAAGGTGGTCGAACGGGCTAATAAGCACTGAATCCTCTCTGCACAAAAGTGATATGCACACAAGCGAAAGCTCATTTGCAGTGGCATGCCAGCCATTTTACTCCATGGACACCTTTTATCTCATTGACATCAAAGTCATTAGCCCACTGGAATTGTGTTGTAATTGTTGCATATTTCACTTGAAAGACTTTGACAATTTTAATTTCTGTTACATTTTAGCACAGCTGCCGTCTTCAACAAGTAAAAACACTTACTCACCAATCCCTCTTTTTAACCGTAAAACCACAGGGGTCAAACCTAGCTAGCCATGACTCCACACATAGTTGGCACTCTCTGGATTCCATCTCATTAACAAAAGGAAAGCCTCAGACCACCACTGCAGGCATCTGCAGGCCTTTATGGACACGTGTAACACACTCTACAAGCTGACCAAAAACAGGCCCAAAAACATGCTCACACACAAACACACACACACACACACACACACACACACACACACACACACACACACACACACACACAGACTGAGTCATCTTAGGTTACAGCTACCTTCTGACAAAGTCTCCCCAGACCCATTTTATGTGCTGTAAATTCTACACAAAGGAGAGGTGGGGGGGAAACCAGAACATTTTGTGTGAAATTCCCGCTTTGAAGTGAGTGACGCACTTGAACTGAGGAAAAATAGCCGGCCCGGGTTCCTCAAGGTTCCTCCTGGCTCCTTTCTCTAAACATATAATGTTCAACTCCAGCCCGCCTGATAGGCTTAAGGTTGGCTGTCAGCATGCAAGGGGCAATTTAGCAAAAATGTCACGCTTTCACTGCTTAATGCACAGAGGGGGGAAAAAAAAACACTTTCCCACCTCCCTTGTAAGTTTGCATTTCTTTCCTTGGTACACAATTAATATGCATATCAGCTCAAGCAAATTTTTTAAACTGCGATGAAGCTCCGATTTTTACAGTTTTACTTACTATAGTTATGGACTTACAATTTTTCTGATCTCGTTATGAACATCTACAGCTTCTACTGGCCTTGCAGTGACAGTGTAAGAGTCGTAGGGTAGCGCATGGACTTAATTGCTAATTATTCACACTTGACAAGGTATGGAATAAATTATGTCTGAAGTCACTTGCCATTTTACTTTTTGACATCATCCTCTCCAGGCTGTGTCTTTTATATTTACCCCTAAAGTTTAACTTAGATTATTTAGTAATTGAAATAAAATTCCTATTGTTGCTGCAAAAAGGTGTAACACTCGAGATGCATATCACATGAAAGGGAAAATGTAATGCTACTATTACCACAACTACGGTATGTGTCAAATGCTTCCCTGCTTTGGTTACCCAGCAGTGGGGAAGCAATCAGTGATGCCTAAAATTACTTACTTGACTTGGTAGGAAAAAAAAAAACATCAGGAGAGGGACAGAGACAGAGTAATTATGCGCACGAGACAGGCTGTGTATGGACAGATGGCAAAATAAAACTTAAACTTGTAATTAAATTGAAACTTAAACTTGTAATTATTAATTTAATTCCATGTCATTTAGAGCGATTCTCAGGTTTATATGCAAAGTTTATGGGACTACGTTTTAGACCAGAATAACAGTGAGAAGCAGGGTGAATGTATCTCTTGGGTCCAATGCAAAATGAGCATACAGTAAATTGAGTAGATCTGCAACACACATACATCTGCTGGCTTGAAGCCATACATGTTTTTAAAGTGAATGAAAATACCAATATCCCCACATGGCTGAAACACCGACTGATTTAGACTGAATATGTATGAAATATGACAAAATAGCTCAAGTCTCAGCTCTTCAGTTTCTCTTTTGATGGGGAACTATTATTGCTTTTTATTTTTTTTCTGTTATATGAAGGTAATTGTTATGTGCTAAAAGCTTAGGCTTTGAGCAGCTTTGAATATTCTGTTTAAAGCAAGCCAACGTCAGCTCAGCATGGTTTTCCTGTGGTCGTGTCTTCCAGGCAGCACCAGAGCTCTAACAGAGTTTATTCCAAGGAAACAGCCTGTAAAATTACAGTTTTTATTTCTTTGTAAAGGTATATGAACAAGTCTTTACCTATATAATATTTCCTGAAAGCAGATGTTTCCTACTTTAGGTAGCATTTCGGTGTATTTAACACACAGGTCACAAATAAATAAACAAATAACAATAATGTATACACAGCTTATGACTGAAAAACTGTCCCACAATAAGCCAGTAGGTGAGTTTAATATTTGTCAGTCAGACATCCTGCTGCATTTTATGTTACTCTGCACATTTGTGCTATCCATTTGAGACGTTGCATTTTCCAATCTTCATTACTTACTTAGAAGGTTAAGCTTTCTTAGAAGATTTAAACTTTGTTTCCTGAGGAAAGCCAGTGCTAAGAAACTCTGGGTTCTGCTAGTGGAAACCAGATGAGGGTCAGATAATCAGAAAAAAAAAGCAGCCTTTAGGGAGGAGAGGGCTTAAAAAGGACAGAAGTTAAAACTCTTTCATACACGGTAAATTGAGGGGCTGTATTACTGTGAATACTATAGTTTAGTGACGTCTTAGAAGAAATGCAGAACAAGGAAAATATAGCTAGAAATGATCATAATAGGCACCCCTTGAAATATTAAGATCTCACATGACACAAACAGGAGCAAAGGTCACCATCCATCATGGTCAAAGCAGCTTTCCTTCTTTCCCTGATTGTCTGCCTGCACTGAAGGGAGGCTGCCATTCATAACATAATGCTTCTCATAAGCAATGCTCCCAAAGGCATCAGCCAAACAAGTTCCCTCTGTGATTTACAATAGAGAGGCCCACTTCATTATTAACTGGCTAGGCTCACAGCCTGGGGGCAAGACTATTACCTCTACATGGGGGTAGATGCCACAGGCAGCAGTTGGTCTCTTCATGTGGTAAAACAACACGTTGTAAAAATGATAGATAAGGTATATAAGTGTAGACTCCAGGCAAAGTCAGAGTCCTCTGAGTACTAAAACCCTTGTTAAATGTTGGCTTCATGGATAACCAAGACTTCAACCATTGTTCAAATGAAAAACTGATGATTAAATGTAGCTTTTGGCTCGAACTCCACATACAATCGGGTCCAAAAGTATTTGAACAACGACACATTTTGCCATTGAACAGTGGAATTTAAATCAATATGCGACTGAAGTGTTGGCTTCCAGCTTCAAGGAGTTTAAGACAATTATCACATTAACAGTTCAGGGATGTCTTAATACATAAGTTTCCCATTTTCAGAGACTCTAGAGTAAATGGACAAACTAACATAATTTTAAATATGAGGCTTGGATGTGAATCATTTGCAGTCAATGACTGCCTGAAGTCTAGAACCCACGGACATCACCAAATCCTGTTTCCTTCCCTGTGATGTTCTGCCAGGCCATTCCTGCAGCCACCTTCAGTTTCTGCTTATTCATGCCTTGAGTTTTGACTTTAGCAATTATAAGCATGACTTTGCTATTGAAGAACATGCTATTTCTTTAGACTGAGAAACTTGGGTTCCTTGTGCAGTATGCTTTAGGCCATTATCCATTTGCACTGTGAAATATTGCCAGATTTGCAGCATTTATCTGATTCTGGGCAGAGAGAATAGCCCTGTACACTACACAATTCATCCTGCTACTTCTATCAGCAGTCACATCATCAATAAACACTGGTGACCCGGTTCCAGTGGCAGCCATAAATGCCCATAACATACCATAACATTGCCTCTATCATGTTTAACAGATGATGCCGTATGCTTCAGATCGTGAAGCGTTTCCTGCAAAATACTTTTCTCTTCCCTTCTCTTCTACAACGAGTTAATCTTGGTTCCTTCTGTCCAAAGGGGTCTTCTAGAACTGCGCAAGCATTTTTTGATACTTTCTGACAACAAGAACACGAAGGCCACTCAAGTCTTCCTGTTCCTGAGTGGTCTGCACCTCATTTTAAACCCACCTGTAGTTATATTCATAAAGTTGTCTTTTGATTGTAGACTTTGAAAATGATACATCTACCTCCTTGAGAATCTTCACAACTTGGCTAGATGTTGTGAAGGTCTTCCAGACCTTTTGGTGTTACTAAACTCTCCAGTGCATTGCTTCTTTTTAGGAATATACCAGGTTGTTGATTTGGGCAAATATTTTTGCCATCTCTTTGTTAGTTTTTCTCTTCATTTTTCTGCCTAATGAAAGAATCTTTGACTTGGATCTAGATCTCTTTGGACCTCATACTGAGATCTGTTATCTGTTTAATTAGTCATGGAATAACAAGGGAATGAGTCGCGCCTTTCCATGGAGCTGCTTGTCAGTCAACTGTCCATTTACTTTTGAGCCTCTGAGAATGGGGGGGGGGGGGGGGGGGGGGCAGTGTACAGAACTGGCTACAATTAATGGAATAGTTTTGTGAAACCTCCTTGAATTAAAGCTGAAATTCTGCACTTCATTCACATCTTGATTTCAAATCCGCCACAGTGGTCTAAAGAGGGAAAATATGTGTCCTTGTCCAAATACTTATTGACCTGTCAGTAAATGTAACTCTCTTGAATACTTTTTTAATCTTTGTGCCATATTCTGCTCATTGTGCTAAAAAGGGAAAGCAATCCCTTAATCCACATTTGCAACATTTACTTCACACCTATTTATTACTACAAAATAGGCCCACTGTACCACATACTGTTACACTGCAATGTGTTAAAACAATGCACACAGTACTGCACAAATGAGGTAAATAAAACTGAGTTAGATAGGTGCACAAATGAACTTGTTGGCTGAGGGAGGTAATGTAGCCTGCCCAGTTAGGCACATCTCCTCTGGCATCAAATCCTCTCTGGGTCCTGGCACAGGCCTATCCCGCGGCAGTTGGCAAGTGGGGCGACGGCCATCTTAGTGATTGCAGAATCGGGAGCACCCTTGTGTGCTAAAAGACAGTTTGGCTGTAGTTTAAAAAGCTCCTAAACCCCCAATCTGCTTCTTCCTATTTTTGCCCTTATGGTATATCCCTGGAGGGCACTCGTTCAAATTCATTAGTGCTCCTTTATTTCCATGAAAATGGGAGACCCTCTGCTCTCCATCTACCTCCTGTTTCTAAACTGCGGTCTCCATTTCCCTTCTGCCCGCAGTCTCTCCCTGCCTGTCTCTCTCTGTCTTTGTCTGTCTCTCTTTCACTCACACACACACACATACACACCAACTCACTGTCATTTGCTTTTATTGTTTCTGTCTCTCCCTGGTTTTCCACTACACTAACCCAAGGGCAAGTATGATGGGGCTGTGAACAGCAACCCCTATTTCCATGCCAAACCCACTTCTGTCTTCTCTTTCATGTTTTCAGGCCTATCCTGCACCCTGTTGAGACTACAGATTGGGGTATAATGACAAATGTCAGAGGGGCTGTCCTAAGTGGTGGGGACAGGGGCTGGATTTATCACCAAACAACTCCAACCTATACCCTTGGCTAAACGACAGAATGAGAGTAATGGGCAGGGAGCATCATTGCCACAGATGACACACTTTGCTCAGAGGAATCACTCTGATAAAACATGTAAATATGTCCTTGTAACTCTTACATCAAATACACTTTTTTCCCGAGAAACTTGTGAAACATGTTGTGTTTCAATTTAATTATCTTGTGCATTTCACTACTGTTTGGTAAGATTTCAGTTGCCCAACACCGATGCCCAACGCTCCCTGTCTCTGAAGTGTATTTCTCTTCTAGTTCCCACTTGGTGGCATCAGGCTGCAAGCTTAATCTGAGCAGTGCCGGCTCTGTTTTCCCCTCACTATCTTCCCATATCAGCGACAAATAGACTCACAGCCTAGACTAACAGCTTTATTTGTTTCCCCTTTAAAAAAAAATCCATATACTTTCCTCCTGCTCTGATTCTGTCTTTTACCAGATAACCTAACAGGCACTTAAATTTTACACTTTATATCGGATGGATTTAAACAACTTTCTTAGACTATGCAGGTAATGGCTTGGCATTGCTATTGAAGACTGAAACCTTATAGTTATTCTCAAATAATAAGTGCTGTTTATTTGAATTTCTGTCTCAAAACTGGCCAGAGTGGCATATCAACTTATTAGTGATTTTATACGGCAGTTCTCAGACGTTCCAGCATGCTTTATACCCACTGGGGAATCCCAGATAAGTTCAAGAACAACACCTTTAAATTCTGTTCTAGAAAACATGCCTAAGATGCCAGATTAACCGTCTCATCTACATATCTATATAGCCAAAGCAAATACCAGCAATAGGTCTGCAATAAATCTGCCACTATTTAAATTGTAATTACTCCACAAGGCTTAAAAGCACTTTATTTCTTGTATCTTAAGACAGGAAATAAGTATTCATTTAATCAGTAACCAGCTCCTCTGCTCTGTATTTACTACAAAACAAACACACAAAAATTATAAAGCACTTCAGCGCCTGAGACGATCGTCCCTCAAGTACAAAAATCAGAAGTAAAAACTGAAATCTCTATAGCTGTTATTCTGCCCTGTATTTGATCCACAAACAAAAGGGCGACAGCAGCGAGGGGGTAACCCCTCCCCACCCTGGTTCTAATCTCCCCAGCCATGACTGGTATCTCTGATTGCTCTGCTGTCATTTTTTCCTACGATCTCAATCACTTTTTAATCAGGATTATCTTCTCCGACACTGAGACTCGAGAGTTAATTAGGGGACCAGCCACTGCAGGTGCTACAGCCCAACTAGGATTGCTCAGTTTATTTCTCATTCTTTTCCTGCCCTAATTTATTTTGATCTCTGAATCTATAAAACTACAGCAACCAAAGAGAGCAGCTTCCATTAAGTTGGAAGTTCTATGGAAGTCGAAAACTTCAGAACAACACGTTACAAGATTTTTTCCTCTTTTTTTTTAAACCTTAGATGAGAAAGAACAAACGAACAACCCAATCTACGAGTGTGTAGATTAAGGGAATAGTTAAATGCTGAGGCGTTAATGTTATTTAGAGCCAATAACACACACTGTTTGTGTGTGTGCATATGCACGTGCATGCGTGAGACAAATGCACAAAAGCATTCCTTATAAACACAACCTCATTTTGTAAAGCCTTTTTGTATTCATCTTTCAACCAGAAAACAAATGTCAGGGAAACAACTAAGTCTTCAACTTCTCAGAAAAGAAAAAGAAAATGCCAGGTTGCCCACTCTGTTTCCTGTCAGCTGGAATACAGTGGAGAGTGTCTGTCTCCATTTACATACAAATGTCACCTTCTATCTTCCCAGGGGCTGGGGAAGGTTCTACTCTCTCCACCGTGATGCGCTTGACAAACTTTTCTTCCCCGTCTGGGAGACAAGCTTGTGTTGCACAGTGAGAAAGTGAGAGGAAACTCAATGCATTTGTGCCTCTGGTGCCTTCTCACTGTCTTTTTTCTCTTTTACATGCCACTGGTACGCTGTAATTTGTGTATCAAGACTGGAGTACATAGGCTTTGTTTCCATTTCACTGAAAGATGAGGCAGCGTGCTGTTTGAAAAGGCGCCCAGGCTGCAGAAGTTGTAATTATTGAGGAAGCCTGAGGATTGGGCTTTTGGATGGAAGGGGTTTGTTGTGGTAGGGGAATTATTAATACAAAACAAATGATTCCAGTGAGCCAGACTGCAAACAGAGTGCGTAAAATGAGAATATCTAATAACGGCCGTCTTCTACTAAGGGAAGTGACAGCATCATCTGCATCTGTAGCAATCATCACCATTCCAGAATGCCCAAACTGGAAGCACTGCATTTATTCCCAGAGTTGCGCACGCAGCCATTTTCTGTGGTTAAGTGGCCCACATAGTGAATCTGCGCCATTTCTCATAAACCAGGACGTGTATCCCCTGATGCATAGGGATGAACAATCAGTCTGACAGGCAGGTAGTTACTCCTTCTTAACCCCAGCTCACACTGAGTGATGCAACAGAACAGCAGCCCCCCCCTCCCCTTTTCTGCTCCTCCTGCTTGCCTGTCTCTAAGCGTCCTCTCTCTATTCATTTTCTCATTCTCTCCCTATCTTTCTCTTCTTTCCTAGCATCCTAATTTTTGCACATGGCCTCTCTTCATTATTCCCTTTCCCCTCGTTACAAGCCCCCCCCCCCCCCCCCATCCACCCCAAAACGGCAATCCACTGGCTCCCTCTCTTTCTCCCTCTCAATCTTTCTTTTTCCCAGAGGCCCATGTTTCGTTGCTTGCATTACACACAATTACTTCCATCCATCAATTATCTGCCTACTCCTCTTTAGCTACCCCACTTCCCTTTCTCTACTCTATGGCAACCCCCACGATCCTGATTACACGTGTTTCTCTGCGACCTCCATCCCTCACCCGCCACCCCTTAGCTGAGCGTACCTCCTTGCACTCTTGTCCTCGCTCCCTTTCCGCTCCTTTTTCCCCTCACAACAGATGTCCCGTAAAGTTTGGGTGAGGGTGTGCATGTGTGGAGAGGGCAGGAACAAAAGGACGGGGTGGTGGTGGTGGTGGGGACACAGATGGGGTGTGGTGGTGAAGGGGGTGGAGTGGGGTGGGGGAAGTCATCTGAATGGTGCCAAGCCATCTTGCCTTGGGCTTTCAGTGTCTGCACAATAAGCACCAGCGGATTAACAGCTTTTAGCACACACATGCACACACAAACCCACTCACGCCGTATTACAACACCACACTGAAGCAACAACCTAAGATAAGCCCATGTTTGGCGTGAATTAGTTAAAGCTGCGACCCTTAGAATTTTACAAAGGTCTGACAATGCTTTGCTAACGTATGAAAACACAAACATGCTTTTAATTTGCAATAACTGCACACTGTACTGCACTTACTGTGTGCAACGTGCCGCCTTTTGAACCTCGATTCCAGGTTTTCTTTAGAAGAAACATGCTGTAAAAGGATTCTCAAGCTAAAACCGCATCAACTTTTCATATGGCATCTAAATACATCAACAATGCAAAAAAAAAAAAACAAAGTTATATTCTGGCACATTTACTTAAGCTGCAAAGCTGTCCTCAGATATAGCTCTGAGAGCAAGAAGTATCTCAAGTTTCACTAAAATTAAATACTTGTGTCATTGGAGGAGTTTTTGATATGGAGAGATTATGCAGAACATTAGGAAATCAATCAGTCTTTGTCAGTGTTGATGACTTACACGCAATTATGTAAAGTAATACAAGTTAGACTGTAAATTACATGTGGTTATGAATGCTGAACTGACAGCATCTAGACAATAAGTATGTTAACTTGAACAGGGCACACAGCTGCTGATGGACAGACATGATCATAGACTTAGTCCTGGAAAAGAGTTGGAAAAGTTTATCACCTTCAAAAGCTCCAGCTGACTCAAACTAAGTGTTCTTTGGACTCTTCTACTCTAGTCCACAAATACATTTTGTGCAGAAATAACTACAACCTGTTTGAATCTTTCAGGCTTAAGAATGGGTTTAACCTCCCCAAACACACACACACACAGACACAAACACGCTACCACCCCTGTGTAAAACCTCACAGGGGTCAAACTGCCAGGGCACAGGACCGCCCTTCCTGCCAGACCTACTTTGCAAAGAGGAGAAGGAGGCAGACACCCTAAGGGGAACCTCTGTGCATCAATCTGGGGGAAGCCAGCTGGTAATCACACTTAACACAGGAATAGCCCAACAGCAAGCATCAGGAGACCCCCATAGGGGACGCAGACAGAGAGACAGGACCAGACACACCCGTTTGTAGGCTGTCACAGACTGTTAATTACTTCTCACCATGAGGCACAAGTTCACATTAACTATATAACTATAAAAGGGGATGAGTTCAGGGCTATAGGGAAATGAGAGTAAACCGGTGTTTGTGTAAAAACTCTAATACAGTTTTCTCTCTCTCAGGCGCGATGCTTGTTCAAGGGTGTTATATTTTACATGAGACTGAACTGTATGAGAAAGTAGCAGGCATCAACAGAAGGTCTGCTCCTGTTTGTAGTCAAAAGCAGATTACTGTCACTTCATCAGAAGGAGCTGAAGCGAATCATTTTTGTAAAACCCGGAGGTACCAGAGGGGATGGGCAGGAAGCTCGGGGGGTGACAGTGTGCTTATGTATTCTCAAAAGCTTTACTAGATAGTCTGGCAGAGATTAGCATGTTCATGTGTATGAGGGGCTGCCTTCACCTCTGCACACAACACATGACTGCACATTCTCCAACTAAGACATATCTCTCGGAAATATAATATTCACATATAAATGCACCGAAGACATATTTAAAATCTTATCAAATATGTTAAAATTAGCAATGCAAACAGAAAAAAAAAATGTCCGTTGCATATGAATTCATATGCATGAATGATGAAGGCAAAACTGAGACAAAGAAGGGGTCAGTTTTCCCCGGTATTGTATACCTAGAGAGTCTGGAGTTGTGTCAAAAGCCAGAAAAATAATGTCAAACGTGGAGAAAACATTTTGAGGGAGAAAGACAAATTAAGTGAAGAAGACAGAGGGACGAAGAAAACCAAGAACAAGCAAACACCAGAGGAGCCCAGGAGTCAGTCAAGATGCAAGGTGGACTTAAACTCAGCCAGAAACAAATCAATGCTGCTGAGTTCACACACCTTATCACAGCCTTCTCTTATCTGGCCCTGTGCCTCTCAACCTGTGTCATCTCTGCTCAAATCCATTGATGGCTTGCTTTGGAGTGGTAACCTTTAGACTTCAGTTGGTGGGTAAATGTGACTTTTGTGTGGCAAAGTTCTGAGGGGAACTGAGCTACAAACTTTGGACCTAACACATCCAACCACTGGTTTCTTAGTGAATAGCCAAACATTCTCTGCAAGTCACCAGTCTCCTGTGTCTCCATCTATGGACAAGGAGAAAACAGAATAGAAAACTGACAACCTCCAGTTTGTCTGTCTTTTTTTTGTTTTTTTTAATCTTTTTTTTTTTCTTCTTCTCTATCCAGAGGGCAGAGAAGGTGTTCCTTGGTAACTGGGCCTGCACAAACAGAGGTCTGATCTGACTTGTTTCAAAACTCTAAAACACGTAATGCATGTAATGCAGTGCAGTAGACATTACAGATAAGGTGATGCAGCCAAAGATATGCTGTGGGGTTTTTGCTAACATTTATCATGCAACAAAACAACAAGCCGACTGCCAAAAACACAAAGAGCTGTTTGCCTTTACACAGTCACATTGTATCGTGCTGTTCTACATCCTGTTTTGTCTCACAGTTGCGTATGTATACAAATGTATAGGCATTTCAGGCTAACAGGGCTCAGTAATGACTTTTTATGATTGGTGAAACTATACAACTAATATGCTACAGTTCAATGCCCAAATGTCATCCTTTTTCTTGATGCTAAAAGACTTTCTTTGTAATACAGAGACCCAACAATTCACTGCAAAACAACTACATCAATGCATGGAATATCATTAATATTACTTTGCAGGGTACATCTGCCTAATCTATGATTAAACAAATCCATCAAAAACTTGGGAAAAAACCCAAGGACACCTCATGTCTCACTGTTTTCTCAAAACAAATTGAATTTCAGTTTTCCGACAATCTGCGTAATCTCCCCGTTGTGTGCACACTGACTTTCACACTACGAAGCTGTTAGATGTTACTTTTATTGAGTGCTTCTCCAGCCTGGTTAAGTAGGAAGAAATGTGAAGGACAAGGGATGGATAATCCACAAATCAAAGAGGAGAGGAGGGACACTTTAGAAGACACACGGCCTCCTGTTTTCACAGTGAAGCTAATTGCACCTCGTGTCGCTGGAAGAGCACTGATTTAGCACTCGGAGCAAATTAAAATGAATAAACACAATTAGCTGTGAGTGCAACAGTGCCTCTGCATAACGTGCAGCATTTCTCTCGATCTCTCTACCACAACAGTCACTTCACAGCAGCTGTTATTAACTGTGTTGTTGCGTCAAGTGCAATGTGAATAATTGCAAAGCACTCGAAGCCACCAAAACTCTGTTAATTTGGATTTGAATAAAATAAACAGGGCATGGGGTAGGAAGAATGTGGTCCTAAAAGCCTTAAAAATGGACAAATCAAGTGTGTAATATCAATGTGTCCTCTTGAGTAATATAAATGTGTTGATTGATGTTTTGGCATTGTCATGATCATTAAATATTTTACAACCTTTGGTTAGACCATGATATGAATGTAAGCAGAAAAAAGGAGGGGAAGAAGTTTATATCAGGAGAGTCCATCAATGATTGGTACACCAGTAACTTAGTATACAGTAAAGCCACAGGCATGCCCATCAGCAGGCTGTTTTGAGAGTGGCACAGTTTTTGTAATTGTACATCTGCACACCACCACAGTGGAGCTGAAATGAAGCAGCCAAGGCCGACTGACTGTTATTGAAGTGTAGACTTCCAACTTTAATTCAAGACATTCAGTAAAAAGAAATTTTGGATTAAATGTGATCAAGTGTACGTAGTGCCTTTGTTTTTAATAGGTTCATGAGCATGTGTGGACCGTTCCCTTGTTTTATCATGACAAATTAAGCAGACAAAAGGTGTGGGGTAGAACAAATGTGTTTAGTAGCTGTTCAGTGGAACTAAATACACTGGTGTGAAGTCCAAAGAGCTGTTGATGCAAGTAAGTCAAAGCAACGGCCTATCAAAGCTCTCTTTTTCTGATGAGTCCCCTTTATCTTACAACCTATCGCACAGAAAAATTAATAACAAGCAAAACTTTTTTCCCAAGTTTTGCTGTTTGTTTATTAGTAAAAAATGTTTGCACCAGCAACCTTAGCAAGACCAAAGGGCCTAGAAGGCTAAAAGCGTAACTACAGTGGATTACAGCAAAATTCTGCCATTGTTGTTGTGAACCCCTTTTACAACAACTAACACAGTAAAGAAGCTTCCTGATGAGGGAGGCAGATGAAAAGGTTACTCACAAGGTCACACATGTAAAAGTGTCTTAATAATGAACACAGGGTTTAACTAAAGTACTGGTAATATACAGGAACGTAATGGGCAGATTAGACCTTGCCAGAAAGCATCTACTCAGTTCTGGAAGAGAATTCTTTGGACACGAGAAACTAAAATAAACTTGTACCCAAATGACTGGAAGAGAAGGAAAAGAAGCACCCATGATCCAAAAACACACTACATCATGTTTCAAACATGGTGGAGGCAGTGTTAAGGCATGAGCGTGTATGGCTGCCAGTGGAGCTCGGTCACAGTGTTTATTACCTCTACCACTGGGGTCATGGTTTTGCTGCAGTTTATCTATCTGTCTGTTAGAAGGATTATGCAAATGCTGCTCGGCCGATTTTCATTAAACTGGCTAGAGAGGTGGCACATGGGCAGAGAAACAGCTCAATAGATTTTGGTGCATATCCTGGAAATTTAGTCGCATCAGCAGCTTGAGAGGTTGTACACAAGACAGCGGCATAACAGACAGCCTTTAGGGTGCCTCCCAGCGACTGGCTAGTCTTAACATGCCTATTTAACCAATCAATGGATGATTTGCATTGATAGATGTGCGCATATAGAATATTTAAATAAATGATTATGATGTTTAATTTGAGTACTGGCCTTGGGCAAGGTTGGTACTCTCTGCCCTACAGATGATGAGTTTACTATTCATATATTGTAAGTAGCAGGAGAAACTCTTTAGTGCATTTTCTGCTCAGATTCAGTCAGAGGTTGTACAACAGACAGAGCACATGTGCCTCGCAGTACATACAAACAATGACATAAGACATGCAGCAAAAAGCAACCCAAGAATATTTTAAGGCAAAAAAATGAAAAGTTAAAATGTCTGAGTCTGTCACCTTACCTCAGCTGAACTGAGTGTGCTTTTTATTTATTAAGACAAAACTGAAGGCAGAAAGACCAACAAACAAGCAGCAACTGAAGGCGGCTGCGAGGCCTGACAACGCATCTCAAAGGAGGAAAGATTTGGTGATAGCCAAGGGTTACAAACTTCAAGCAGTCATTGACTGCAAAGGATTTGTATTAAAAATAATCATCGTATTTGCAAATAACAGATGCATAATTTAAAAAAAAAAAAGCCAAAACCAAAAACCTTG
Source organism: Archocentrus centrarchus (assembly GCF_007364275.1). Lineage (NCBI taxonomy): Eukaryota > Metazoa > Chordata > Actinopteri > Cichliformes > Cichlidae > Archocentrus > Archocentrus centrarchus. Next base: position 14,999,495 of record NC_044349.1, on the reverse strand, counting down.
AAAACATTTGATGGTTGTTTCAGTTTTGGCGCCGCATCTGGAGAGTCTAACAATAAAAGCCTCTTAAGGCATCAAGAGCTTTGCTTGGGCTATGAAAATTGATTACCACATAATGTTTAAGTGGGTCATGTGTCAAAATGTCAAAAAATTGGCTTGATGCTAAAAAGCATCAAAACTGAATAAAAACATCTAGAAAGACAACTTTTACAAAAAAAAAGAAAGAAACAGGAGTTCAATTAAATAAAGTAAAGTACATGACTGAATAACTCATAGTGTGCAACGCCTGTAGCAATCTTGGATCTCCCTCTCTTCTCCACTTTGATACTTTCAAAAATGGAGAGAATACACCCTACTGTTGAGGTAGGGGAAATAAAGGAAAACAGCTCAGAAAGTAATAAATTGCAAAGGAAATGAATTTCAAAACCCTGAGGAGGACACTTCTGCAAGACCTCCATACTTGGGGGGGGGAAAAAAAAAAAAAAAAAAAAAAGGCATCATATCCGGGGCACAATTCAATTAGCTTTTCTTCCAAGTGTAGGGAAAGGAGCTCCGGGGAGAAATCAAAAGTTTGGTCCAATAAAAGAAGTTTTCAAGGATGTAATGTTCTCACAGCCAGCCCCTTCCTCCCCCCTGCTATGCATTACCACTTCTTACGAGCATGCCACTCAAACAGGTACTGACTTGTGATTTCTACACACAAAATAAATAAATCAGCTCAATTAAATAAAACAGCACCTTGCAGATGCTGCCGTGACAGACACGCTGGTCACGCTTAGCGGAATATGGCTGGCAGCTTATCCTTGGCATTTTCATTGCCTGTTGTCTTTCTTGCCCAGTTATTTGACAGTGATCAGGGGTGATAAATTGTTCAATTAAAGCCACATTAAGAATGCAGAACACACTTGACATGCAGCGTCTTGGTTTACGTGTCATCCAATTACTCTAAAGGACAAGATTCCTTCTTGCTATTGACAACAGGCATGTGACTCTCATCATAAGACAAATAGTTTTATATATTTAAGTTAACAGGCTGATCGAATGTTGAAATGCGAGACTGATGAGCTGGATTTACAAAATAGGGAACTTTTATTATGTTGCTTTTTGTTTTGTTTCAAGAATGGTGCAACTGAAAATTATTAATTATTCATCAGACAGGAAAACTGTCTTAAGTGAAACGAGACATGAAATGGGACAAAACATGTTGTAAGCAGCAGTAACTGGTACACGACTGAATTCCTTCCCTTAATGCAAAAACACATCTCTGCCTCTTTTCTGTGGCTGACACCGACCTCTGAACCCCCCCCCCACCACCACCACCAATAACCACTAACATCAAGAACCAAAAAAATCAGTGTTTGAGATCATCTGATCAGCAAACCTCAGTCCCTGAGAAGCTTTAGAGGTACTAATCTTTTGTTTTTGCCCTTCACTTGCTGTTGGGGTGGGGGCGCTGGGGGTGAAGGGTTGACAGTGTTCTCTGGTGGAGGTTGTTGCCAAGTGTTATGAAAATTAAGATCCAGTTGAAAATGAACTTAAATGAATAATAATAAGAAAAAGAACAACAGCGGTTATCACCTGGAGATCTATCCAAACTTTCCAACACAACCAGGCAAAAGATGCTCCACAAGGCACCAGACAACCCTTAGTTACACTGAATCCTTTAATAAAAAACTACAAAGGAGCTGTTTTCCATTGCTTATAAAATATCTTAAATACATACTTGAGACTACTGCACTTACATCCAAATTATTCCACTATCCACATGTTCTCACGTTGCCATATAGTTGGATGGATATTAAAGGGCACCTGGGGCTTATTAATGGAAATCCTACACTAACCAATTCATACAGTCTTGCCTTTCAATAACTAATACATATTTAAGTTATATTAAAATACTTAAATATTAAATTCTTTTTGCTTTTCATGTTTGTTTTTGACTACACTGGTAAGCCCTGATTAACGGTTACCCCTCACAGGGAGGCTATGCTGAGCGAGTGACAAAAACATTTTTATCTTTAGATGCAACAGAATCAGAGCCCATTGCCCGAAAGCTCACTACACAGATATTAAGGTTTTGATTTGTCTGCTTGTAAATCTGGAACTCCACTGCACTGATGTTCAGACAAAATAATTCATGGAAGACTTTGTTGCAAACAGAAAAAAAAAAAAACCAAGCTGAAAGGAAAAAAGAAGAAAAAGACTAAAATTCATCTTTTCTTGCTTTCCCCAGCGGACTGAGCTACAAAACCATAGCACAGTTAGAAAATATATACCCGTTCCCCACTCTTAGGTCTTTAACCGATCACCCGAACTGATTTTAAGCATTAAGAGTTAAGAAGGAGAAAAAGTTACACTCACTCACTTCAGCGGCGTGAGAAAAGTACTTCTGAGACTACCCCCCCTCCAGTTGGTTTACTGGGTACGACTGATAAATCCGTATGCTCTGGGTGAGCGGTCAGTTCCCTCAGAAAAAAAAAAAATGAATAAAAACAGTTTACGGCAGAGGGAAAAAAAAACACTATATTCCACTTTCTCCAGCGGCAGAGTCACTTGTTAGCGGAGAGAGCAAGTATAAAATACTCCTTTTATTCTCCGTACATTTGTATTCCTTTCCCCCCAAGATCAGACGCTGCAAGCCAGAATCTCCTCAGTGAGAGAAAAATAAAATGCCCTATAATAATCCGTGCGCGACACCGCCGCGCGCGGATCTCCAAATGTGTATCTCTTTATTGGTGTCTCTCGTTATCTCCGAGTCGCAGGTTTGGATTCCTTTCTTCCTAAAGCCACCCCGTACGGGCTGGGGGTGGGGAGACAGGAGTCAAATACCAGCCCCCCTCCCTCCCCTCTGAAGCGGAGAGAGAAAAAAAAAAAAAAATACGGAGTCCTGTGCTGCGTTCAATGCCGCCTCATAAACTTCGTCTCTTGACTTCTCCAGCATCGTAAATTCTACCACTTGGTGCGTTCAAGCACTATAGTAGGAAATCATAACACAAAGTGTCCCGAAAAGAAACGAGTTACTGCGGCTGATCTTTTGTTTTATAAATCTGTGGGACAACTATACAGAGCAGTGGCGCATTTACATGAAACGCTTTTAACAGTATGATGGTTCTTTGAGAACACAGGCTAATGTGAAATTGTTATTAGTCTAATTGTAGCACAAATGCGATACTTTTTGTAATTTTTTTTTAGATACGTGCATTTTGCAGATATTCAATGCAAATTAACCTGCAAAAAAGCTGCATAATTTGCTCTAAACTGTAACAGACTGACCTTATATATCAAGCTCTTTTGAGCTACATTTCACTGCATAAAAAACAGTGGACAATCTGTGGAATATATGTCTTGCCATAGTGATTAAGTATGGCACAATTAAGTTAAAAATATCGCAGGCTTTCAGCAGCATTTGCCCAGTCTTCCCTCTTTGCACTTTCCCCCAACTTAGCATAAATGCAAATAAATTGAAACAAGATATCACCCAATCACATTGGCTTTTACCTGAAAAGGCAATCCTGATTGGCTTGTGGGATTTGAATTTGAACAGTGACAGCTGGTGTCCACTATGTCCAGCAGGGAGCCTATACACACACTGGAGGCACATCAGTCAACTACGGCCTGGCATGCCGCGAATTGTAGCATTGATTAGGACCGGTTTAATTTAGTGTTGTTTCAGACTATTCTAAATTAAGCTCACGATTTAGAAAAAAAAATGCTTTGTCCCAGCAAAATGCAGCTGACTGTTGTAAAGCACTTTCCTGGAGCCTTAAGGACTAAAGTAAAGGCAGGAAATAAGACTGAAATATGAGGGGGGGGGGGGGGGGGTTGCTTGTGTGCTTATTTGTCTGTTTGCTTGTTTTATTTTGTTTTGTTTTTGAAAGGGGCTCCAGTTAGTGAAGCACAGTGCATCAAATAAGAGGCCACTTCCTCTGAAACAGGAGGAAGGAGGAGAGGCGTAACAGTATTTTTATGTGTGAACTTTTCAAGGAATGCAGGTAGTAACAGATAGGAACAAGCCCTTTTGAAAAGACACATCTTTGCTCTGTACTGGCAGAAAGCCACCCTGGGCCACAAGCAATCCTCCACTGCCCCCTTTCTGTTCTTTGTTTAAAACCCAGTGCGACATATAGCACATCATAAAGAGGTGTAAAAGACTGTGTGTGTGTGTGTGTGTGTGTGTGTGTGTGTGTGTGTGTGTGTGTGTGTGTGTGTGTGTGTGTGTGTGTGTGTGTGAGACGATGGGGTCTAATCAATTTACTGTTGAGTATAAAACATGTGTTTATGTTACGAAGATTTCTCCCTCAGCCTCTTATTCACACTGCAGCCCTTTATTTAATCAAGGCGGTAAATCTTAGAAGCGACCCAGAGCTCTCACCACCATTCCCCTTGTGGCGTGAGCCTTAACATGGTAAATTTCACTCGGGTAGGGAAATGCGCTCAGTGGCCGAGGCTAGTGCCTTGGAAGGATAAAAAGAGCACTTACTGCCTGACGTGTGCAATCCATAACAGAATAATGAGACTCCTCCACTCCCGGAGTCTTCTTCTCCGGCTATCCCACTACCGCTTTTTCTGTTTTCCTTGTGAGTGTTCATAAATGCCATGTAAATTCAAAGAGCGGAAGATGTGGCAAGTGCTCGGGGGGAGAGCATTTAATCATTTGCGTCTTGTTACCGAATCACATAGCAGCATGTACTGTTTGAAGATCCTCGAAACAAGCGGTGAACCTTGTTGAAACTGCTGGCCTCCTTCTGTCAGCTGCTAAGCTTCCAAGTGAAGGTGATCCTCATCACAGTGTCTGCTTAGCAATGTTGTCAAACAGATAACGCTTGCATGCAAAAAAAAAGCATTTTCAGGAAGAAGAAGAGTTATTTCTGAATTTATATTCAAAATTATGATTGCACTTTTTACTTGGATATACTCAAGTGTGCCCACCTTGGCTGTGACATGCAGGAGTGTGTCTTTTAGTGAACCGGATGCTTTATTATTGGGGTTAAGGTTAGGTTAAGATGGCATTACCTTCACTTGTTGGGTCTGGATGCTGCAGATAGACTCTTCTCAACCAAAAAGAAGAATGCTCCAAACACTTAAGCACTGCTTGCACATATTTACACACATACTTCTTCTCCCTGCCCTATCCTTTTGCTTACCCCAAGTGAGTCTACTGACAAAAAAAATGTCCATCTGGAAATTTGGGAATTTTCCTGGCTGATCTTATGAGGGCTGGTCTTTTCTGTCCCCAGTCCCAGCTTTATAGATACTCAATAGGTCATCATAGTTGCAGCACCACGACTAGTGCAGTCTGCAATAAGCAGCCACCAGTCGTCATCACAACTGTTAGTATGTAGCACTCAGGCAGTTAGTATTTGGCACTAGCTAATTTCTGGCTAATGCTGCAAAGTGTGGTAAGATAGATGACTATGAAGACAGTATGAGAGAGACAAAAAACATCAAAGAGTGAGGGAGTAGGTGCTATGTGCCCAGAATAAACAGAGCCAACTAAAGAACAAAGGGTTTTTGTTGGCCTTGGGTTTCAATATTAGAATCCAGGTTTGGCCATTTCCAAGGCTCAACTAATCAGACACAGTGCACCAATGCTAAGAGAAGAAATTAAAATAACACAGTAAAAATGGGTACAGTAATCATTTCAAGTTATTTTATTCTAGTATTTGATTTTTTATTTTTTTTTTAGTTGTATAGCTTATGTGGCATATTATATTTAATAGACAATGTTTTTATTTTATTAAATAAAAAAAAAAGGCAGGATAGAGGATCAGAGAGCAGCAACCAACACAGCTCCAATTACAGGTGCCCTGTTGAGCATTAATGTGTGACCGGAGTAAAGCTGCATCATTTATACTTGGTGTGATCAAAAAGTTCGGTCAGTCCACACACACAAGCAAAGAAAAAGAAAAAGAGAAAAAAAACAAAAAACAAAACAAAAAAAACAAAAAAAGAACATACCTTATTTAAATGTGGTTGCTATCCACTTCAGGGCTGACTCCTTGTCAAGTACTGTGAGTGTTCCAGCACTCCTGCTATGTTTAGATTGCTCCCTGGAAGTCCTGTTCTGACCGTGTGCACTTGTGCACCTGCGACACACCCTCGATCTTCTCTTTTGTATCAAAATGGCAACCCTTCAATCTGAATATCATAGTGAAGGAGACGTCCAAGACTTAGGAAGCCAAATCTTGCATGTAGGGCGTGTAGGAAGAAACTGAGACTGTTTACGCTAAATATTTTTCCCTGAAATGCCAAAGGACGCTACAGTAAAACTCCACATTTGCAGCCTGAACTTGGGGGAGGAATTCACAGCATATAACTCTGTGAATGTCTAAAAACAAACAAACAAAAAAACCCAAAAGAAAACTATAAGCACTGTTTGAACTCATGGCCTGATGCATTGGACAGTGTGGTCTCTTCCACTGAAAACTTCACACTGCTCCCTGGCTTGCAGCTGGAGACCCAGCTTCCATTAACTATGATGTTAATGAAGCTGATGTTGGCTCTCTTTTCAGCTCCAGTGCACACATATAAATGTAATCCAAACAGGACTTTCAGGGAACCTAAAGACAGAAGCTATGATGAAACACTTTTAGAGGAAGAGTGGCAGAATTTAATTTTTTAAATAATTTTTGTGGAGTCATGAAACGTTTTGATTGAACTTTTATGTTATGCATATTTGAGCTACTTATTTATTGTTGTATGACAATAAATAGAAGTAATGACAAGCATGCTACGTAGTAAGTGTGGCGCACCATGTACATATTTGCCTTGGTGAAGTTCTTTTTTTTTTTTTTTTAACTTCTTTTTAAACAAAATGTTGATTTATAAATGTGGCAATTTCTGTCTGGTGTATGTAATTGGGGACACTTGACAGCATTGGCTTCTTTTTGTTTCCAGTCCATCCCTGGTTGCTTCCTTTCTTATTGTCTCCCTGCTCCCTTTCGTTCATCTATGTCACCCTTAGGGGTTGAGGCACAATCACCTCTGATAGCAGCAGGCCATCGCTCACTCTGTCCCTGGAGGCGACAGCCCACTTACTGCCAGCTTGTGCTCAAATGGAGGACATTTCATCACCCTACAGAAAACACAATTAAAAACATGTGCACGTCCAGTCGTCCCTCAAGAGCCGCCCCTTGTCATAAGTTTAGTTACACTGAGTCTGCCTCACCCTCTCAGATATTTACTTTCCCTGTGACTGAGTGTTTATCAGCTAGGCTGACAAGTGTGTTTTTCTTTTAGTACACATGAGGAAGAACAAGAGGAAGTGGACTAGTGCTCAGTGTTTAACGCTCTTCTTTCTGAGAGACATTTGTCGCCTTGTAGCTTCAACAGCTTGCTGATAAGTGACTCTCTAGGCTAGAATCTTTTTCTTCTTCCCTGGAAGCTAAAATGGAGGACAGTGTGCCGGGGTTTGTGGTGAAGGGTGATTTGCTTAACACACACACACATACTGTACACACAAACACACACAGAGCAAGCGGGAACAGAGGCAGACTGACGGCTATTAGAGTGCAACGATGCTTGCTCTTATCTCCCTCCATGATAGAGATCTACAAAGAGCTTGAGAGAGATTATGAATTCATTACCTTGATACACAAGTGAGCACTGCAATAGACAGGAGTTTGAGAATGGAGATAGAAGCTTGGTGGGTGCAGGGAGAGGAGAAAGAATGGGACTGCAATGAATTACATGCTGCTGGCAAAGAATAAATCTACTTTTTTTGTTGCATTTTTAGGAAATTTTATGCTTTAATGCACATGATGGACTGTTCTCCAAACAGTACATGCACAGTCATGGTTCATTACAGTTCAGGCATTATTTCTTTCCATCTGGGCTCATTGACGAAAGGAAGGACATCTGATAAATACTTTAATCATAGTGTGTTTCGTTAATGTAACTATCCAGAAGTGCTTTTCTGTGACCAACCACGCTGACCTAGTCTTGCCTCTTACTTTCCTTTATCTCCCGTGCAGTGCTTTCAAATGCTCACTTTAAATATGGCTTCCTCATTGAGTGTGTTTTCCTTTAAGCTCTGTTGAACTCAGCTGACATTTGGATACAGGTGACACAGCACAGCTAAATAAACCAAAGAAATTCAGAGAGAGAGATAAGGAAACAGGCAAAAAAGACGTAGAGAGGGAAGGAGGGTTTTTGCTGTGTGTCTTATGAATCCTGTTAAACTGACAAATGCTGTATATGGCGCCTGCTTAAACTGCAAATTTTAATTTTCAAGTTGACAGCTAGGTTGAGCAGACAGTTGAGTTAAATGTGAATTTTGTAAATTAGTATGGGTTTCCTATATTATAAATCACAAGTAATACATTTAAGTTTGGATTGGTATTGACTGACACTTGGTAGCTCAATGCTTTACTGGAGCTCAAGAGAGCAATGTTGAGAAGTGAGATGATATCCAACCGCCTCCACGGACAGATTCAGTGACAGAGACCACTGAGCTGTGGATTAAGGTTGTGGTCAGGCTAAACACAGTGCACAACCCTGGATGAGACTCCCGCAGCTCAGTGACCATCTGAAGAGATGCTGGCAGATGTTAATTCAGCTCTACTCGTCATCTCCCATGATGGCATCACAGAAGCCAGTAAGCTTATATATGCCACTGCAACAGTAAACCTGGAGACACTTGGGTATAAGATCAAGTTTATATGCAAAGCCTCCCATGGAGAAGAAGGTTAAAAGTCAAATTCAAGCTCAGAAGAATAATAATTGGCTAACAGAGGTGCAGAAAGGCATTTGAGAGATATGTCCTGGATGGATAAAAAGCAGGACAAGAAGTCTGAAGTCTGCTAGACTGAAGATATACAACAGAGAAGTAAAAGCCAAGAGAATAAATGACCTGTTTTCCAAAGACCTATCCAAGGTGTACTCCCAGCTGCAAAGGCACAGTGGCACAAAGACAGACCCACTCAGAGCTGATCCAACAATGGGTCTCAGGCATGAAGAACTGGGCAGCACTGACATGGTCCACACCTATTGAGTGTAAAAGCCAGCAGCACTCCATGAGTTCCCGATGGCACAAATGACTCCCCCAAACTGTCCAAAATCCAACAGGACAACCCTGATCAGAAGGGATCCTACAAGGGTACAGGATGCAGGATATTGAGATGTAATTTGGACTGGATACATGTGGCTGCATAGTTGCAAAGAGAAGAAAGAGAGACTGGGACTACAGACAAGGTCTAAAAGCCAGACAAAAAATTGGAATAATATAAGATCCAATGCATATCCAATAAAAATGCCAAGATCCCTGGTTAAACTGCTACAAGAGTTGCATAGGCAGTTAAAAAGAGATGATAATGATGGCAATGTCTGGGGACTAGAAAATATCATTCAAGATATCTACATATCTGCCAGTGTGCCATCGGCAGATAGAGGATTTCTTAATGTCAGAGGCTGAAATGAAAATGTCTCATTCTGATGAGCTACGAGTGGCTAAGAAAGGCTGGCCTGAAGGACAACATAGAGGCTCTGACCATGGCAGCATGGGAATAGGCCCTATGCACCAGATACATAGAGTCTACCACAGCCAAGAGGATATGAGTTTCAGGCTTTGAAAAGATGCCTCTGACACAGTCCATCACACGGTAGCAGAATGTGAGATTCAAGCTGGGATGTGAATACTAACAGGCACTGGTGGTTAATAAGGAAAAGACAGCAGTTTGGATAGATGCACTAGTTCGAGTAGATATAGTGACATCAGAAAGAAGGAGCACAAGAAGATTGAAAATTTAAGTACATGTACAAGGAGCTGACGGAACTACTGGACCTGATGTGCTGAGGCAGGTTATTGGCCGGTAGTTGGATGGTACTGGTCCCTTCTGGGGATCCTTGGGGATCAAGGGTGCGTCTTATCCATTAGCAGCTGTTTCATTTGTGCTGCCAGGCACTCATGGAGTGCAGTTATGCTATCCAGCTGCTATATCTGCTATATCTGTGTAATATACCTCATTTGGTACCTCATAGGTTAAGTATTTATTTAGTGCAATAAACAGGTGTAATATAATAATCCATTTTGTAACATAATCTTGATACAATATGTTCTTTCCACCATCATACACATATTGCTTATACTGTACATATTGTTTATACAGATTTTTTATCATTCTATTTTCTACTTCAACTCATACTATCTATTTTTATTTTTATTGTATCCTAGTTATTGTTTGTGTTCTGTACAATACCTTCTTATCTTATCTTATCTTATCTTATCTTATATATGATGTCATTAAAAGAACTATGAGTCAGCAGGAAAACAGTAGTGATAAAGACATAAGACTATGGAAAATGCATGTACTGTCTCAAGTAATACTATTGAGAGGTTTCAGTATTGTATTGATGAAAAAATTTAGTCACTGTTTTATTATAGAGGACTGAATGTACTGAAACTTTAGCTTAGTTTTAGCAGTACTGAAGGCAATGGAAATACTGGCTGAAGAGAGAAACAATCCCATTTTAAAGACCCAAGAAGTCTGTGTATCTTGTAGCATGACTCACTGAGTACTTTGACCAGACGTGGTTGTTGAACAGGCCGGGGAGGGTCAACGCATTGGAAGTTGATTTTATTGCACCGCCTGTAACTTACATTTTTAATTTCTCCCTGGACTCTGGTGAAATCCCTGCAATATGGAAATCTGCCTGTGTGCTCCCATTGCTTAAAAGGGGGGACCAGACAGATGTAAATAAATATAGGCCCATCTCGAAACTGTCTGCATTGGCTAAGGTTATGGAGTCCTCGGTGAGTGATTAAAAAATAATAAAATAATTTTTAACAGTAAACATATTTTATCTAAATTCCAATCTGGTTTCTGAAAATAGCACAGTACTGCTACAGCAGTTCTAAAAGTGGTAAATGATTTTATTGACTTTTTAGATAATAGACAACACTGTGCTACCCTGTTTATGGATTCATCCAAAGTGTTTGACGCTATTGATTACAATATTATGAGGCAGAGGCTTATTAGTACAGGACTGTCAGATCAAGCAGTAGGTTGGTTTGAAAATTTTCACCCAAATAGATCTCAGTGTGTTCAAGCTGAAGGTCTGGCCTCCATAAGCAAGGGTGTGCCACAAGGATCAGTACTTGACTTTTCATTATTTATAATGTTTTATTATTTTAAATTTTTTAGATCAGTCACTCCCAAAGTCAAGAGTGCTGTGGCACACTTAAAAACCAGAAAATCCCACAGGGCCCCCCTCTGCCCCCAGTCGTCTGATAGCGTCAGCCTGTGAAATTTTCCTGGCTAGAATTCTGTCTTCACTCTCATCTTCACTCTTGAAAATTTGATTAAAAAAAGAAACATAAACAACACAGGCTGTTGGCTATAAATTGCTAAAACTACCCAGTCATATGTAAAATGCTAATGCCAATATATGACCAACTTGCCACTGGGACACAAACTTCAATACAAGAGCAATAAATTTTGGTCAGAGTAATGAGCAATGTCACAAACTAACCATCTCCTATTACCAGTTTTAATTCACTTTTTATGTAAATAAATACATTTATATGAATATGTAACTTTGCATACTTGTGAGTATGAATGAGTACTGAATTTCTATTATTACTGTGGGCCTCCTGCAGTACCTTTATGGCCCACCAGGGGACACACTTTGGGAACCACTGGTTTAGATCATAATGTACTACATGCAACTTTTCACTTTTATGCTGATGATGCTGTTATTTAGTGTGCTGCTCCTACACTGAGCAAAACACTCAGTCTTTTACAATCAGCCTTTGTCACTGTTCAAAGTAACTTCAATAGTTCAAAGCTTATTTTAAAAGCAGATAAATTTAAGCTGATGTTCTATCACTCAAAGGCTAAGTCAATTGATTATCCAGCAATTGCCAAGGCATTCAGACTGAACAGACATCCCAGTATAAATATTTAGGTTTTGTTACTGATGATGCTGGTTTGCTGTTGACACTAAAAATAACTTGGTTATTTTTATAAGAAGGAAAGGAAATTTTGGGCAGCACAGTGGCACTGTGGTTAGCACTGCTGCCTCACAGTTAGAATAGCATCTGAAAGGTCTGGGTTCGATTCCACCTTGGCCCAGGCCTCTCCCCCTCTCTGTGTGGAGTTTGCATGTTCTCCCCGTGCTTGCGTGGGTTTCCTCTGGGTACTCTGGTTTCCTCCCACATTCCAAAGACATGCACTTACTGGGGTTAGGTTAATTGGCTACTCTAAATTGCCCATAGGTGTGAGTGTGAAAGGTTGTTTGTCTCTCTGTGTTGGCCCTGCAACAGGCTGGTGACCTGTTCAGGGTGTACCCTGCCTCTCGCCCTATGACAGCTGGGATAGCTCCAGCCCCCCCACAACCCTGAACAGGATGAGTGGATGGATGGCTGGAAATGAAATTTGAATTTAATTCCATATCATCAAGTTTCATTCAATATATTCAGACTTTTGTTCAGTATATTCAAGTTTAATTTAATATATTGAACTTTCATTCCATATATTCGAGTTTTATTCTAATATATGTAATAATTTCATAAATGCCATTCCATGGTGCACATATGGTGCACAGTGGTGCAGTGGCCTGAATAGGTTCTCTCTGGGTACTCCTGCTTCCTACTACAGCCCAAAGAAATGCATGTTAGGTTAATTGGTGACTCTAAACTGGCCAAAGTTGTGAATATGAGCATCTGTGTAATAGACTGGTGACCTCTCTAGTGTTCGCCCTATGACAGCTGGGATAATCTTCTGTCCCTGCTTCCCACCTTGAACTGGATATGTGGTTAAGAAAATGGATGGAGATATGACACGAGCTTAACAATCAATTTAACCAATGTAAAATATAATTTTTGTTAACAGTCATCTGTCTTATATCTTGGTTATGTTAATTGCTTTTTGCTTTGGGATGTAAAAATTATGTTTACTGACAGATAAGCACCTTTAATAATGTAGCCCATATAAATCTAGAAACACATCTTTGATTGTTTAAAGGAAGGTCTTGCGGAAAGCACCCAATATATTATTTATGTTGTGTGTAGGTGTGCTTTTAATGAAGTAATATATCATTACTCTGTTTATGTGTAGTGCACTGTGTACATTTCTTTTCTATCTATGCTGAATGATTTTTGTGTGTGCTGTGTTTGCATGCACCTTTCAATGTGTGCCGCTATACAGAGGGTACGGTATTTGAGTGCTGTTAATGCTTTCAGGTTGCAGTGCATGTGGTGCAGTGTGGATATATATGTGTGTCTTTCAGGGAGTGTTTGTGTATATGATGTGAGTGCATGTGTATTTCTAAACCGCAGAGAGGTGGGTAAAGCCAGAGAGGCCAGGAGTGATGAGTGATGCCAGAGGTGGTTTTCTACCAACCCCTCTGCTGGCTTGCTGGCTCTCTAATGGCCTTCTCAGTGGGCTGGCTGACCGACTTGGTGGCTCTCAGAGGCTCTGTCTCCCTTATTTGGTAGTGAAAGGTGGGGGATGGCAGTGGCAGGGCAGTGGATGGGGGAGCAGTGGTACTCTGTTTACATGCAGCAGCAGAAGGTCAGAATGCCAGAGTGCTATGGAGCAAACGCAAATGACTTTAAGACAGTAAGAGAGCAAGTGAGTCGTTGCTTCGTGGTGGCAACTGGATGAATCAGAGCAGATTCAGTATGAAAGTGTGTGTGTGTGTGTGTGTGTGTGTGTGTGTGTGTGTGTGTGTGTGTGTGTGTGTGTGTGTCAGAGTATATGAAAGGGAGAGGGTGGACAAGAGTAAATACTTTGGTGAGACCCAAGAAAAAAGGTTTTACTACAGGTAATTTCCACTCACATGGACACACTGTTCTCTCTGTCTCCACTCTTGCTCTCAGGCCCTGGACAATTGAGAGGAGTCAGTAGAAAGGAAATTAAAGGCAACCATCCTTATAGTGTTACTCTTGTCCGCTTGACTGCTTGCATGCCTGCCTGCTTGCTTGCCTGCATTCCCTGGGCAATGTTTATGCTGTGCCCTGCCTAGGACAGAATAGATTCGCCCACACAGCACTGTGCTCTCAACCAGAACCTAAGTAGGTCTGGCAAGACCGATCCACAGTCCCATTCACTTGCACTCCTCTGGATTAGGCTCTATATCCTGGGGCAACATAGCAATGACTGCATTAATAGGACTAAGATAGCATCTCTCCATCCCCACCCTAAATTATATATACTTTTTTTTTTTATTTAAATATCCGGACATATCAGCAGGTGTTCACTTCCATCAGCTTCCATAAAGTTTTCTTAGATAGTTTGGCAAACCATGGGAGAAATGTAAGTGCTTAAGTTTTGAGTGTGTAGGTTCAAAGCTACAGGGGATGCTGTAGAATTATGAAGAAAAACTTAGTATAACAGGTGGCCAGAACTCGTGACAGAGCTGATGACTGAGCGATGAAAGAAAGTAAGCTTAATGGATTTCAAAGAGGACCTTTATTAAAATGCATCACACTGCATAGTTTTACATCATCACTCTGAGATGAAGAGAATATATAATAAAGCATTCTTCATTCCCAAATACCGTGAAATTACATGTGCTAGCATAATCAGATTCATTGCTTTAAAAAAAACTCGAGGTCAATTTAAATTTCTTTAAATGCCGCAACAAATAACTGGAGCATATATAAGTGAGTAATGCTAATTCATCACTGTATTTTTTTTTGTCTCTGTCTTTATGATGTATATTAGGATTGCTGCTAGTACAGCAAGTGTGTAGTAAAGGCACTGCTGTGAAGAGGATGGTGGCAGAAAGGCACATTATCCACCCTGTCAGACTACCAGTGCCATGCTATGGATAACACTGCTCTGAGAGAACACAGTGCCTCTTGACGCCAGCTGTAAAGATTAGCAGAGCTTTGTTTAATTGTGCTGCTAACATCCTAGGAGCCACTTAAGAGCTACTGCTCTCTTTTCCTTCGAAACTGTCTTTAAAGCTCAGCCAACAGTTGCTGCTGTCTGTTCATTCAGGTGCAAAGGCCTTATGGATTTGACCCAGTCAGGTACACTCAGAGGAGCTCACATCTCCCTCCTGCTGAGGAAGGCAACTGAATCAGCAACACAGCTGAGGAATTACCAAAACGCTGAGAGCATTTGACTGAAATAGATGTCAAAATTTAAAAGAAACAACATCCAGGTGGAGTGATCAGTGAAGAATTTCTTTTTAAGATGCTGCATCCAATTTAGGCAAATACAGTTTTAACTGAAGCAGCCACACTGGTGACCATATTTGTGCTCAAACTCAGACTGAAGTGTTTAAAATGGCTTAAAAATGGGGTTTGGTCTGTGAAACCAATGATAAGCATTGTCCTGATTTCTAGCAGAAATAGCTGAGTAGCTGAATTTATACATTTGGAATTTCACTGCAATTTGAGGTGTTATTTTTAGTTCATAACAAGTTTAACAGGAACAGTGAAGTGTCCTTTCACTAAGCAGTGTTGCAATTGGCAAACTTGTACCAATAAATGAATTGTCGAATCATTTCCAAACTGTGAACAGAACTGCTCTCCTCTGACCATCCTGCTCCCCTAAATTTACATGGCTACCTGTCACTGCAGCGCTCTCATGGAAGAGCAGCAGCTCATTCAGAAGTTTGTTTACTTACTCATTCAAAAAAAATAAAAATAAAACAAACAAACCTCACAATATCATAAGGAATATTGTGATTTTTTTAGTGAACGTCTAAAGCATGAAAATTTTATCATCAGTAAAGCATTTCCATCTACTAAATATGTGGTGTCTTGAAGACATGAACAAACAGATTAATACTATTTTTTTTTATTAAGTACATTTGCAGAGGACACTTTTTAAAGCAGTTTTTGTTAAGCTGATGTGTAACTGGCACATTCAGATGACATCAGTGGATCTAATGTTGATATACGCTCTCTTTGCACTTTCACTTTCCAGCTTGTTGAGCCCACAGAGGGGGGTCCAGATGTGCCATCTTGCCTCTCCACCTTTTCGGCAGTCAAACGACGCAGGGCACTGAGACTTAACTCTCACCGTGGCTCAGTATACCAAATACAGCTGTTAATGAGGCTGGTAGCCTCTGGCAGCAAGGTGACAATAAGCAGGGGGCCCCGTGCATATGACGAGGGCATGTCTGGGCTTCCATGTGCTCTGAAACCCATTTGTTCACATTCATTCACAGTTTCTGCATGTCTCCTGCTCTGCCAGCAGCACTAATAATCAAGTGATGATATGGAAATGAGAATGTGATGTGGAGTGCATGTAATGGCTGTGGAGTCACCTACATTAGATCTATCAGCTTGAAATTAAACTATTCCCCGACTGGAGCAATCAAGATGAGGGAGTTTCATAACTAAGCTGGGAGTCTTTATTTTGACCTACTGCTGTAATATTTGAAAGGTTAATATGAACCTCTTGAGACATAGGGTGGGTGGCACGTACACAATTATAATTCAAGAAATCATGGGATTACACCCCAAGAACAATATGTAAAAACATGTTCAGTCTTTTAAAATGTAACCATTTGTAATTCTGCACCAAACCGAAGCCGTGAATGAGCTTGTAAAAACCCATACAGGTGGCTACATTATATGTCTAAATTGATGCGCGATAGCTTCCAGATCTGAGAGTCACCAGTAGGGTTTGTTGAATGAAAGAATTGCAGAAGTACAGGAGGAGCTCCTCAGCGCCAGTCTGTGGTGACAGGTAGATGATATCTCGCTCAGCCTTAGCTGAGCTGTCAGTATGGATGGATGAGCTCAGCACAGGGTGCACGGAAAGCGTGAAGGAAGATGACAGTTTATTGTGTCATTAGGAAGTGAAAACAAAAACACTGGATTGGGAGTTTGAACCAAACTTCAATAAACTTTACCTCATACACTTACATGCATGCAAAATTTTTTAAAAAGGTGCAGTGATTTGGTTAATTAAACAGAGAAATCTCAGCCTTTGCTACAGCCCTCAGATACACATTAGACTTTTTTTTTAATATTCTATAGTTTTGATTAATTGCTTCCTATGCTCCATTTGATTTTCCATTAGAGACAACAAAACATGTATTATTTTGAAATAATGACCTATTATCTTTTCAATTAGGCTGGTAAGTTAATTTGCCATAGCCTTACTTTTTGAGCAATAATTGCCATTTCAAAACACAGGTAACAATGTAGCCCCAGCAAGCTAGAAAGCATATGTATCTGCAGTGGTTGAAAAATGAGAAGAGGGACATAAATGGGAATATCTCATTCACACAGGATTATGGTGCACTGTGACTATCAGAGATCTGTAAACAAAAGCAGAAAAAAAGATAGAAAAGCCGGGGAAGGTAGAAACACAGGAGGAAGACTATAGCTGAACAAAAAAAAAAGGATTGAGAAAGCATGAATTTGTGCCCACCAGTGTAAAATCAGTTATTATGCAGGGTGCGAGGCAGCTTCTGGAAACATAATTACTCCATCTAAAATGGCGGTGCACTGTGCAAAAATTTAGGGGCCCACTTACCGCTGGGTTGTTTTCAAAACCTTTTTAGCCTCATATCTTTAGCTGCTCCAGTGGCTTCTTTTTCTCCTCCTTACAACTCACTCGCTCGTACCTTTAAAGTCGATAGAAGGAGAGCAAGAGAGAGGGAGAGGGAGAAAGAGGGAAAATGACAGAGAAACATTAATGAAAGGGACTACTAAATGAACGACCTCCTCAAGTGGTAGGTGGGGGAATTCAACAAATGCTGTGATGAGTTTCTCTCTCTCTCTCTCCCTTCTTGCCCTTTGTGACCACAGGACGACAGTTCTCGGGTGAGGAGGAGGCTTGCTGCTGATTGCCTGAGAGCTATGGAGTGCAAATCTGCATGAAATCCCTCCTGGCTTCTCTTGATCATTTTCTCCTTCACATCTCTAATGAGCCTGGTCCAAATGTGTGGGTGCGTGCATGTGTGTAGGTGTGCGCATGTGTGAATGTGATTGATGCCTGTTTTGATATTTACTCATGCACAATAGGCCACTGCATGGATGGAATAAGTTCATGGTTTCAATATGAAGTTATGCTGATAGTGCAGACATGTAATTGCAGGGATGCATACTTACTTTTGTATGTTTGTAATATTCAGCTACTTAAATATATACATGAGTTGTACGTACTATATAATCGTATATGAATGGGTGAGTCTGTCCAAATTTTTGACTGGTACTGTACATATGCTTTTGTGAGTTTATCTATATCTAAGCTACATCTAAAGCACTGTAGCCTCACTCGATACTCAGTCTACTCTCAGTCAGGTTTGCAGCTGTGGGTAGCAATAAGTCCACCCTAAGGAGCTTCCACTGAGCAGCTGAGGAGGGTTATCTCAAGTGAGAAGTCAGAGGAGTTCATCATGACCCTGTGGGTAGAGACTCCTTTGAGCTAACATGAATATCATTAAGAACAGCAGGACACGAGCATCATCAATATCACGTGGATATGGAGAGCTGTATGTGGGCAGCTTCTCCAAATGTACTTTGGGGTTTGTTTTGGAAGTTTTTTGTAAATGCCAGTTTAAGTTTTGTACTGTGTTTATCAGTGTTATTATCAGTGTTGTGTATAATCAAATGTTATGTGATGTTTTGGATGTAATGTGATTAATAATAGTGCTTTACAGGTACATTGCAGATACAGTTATGTTGTTACCTGTGTTTTTGCATCGTGGTACCAGTAAAAAGTTTGGACACACTAGTCCAAACTTTTGACAGGTACTGTATGTCCTCATTATGATAGTGATTTGTGCCAGTATGTGAGACTGTAGGACTAAGGTTTATATCGTTATTGTAAGAGTGCATTTCAGGCCATGTTACTGAATAAGTAATGGCACACTTTCTCAGGGGTAGTAATAACACAAACATATTACACACTACTTGTTACTTTTTTGAAGTAATGCATTTTATTATTTTTTTGAATAAGGATCAAAAATGAATGTGGCAAAAAATTAAGCAAAATAAATAAATAACAATACTGACATGAAAGAAAAAAAAAACTAAACAACGTTTTTAAGAATAAAAACTGTAAATGCTGTACTCTGTGATCAAATTAATACACAGAGTACCATTGTGAGCACATAATTCAGTCCAAGTTTAAGTGCCATTTTCCGATGAATCATTTGAGCTCTAAAACACAAGAACAAAGAGAAACATCACAGTTGCCTTTTCCTGGAGTGTGTTATTAAATTTCTTGTTTTCCCTGACCAACAATATTTATCCCCAAAATACTTAATGTAAGGCAAAACAAGTAAGTTCTCAAATTTAAGAGTATGAATCTAGCAAATCTCTGACATGTTAAAACAGCAGGCAATAACGTTTGGTTTTATCAACTTAATTTTGATAATAGCTACAAGGGTCAAGGTTCATCTGATTCCTTACTAACTGGACTATCGTCACAATGTAATGCTGAAGTGGAACATCTCTTGTAAATTAGATTTAGAAGTATTAGCCATTTATGAAATTGAATTACTCAGAGTTCTCTCAAAACGTACTGTTGATCTGACAACTTCGTAGTTTTGGAAAAAGGAATTTTTTTTCTTTTTCACTAGAAAGGATAACAAATTTCCACTGACTACTATTTGTCCTCATCCTGATGTTACTGACTTCTCTCCTCCTCCACCGCTGTCTCATGAACTGGGCGCTGCCTGCAGACAATCTCCAAGCATCCTCTGTGGGCATTATTACCTCGACGGCTGACCGTCAACATGATCCTTCATTCTGACAGGCCACCGGGGTCAGGCTGGCCCTCACTGGCCAATCAGTGTCAACTAACTGGCTAGCTACAATAGGAGTCCCTGGTATACTAACTATAGCACAAGGGAGAGTAGAAATTGGATGTGTGCATGTGTGTGTGTATAAAAAATATGTTTTGAAAGATGTTACAGAGAAACTGCAATGTGTTTGTGTGCCCATGCATATCAGAAAGAAGGCTAAATGCTTCAGAGAATGAGTTCGGAAAAAGTACATAGCATTGGTTTAGCGAGTTTGTGGAGAAAAAAGTAGCACATACAATATAGGTGGCTGTTTTCACACATGAGCATGTATGCCTGTCACTTGCAGAAAAAAAAATGTGAGGCCAAATTCTGCAATACTCCCACACGCCTGGCTGCCAAGACGAGCGCGGGGGAATTGTTTAATGTACAGCATTTATTCACAGCACACACGCTGTTGCACTACCGCTTCCTCTGTCGCATGAGACACTCCCTTGACCAGGCAAGTTGCCATTAATCAGCCAGAATGAAGAGCTAGCTGTACAGCATTGGAGCTAAAATACCTTCTAAATCAACATCTAAGAAAGTGGGAATCTTGCCTACCATCCTTACAGTAGCATGCAGGCGAGAGCACAACTCACAGATTGATTTTTTTTTTTCTCTTTTTTTTTTTTTGCTACAGAACATGGGTTAAGTTACACTTTGTCCAATCATGTGGAAAGCAGCTCCGGTTTGTTTTCTCATGACCCTGCAACATATTGGCATTGAGTTTAGTCACCGTGCTGAGACAGATGGTCGAGCATCATGGTGCATGGCAAATTGGGAAATGAAAACATGCATGCTCAGAAATGGGTATATGTGGTTTCTCTCCAGCAATGTGATCACATAGGGTGCATTCAGAATAGAAGAACAAGGAACTGGGACACTCTAAGCATCCACGTGAAAAACAAACAAAAAAAATATGACAACACAAAAAGAAGCAAACCACAAGGACGATCTACTCTTTGCAAATGTCAACAGGTACGCTGCTTAGAGAGTAAAAAAAAAAAACACACCTCAACCATATGATGAAATGTCAACACAATTTCTACCTTCATGTCACAAAAGTAAAGACTATATTTTTCTCTGAATGAAAAAATGTTGCTATGGTAGCACCTTTTCCTCACCTTATGCTCAGCCACCCTCCTCCTCAGTCTCCATTGTCCTCCAGGTATTTAAAGATTAAAAACCAGATCTTGACCGCGTAAGAAGAGTCAGGAAAAGAAAACAGAAAGGAAAAGAGAATAGGTGTGAAAAGAAATAATGACAAATGTGTGAGGTTTAGGTGATGTAATCAATTGGATGGTGAAAAATGAATGGAGAAAAGGACTGAAGTGGAGAATCAGAGTCAGGAGAGCAAATAGTGAAAGGAGGGAGAAGAGGAAGAAGACAAAAAGAGGAGTCAAAAGGGGAAAAGTTCAGCAGTGAGGTGAACACAGACACAAAGACAGGAGGGGGAAAGGGGAAACAAGGATGAGCACTAGGAATAAGAAAAGACAGTAGGGAGGTGGAGAAAGGATGAGCTGGAAGAGATGCAAGATCAGATGAAATCAAGAAAGGGATGAGCGGAGAGAAGTCGAGGGAAATGAGGAAACCAAAGAGCATGTTCTGTGTGACTGACTGATTTGAACTTCTAGTGGCTCTCCCACAGCACACACTTCTCAAATTCTATGCCACAGGTGCTTGAAATCCAAATTTAGATCTTTTACACTTCTCAAAAGTTGTGCTGTCAAAATAACACACACACACTGGAGCCTAGACTGACATTTTATGGAAGTGAAACAAAACTGGAATACTATCGTGCTTTGCTTCCTCCAAGTTTATCAGAAGATTAGAGACAGTGGTGGTAACATTACAAACTTTCAAGGACTGATGCAATTTCAACGTCTTTGAGAATGTTCTGTCATTTGAAACAACCGATATTTAGTTGAAGTTGACCCCCCCCCACCCCCACCCCACCCCGAGCTCAGTCATGTTACACTGCGCTGGATTGGTCTTGCTGCCTTTATGTTGATAGCATACTTTGAAGGGCTTTTACTATTAGCTTCACAATTTAGCCTGCACAGATGGGACTAAATCTTATATTAAAAACCAAATCTAAGACAAATATCAAGGGGGAAGATTTTGGTGGTCACGACATGTAGCAGTCACCAGCTATGTGTGCTTTTTGAATATAATGAGCTTGATGAAATCTCTGCCTCACTCACTAGAAATACTTGTTAAACAGTAAAATACAGGTGAAATTACCAATCTGGTAAGTACTGTTAGATTTCAAAACCTTTTAGCAAGGTAGATAAGTGCCAGCCAGACTCCCTTTGGATGCCAAGCTTTGAAAAACTAATAAATGATGGATAATAACCTCCTGCCTTCTTTATTTTAATTCAGCAACACGTCTATTCTCGGCAGTATTCTGAACCGCCGTAATAATGAATGAAAATGACTATGTCTTGCTGTACTGTATGTGATGATATCATCTAATGACTTATCCTCCAGGGTGGCCAGTATTCCTGTGCCAGTGGATATCCAGGCCAAGACTTTCTGTTTTGTGTGCAAGACATTGTGCACAAATATAGATTTAAAGATGAAAAGTAAAAGACCATTTTTAGAAAGCTAAAGCTGCTTCCAGAACTACCCAGTAGTTCTGGCATTTCATCCAAGTAAATGTTTTTTCCTATGATGTTCTTCAGGGAGTGTCTATCTGCATGTGGCTAAAGCTTGCTCAGATTTGACTGGGGAATAAAACCAAAGAAAGCTTCTGGTGCCAAAAAGACTGTACCTTGCCTACAGATTCTGCATAACTATGATGTGTCCATAAAAAAAAAACAAAAAAAAAAACACTCTTCACACCGAGCAGCATCAG
This sequence comes from Archocentrus centrarchus, assembly GCF_007364275.1. NCBI lineage: Eukaryota > Metazoa > Chordata > Actinopteri > Cichliformes > Cichlidae > Archocentrus > Archocentrus centrarchus. The sequence goes on along the minus strand of NC_044349.1, from coordinate 14,976,940 downwards.
AAAACTTTGAGGAAATGAGCTTGAAAATAGTTTAAATGTGCAATTTAATGGTTTCATTAAAGAAAATCAGTTTCCCCTAAAATACTTTGATCAGCGTGTTTGTCACACTGCCTCAAATTCAATAAAGTTTGTGAAGGGATTCCTTCAAAACAAACAAAACACACTAAAGCAGACAGCTTTTCCCCTACAACCTCATTATTCTCCGTGGCTGCTAACTAATCCTTTACCTTTGTGCTCCGTCAGAAAACCTCCACGCACTCAAACAACACAACTCTCAAATGAAACGCTCCAGCTATGAACCACTCTGAGTGAAGCTTCATTAGCAGAGCCTGTTTTGAGCAGATAAGTACAGCAGAGTCCCATATACTTACACGTTCTCAGCAGATTCCCAGTCATAATTGCTGCCGTGTAACATTGGTTAGAAAGTCTATGAGGTGAAATGTTTTATGCACACACAGAAGTCCTCCGTGTTTCTTTGAGCTGGGAGTGCACTCATCCACTCAAATCTTTTTGTCTTTCTGTCCTTTTTATTTTTTGCATGTGCACACTGGACAATTGTAAATTGTGCGCGTGCTTGTCCAGCAGCACGAGTGTCTATTGGCACGCTGTGTGCAGTGACTGATATTCAATTAGTCCACCTGCCACCTCTACATGGCTCGGCATTCCAGCTCTCAGTAAATCAGGTCGCTTGACAGCGCACAGGTCGATATTAATATTAACGCCTCTATAAATAATGTTATTGTAGGTCCCCACGTTAATGCTTCATGATATGATGGGCATGATAAAATAGAGCATGTTCTATTGTGAAGGTGCAGGGGGGTTTAATAGGGAGAGAGAGACAGACTAAATCCCCTTCAATGTCCTTCGATAGAAATGTTGGTGACATTGGGTTGGAAAGGCGCCGAGGTGGTCACAGCTGTGTTCCCGAGCCTGAATGGCTGGGGGTGGGGGGTGGGGAGGTTTTGAGTGTGTATTATGCGTGCGCATGTGGTGAATTTGTGGAGAGTTAGAGCGAGAGGTGGTTGGGAATGGACACAGTGGATTAATTATTATAATTCATCTCCCGGGCCACATGTTTATGGCTCTACTCAAATTATTGTCTGACTATCCGATTTCCATCCTGGACACTGCTGTGTATGCACTTTGTGTGTATTTGTGACAGGAGAGTTCCGCGGTTGAGTAGAGGAATGGCTTTGCTATTTTGTGACAATTGCCCATATTTCATTGTGACAGCAAACATATCACTGTAACGTCTTTATGTGTTCGCTGCAAATCTCCGGATTAGCTATTGGCTGCAAAGAGATGGCCATCATTAAACCAGAGGGTGTCTGAAATGTCAGCTTGTTAACTTGACCTTGCGGCTAAACTAGGGCATCAGTCATTACATTTGGAGAATCCAGCACTTCAGTAACATTGTGAAAATAAGAACTTCCTGAAGGACAAGAGAATGGCTTGCTATCTCATTTAGCATTTAGTGTTACTGTAGGATGTTTTGGGTTTTATCTAACTCATTCAACAATGAAAATGCTTTTTTTTCTGTACTTAAAACACATTTCTTGCATGTAAATTATCAGCACACAAACCCATCCACCTTCTCACCTCAGTAAACTAGTAAGCAGCCTCACTTCACACATACAGTACAAGGGAAGCTCATCAGTAGTTACTACTGGAGTGTGTTTCACATGCCCCTCCACAAAAATGAGACTCAGTGCTCAGCATGCAAATTCAAAATGGTGATGCTTCGGTCACAAGATTCCCTGAACTCTCTCTAAGCAGCGTAATTTGTGCCCTGACCAGAAACATGCTCAAAAATTCATGCCCCAAGGTAGAAAGCATCAAGAAACTGTGCAGTCCAAACATGAAATGACCCCCAAAACACCGTGCAGTAATGAAAAAATAAATAACTGGAAAAAAAAAAATCAAGCATTATCCCCTCACAAACAGCAGCTCACAAATAATTAAATGAATAAATAAGTCGCTGCAGAAAGACATAAATCAGCTCTTATGCTTATTTGGGAGGGAGGTTTCACTTCCATGATGCACTGCATGGTGACTGATGGCACAACGGGGGGAAAAAGTGCAAGCACACACAGACACATACTCTCTTAGTCATACAGTGTAATTTTACAGTTCAAAATCAAAGCGGAGAATTCTGGGAAAGATTTCCAAAACTGAGTTTGGATTGTGTCACGATGTCACCTCCAATCACTCCACACATGCACAGTTACACACAACGCTGGCCAGCCCTGGACCAGGGGTTTTGCAAAGCCCGGATCATCCCTGCTAATCCACACTCATTAAGGATGAACTCCATGATAGCATGCCACCGCCATCAGCCTCCACGGCCCCCACCACTTTTACCCCACTTTTACGCATTTGCCACACTGGCGTGTATAAGCGGCAGCTTTTGATGGTGATTTTAATAAATTGCCGTAGATTTGTAGCAGGCATGTTTGTTACTGCTGCATGAGCAAACAGAACACCCGCCACACCTGTCGGTGCTAATCAGGCCTGGTTTAATTAAGAGCGACAAAGCTTTTATTTCACAACAGCGAAGGGACGTGTATTTGACCAGGGGAAGCTGAGCACTCTTTCCTGCACTCCTCAGAGAACCAAGTCCTCAGACGGAAGGGTAATTCAAGATGAGGCAAACTGGGTGACAGAGCTGGTGAATCATTTTACTCTGGTAAAATGTAAAAGGATTTTTAGCAAAACTTCATATTAATTATTAAAACACTTCTATTGTTCCTAGGGATAGAGAAGAAATAGTTTCTGCACTCAACAGATTTTACCCGAGGACTTGCACATAAATAGAATGTTCATTCCCTGTGCTCCTCCACATCAGAGAGAAGGTCACTGCTGAGTGGAGTCTACCTACAAGCCCCTTGGGCTGAACAAAAAAAAAAAAAAAAAATTCCACCCGGATGCTTCCCTTCCAGCGCTCTGCCTCCAAAATAACTCTTCCTCTGCAGGGTTCTTAAATAAATTACAGATATGCTATCCTCCCAAGATGTGATCTCTGTTCTCCAGCACAAATTAAAAATTTAAGCCCATTTAGGTTGGTGCCCAGTGTAACTTGAATCAGTGTGTTTGCAGGTGGTGGTGGTGGTGGTGGGGTAGTCAACCAGAGTTGTGTCACAGCAGTACTTAGTAGTGATGCTTGTTGCTTTGGGCACTGCATCCGAGAGAGGAAGCAGGGTGGCCTGAAGTTAGACAGAATATCATGTAACTATAAGGTCACTGGCTTGATCCAAATGCACAACACTTTTTCTGCCCACAGCTAGGTGTTGTGGCAAGATGTCAAGACACCAAACTTGGACATGGAAGACCACCAGCTGTGCAAAGAGTACAACTTCAAGAAGCTCGAATCACATCCCTGTTTTAATGCCAGCCAGCCTGCCCTACTACCCTCAGATTCACACAGATTATTGTGAAGCTCATTAAACTTAATCACATGAAAATGTGACATCATGTGATGGATTGTTAAAACTAATGACTACAGTGCTCGAGGATCAACATTACAGGTACTGGTTTGACTGTGAAATCAGAAAAGTCCAAATAATCACAGAGATTTGGATCACTCAAATCAATTAATGAGCTAAGCAAATTCATTTGTCCTTCCGAAGACAAAGGCAGCACGCCAAGAGAAACAGGATTACCACCACTCTCTAACGCTTGATTATCAAAAATAAATAGTCTATTAAATACACCAGAGGATTGCCTGGGAGGCTTGCATATCAGCGCAGCACATCCTATTTATTTAATGTTTTAGAGATGGGTAGAGACCAAAAAGGCTAATTAAGTGTGAACTCTACAAAAACATTATCCAATAGAACAGGATACACTGTGCAAAATAAATGTTCTCTGATCATTAAGCAGCAGAAAGCTAAATAAATGAGTTTTATGTGTGTGTGTGTGTGTGTGTGTGTGTGTGCGCGTGTGTGTGTGTGTGTAGAAGAAAGAAAGAGCTAGAGAGAGAGAGAGAGAGAGAGAGGGGTGAATATGTGTGGTAGTGGGGGCCATTTAATAGACTCAACCTCACTATGAACCCAGAGAAAGCGCTTTGTCATTTGACCTTCATTAACATCTTCTATTCATTGCTCCAACTCGGTGATAAATCAGGGAATGCTCCTATTGTATCTTCCAGTGTAAAGCAGTAAAGCATTCTTCCTTACCTGGCTTTCATTAGCATTTGTCTCTTAAACAATAACCAGAGCCTTGATCGAACACAGGTTTTAAAAGGTATTTTCCTTGTGGGCACTTTGCTAAGAGAAATTAAACTGAAATCAAACCAAGAGGCATTTCAGCAAAGATCCAGAGGAACAAACACAAACCTTGTGTAAATTCTCCCTTAAGTGTTTTCACGTAAAGTTGTTAATGTGATGAAGACCAACACCTTTAACCCCAGACTAAAGATAAAAACAGAAAGACCCGAAGATTTAAAAAAAAAAAAAATCTTTTGGAAGAGAAGACTTTCCACAGAGGAGTGGCTTCCCTCCATTGAAGCGTTGCTGGATTAACCTAATCAGAAGATTAATCAGACTTGAAACACTGGAGGCTGTGCCGGTGGCCTCTTTACCTCTTTATCCGACTGTGCCAGGCAGCAGAATTAGGATAGAGAGCAGGGAGATGGTGTTCCCACAACCCCTCTCTCTAGAGCTCTCAACTTGCCAAAAGATCTCAGAGGATGAAGTGGAATTAGAACCTCCCTGTTTGCCCCCACTGGCCTTTTCAAACTTGGCCCTTGCAAATGTCTCATTATCATTCAGATAAGAGCCAATATGTTTACTGTTTGAGGTCTTCTAACAGCACATTGTGTAAGACAGGATATGACTAAGGGTGAGACAGTAAAGCAGTGGTTAGCACTGTCGCCTCACAGCAAAAAGGTTCTGGGTTCAAATCCACAAGCCAGTTGGACTTCTGTGTGGTGTTAACACGTTCTCCCTGTGCCTGTGTGCATTTGTTCTGGGTACTCCAGCTTCCTCCCACAGTCCAAAGGCATGTTAGATTCTAAATTGGCTCAAGGTGGTGAACATGATGGTTGTCTGGCTCTCTGTGTTTCGTATACCCCTGTTTATTCTACAACCAAGCAGTATTTCACACATCATATAACCTAAACATTAAATGCATCTAGTGATCAGGATCAGAAGACACTTGACTAGATTGCTGTCTAACTGAACTGTGAACAGGCATCAGAGTAACAGGCCACTACAAGCAATCCTTCTACCTTGCAGAGATTTAAAGATGCGGTGAGCCGATTGCCCTCAACAATGGTAGAAATTAACTTGTGCTGTGCCACGTTTGTCTGACCCTGAAATAAAGGATAAAATCTGAGAGGCTGGGTGCTTCATATTTTTTAAAGCCTGTGATCACATGGTTATAAGCACAAAATTTGGCAGACAGAAAAAAGGTATTGTTAATCTGCATTGAATAAACAAATAAAACTTTGCGAGTATTTATCTGTCTCCATCTGTCTGCCTTAAATTATCCTGCAACTAATCTCACCACCTAGGCTCAGAAAATAAAAAAATAGGACTTTAGCACATGTCCATGATATAAAAAAAAAAAAAGAAGCCTGCAGCATAACAGGGAGGGCATCATTGATCCCAGCTCTCTGGTAGCCAGGTCATCGATTGCAGCATGCAGCTGTGTTACTTGGCACACCTTGCTGACTCCAACTACAGCCTTGAATGTGTAGCCAAGAGCATAATTTTTTTTCTTTAGTCAGTTGACCAAAACATGCACAGACCTGTGTGTGTGGCAGGGTCCCTAGGCTGTCCTTGCTAGTGTGGGATAATAATTTTTCAACAGCAGCTTTGCCTCCCCATCCCCAAGAGGCATTTTGTTCCCCCTCAAACAGGGATCATTATATTGTGGAAGCATGATGGGCAGGGTTGAAAATGCAACAGGAGCCACGAAGAGGTATATACTCCTTGAGGTGCACAGCCAGACACAAATGAGAGAGCCAGTGGAGGGACTCGGCAGAAGAAGAAAAAGGTTGAAATACAAGAGTCCAATTTTGATATTTTCTACTTCCCTGAGATTTATTGATCTTAGAACCTTATCAAGCCTTCTTTCAGATGGTTAGGTAAAACAGACATCAAAGATCAACTTTTTGTCTTTCCACCCCTCCTCCACATATGCCCTTCCTACACCCACTGTTCTATTTAAAGATGTGTATATCCCAACATCCAATATGATTACACTTGAAAGAGCATGTGAGAAGAAGAGGAGAGTAAAAAAAAAAACACTTAAAGAGTAGTGGCAGGATGCAGCTAATAGCTGTCTGATCAGCCAGCGTTTCATCTTTGCCACATTATCTCTAAATTCAATATTGGCCCTTCAAACACTCTGAGGGGGTTGTTGTGTCTAAACTCTCCTTGCTATTTATGCATCCAGACTACACTTAGTTGGTATTCCACTCTTTTGTTGATGTCCCCTCTGTGTCTCCCCAATCCCTCATTGAGAGAGCTGACGCATAGAAATTGTTGTCTTGTGAAAAATTACAGTTTCTCTGTTTGTTAGATGCTTGTCTGTCACTGCGCCGCCAGTCTTGTTATTGACTCTGACAAATTCCAGGATACTGCTGATAATGACGTGACAAATGGCTGCCACTCTTTCTCCTTCAACAACCAGTGCATCTTTCCATGCCCCCCCCCCCCCCCCCCCCCCTGTCACCCACCTCTATTAGATTCTATTATGTGATATCATATCATACCCTGGCTGAGTACAATCAGGAAGAGCTGTAGAAAAGAATTTTGATTATATAAAATTTAGTGGCATGGTAAAAAAGCACAGAGAGATCCAGAATCTTGAGACCACATTTTAAGGAATAAGATGTAACTATTACCGGAAAAGCGGTAACTGTTGGAAACATCAAGGGCACTGGGAAACTGCTGATTTGGATTTGCACAAAAACTTATTGGGTTCTTCATCTGATCATGGTCTGATGTTTTCATTACATTTTATGACATTTAGTGTATTAATTTTGTGCAATCCTGGTGATAAGCAGTACTGAAAACTCCACTCTGTCTGTTACCTTGGCACAGGACTGAAGCACAAAAACTATTTAATTGCTACCTTTACTTTTATTTTAATTTCTAAGTGAAAAAGAAGGCGATCATATTGAAAACATCGTCAAAGGTGGATCAGGAGGTACTTGAGCATCACATACTCTAATTGATGTTTACAATTTACAGTTTGGCTAGTAACCAAAATTTGAATTATTATTTATTTTTATGTGCAGGCATTTGATTTTTGTATGGAGCTCTACATTAGCCACTGAGGGGAAATTAAATATTCTGAGATCACGTTTTACTACATTGACCACACAACATGCAAATAAACCATTATCCAGGAAGGATATTTTAACACTACTGACCTGTCTGCCACTTTTCCTTTCAACCTATGACAGCTGGGATAGGCTCCAGCCCACCTGTAAAACTAAGTGGATAAGTGGTTCTGAAAATGGAGAGATGAATCAATGAATATTCTGACTAAAAAGTGACTGATACTTGCTCCAAGTATCTGGGGATCACACGCCTCAGCCTCCCTGGGAAGGTCTATATGAGGGTGCTGAAAGGATAGTTCATCCGTTAGTCGAACTTTGGATCCAAAAGGAACAATGTGGTTTTCTTCCTGGTTGGGGAATACTAGACTAGCTCTTTATCCTTGCAAAAATATTCAAGTGTGCATGAGAATTTTGCCATCCAGTCTACTTGTGCTTTGCTTGTGCCTGGAGAAGGCATTCGACCGCATCCCTTGGGGCATCCTGTGGGGGTGGGGGGGGGGGGGGGGGGGGGGGGGGGGGGATTACAGGAGTATGGGGTGTCTGTCCTTTTATTACGGGCCATTCAGTCCCTGTACAACTGCATTGAGAGCTTGGTCTGCATTGCTGGCAGTAAGTCAGACTATGGTGGTGTGCTGGACTCCACAAGGGTTGCCTTTTGTTACTAATTCTGTTCACAATTTTTATGGACAGAATTTCTAGGTGTAGCCAAGCGGCAAAAGGCTTCCACTTTGGTGGCCTCAGAATCTCATCTCTGTTTTTTGTGGCTGATCTGGTCCTGTTGACTTCATCAGGTGGTGGCCTCCAGCTTACAGTGGAGCAGTCTGCAGCCGGGCGTGAAGCAGCAGGTATGAAAATTAGCATCTCTAAGTCTAAGGCCATGGTCTTCAGCCGGAAATGGGTCAGGAACAAGTTGCTGACCCAAGTGGAGGAGTTTAAGTAGCTTGGGGTCTTGTTCATGAGTAAGGGGAGATGGAAGCGAGAGATTGACAGATGGACTGGGGCTGTGGTTGCAGTGATGCATATACTGCACCGGTCTGTCGTGGTTAACGAGCGTAAAAGCGAAGCTGACAATTTACTGGTCAATCTGCATCCCTACCCTCGCCAATGGTCCCAAAGAGCAGAAATGAGCTTCCTCCGAAGGGTGGCTGGCCTCTCTCTTAGAGATAGGATGAAGAGTGCAGTCATTTAAGAGGGGCTCAAAGTAGGGCCTCTACTCCACCACACTGAAAGGAGCCAGTTGAGGTGGTTTGAGCATCTTACTAGGATGCCTCTTGGGTGAGGTGTTCTGGTAATGCCCTACTGGTAAGAGGACCCGGGGCAGACTCAGGATACACGGATGAGAGTATATCTCTCAGCTGGCCTGGGAACACCTCGGTGCCCCCCCTCCAAGATAAGCTGGAGGAGGTGGCTGGGGAGAGGGGGGGGTCCGTGCTTCTTTGCTTAGGCTCCTGCCCCTGTGACCAGGCCTCAGATAAGCTCAAGAAAATTGATGGATGGATTTGGATTTTATTAACAGCAAAACAAAAATGTAAGGATAGAATCTGACATTAGTCCTTGACTCTATCAAGGACTCCATTAAGGAGTCAAGGACTTAACCTGAGGACAGTTATTATGTAACAAAGGATTTAACTGTAAAGTAATACCTCTGTGTATCAGCCTACCTGTCTTGTAATTTACATTTACAGTCCTGACCAATTTTGTCTGTGCTTCAGGCAAAAGGAAATACAAAACAAAACAGTAATAAATAATTTATGACATGGTAGCTAATGTGCTACATTTTATATTTCCTGTCTTAACTGTCATTTTATCTTATATTTTATGTTATTTGGTTATTTTAGATGTAAAGCACTTTGGTCAACCGCTGTTCCTTTAAATATGCTATAAAAATAAACTTGACTTGATACATAAATGTATACACAAATGGATCCTTCCAGTAAGCATATGAAGCTGCAGGTATTTAAGTTCAGCTTTCTGTGATGTTTTGTCAAACCCAAAGTACATTCATTTTTGGTTAAGGCACTTTTGCTGATTTCGCCTGATCACTGAGACTGCTCTGACTATTTTATACAAATAAATATTTTTGTCCTTTTAATAATATTTTTGTTTAATTTTAAATGCTAGGACCTATACACATTCCAGTGATTTTCCAGGGACTGTTGATTCTGTGATGTGTTTGTTGAGCATCTCATTCCTGGAACAGTGCTTTTTCTGTGTTCCATGACCTCGATCATGCACCAGATAAAAATATATACAAAAAAGAATAAGAAAAGAAATGAAAGGCAGCCAAACAAATTAATCAAAATATAGGATGGAACTGGATTTCATGTGCATGCAATAACATTTCCTGCACTCAATATCAGGCTCTGTCATTTAGAGAAAATTATTACACTTTCATTTAAAACTGCCACTTTGTTTAAATGTCTACTACTCTCTAAATCTCTAATTTGTTCAAATAATATTTATGTATAATATTGATATATTTATAAGTTAATACAAATGAATATCCACCATAATGGTCTGCAAAAGTAGTGACTTCTTTTCTAACCTCTAACAAGAGGATATTGCCACATACTATTTGCTAACAGTAAAGAAAATGTACTTTTGATGCTTTCTGCATTTTTTGAATATCATCAGTAACTGAAAGTTGCTGTTGTGCGGCCTCTGATAAAAAAGCCTGGTTTGGATCCGTCATTTTTGGCTAACTTTAGACCTATTTCTAGTTTGCCTTTTTAATCAAAAATCCTCAAAAAGGTAGTTTACAGTCAGCTAATGACCTTTTTAAATAAGCACAATATTTTTTGAAGTTTTACAGTCTGGTTTTAAACCCCTGCACAGCACTGAATCAGCACTTTTAAGAGTTTTTAATCACATTTTTTTAGCAACTGACTCAGGTGATTGTGTTGTTCTTGTTCTTTTAGATTTAACTGCTGCCTTTGATAGAATGGACCATAAAATTTTAATCTCTTGTCTGGAGCAGCGGCACAGCTCTGAGTTGGTTTCAGTCGTACTTGATAAGTACGAGTTTCTGTGTTGGTCTTGGTGAATTTGTGTCCTCCACTGCTCCACTTGTGTGTGGGGTACCACAGGGCTCAGTTCTAGGCCCGCGCCTTTTCTCTCTTTATCTATTACTGCTGGGCCCCATACTTAGAAAATATGGTATTTCTTTCCGATTCTATTTAGATGACAGCCAGCTATATGTGCCTCTTAAAAGGAAGGACTCCTACTCAGTAGCACAATTACTTAAATGCTTAGGTGACATTAAGGTGTGGTTGGCTCTAAATTTCCTAAGTTTCAACGAGAAAAAACAGAGGTGATGGTTTTTGGTAACAATTCTGTGACCCCTTTGGTAGATCTGGGATCTCTGGCACAGTATCTCAAGCCAACAATCACAAACTTAGGAGTCAAAATAGATCCTGACATGAAGCTCGATATCCACATTAATGCTGTAGTCAAGTCAAGCTTTTTTCACCTGAGGTAACTGGCCAAAATAAAGCCAATTCTCCAAAGGGAGACTTTGAAACATTAATCCACGCCTTTGTTACCACTGGATTACTGTAATACACTTTATATGGGGCTTAGCGGGTCCGCTATTGCTCACCTTCAACTGGTGCAGAATGCTGCTGGGCGACTTTTATTTGGTGCCTGCAAACATGAGCACATTTCACCTGTTTTAGCTTCACTTCACTGGCTGCCCATTCATTTTAGGATTCATTTCAAAATTCTTTTATTTGCTTTTAAATCTCTAAATGGCCTTGACCCACCTTATCTCTCTGAGCTGCTACACTCTTATACTCCCACCCGGTCACTCAGGTCGACAGACCAGCTGCTTCTGATGGTGCCTAAAACTAGGTTTAAGCTCAGAGGGGACCGGGCTTTTGCCATAGCAGCACCAAATCTCTGGAATGATCTGCCACTGTATATTAGACAGGCCTCATCACTCGCACACTTTAAATAACTCTTAAAAACTCACCTTTTTTCTTTGGCTTTTAACACTAAGTAAATGCTGAGTCTGTGAACTGTGTTTTTTAAATATTTTGTGTTCCACTCTCATTGTACATCCTGTATGAATGCATTTTATTGAGTTGTTTTATTTATTTAATTGTTTTATTGTACAGCACTTTGGATTTGGCATTTACCATAACCCAGAATACGAGTTACTACCTGCTCTATTACCATTACTTCATAATGCAACTGTGGGATGGCAATTCCCAGTTTCTCCTTGTATGCTCATCTGAATAGAATTACTAAGCACCTTTTTAAAGCTGGATTCTCACTGATGCCATGTCTATGAGAGGCCTGTTTGAGCAACACTACACAGCCAAACACATGCAGACAAAATGCAGAACAGGTGTTGCCATTCAGATGAATGCTATCATCTCACTGGGGTACACGCCACCATCTCAGTGGGGTGATACAAACACATTTTTCTGTGCTAAGAAAATAAGTGCATCCCACATGTGCAAACATTTTATCTCAGAGACAACGGGCTCAATCCAGCAGCTTTTGAGTGAACCACAGAGTGTATGGTAATAGTAAAGGCTAACATTAATAATTTCAGTAACCTTTTTTCATGATATCTACGCAACAGGAAAAGTCATACTAAATGTAACACTTGACTGTTCACCACAGTACAATACTGAACAGTACATGACTTACTTACATTATCTATTACCTGCCTGTCCTTGTTTTTCAAACACAACTCGTGGTTTATGCTTCTAATGCCTGCTTTGATGCAGCAGTTTCCCTAATGCAAGACAATTTTCTCCAATGGGAGACAATAAAGTTACCTTAACCTTAACCTTATTAACTTGGCCAACAAGACAGTAGAAGTACAAGTTGCTTCTGGGTGGCTGTGGTTCAGGTGAGAGGAGTCGTGGGTGGTGTAGAACTACTTGGATACAAGCCCGGCCAGGTCACCTGGGTGAGGCTGTCTGATGTTGAAAGACCCAGTAACACCAAATGATGCCAGGAAACATCACTGATGATGTGTCCAGTGGTTCAAGGTGATGTACAGTATGTTAAAAGCAGATGTACTCATGGGTCCCATATAACCTTTCAGTAACTGCACACTGGTGGCCAAAAGGCATGACAGCTTCAGAAAGGAACATGCTAATGTTAGGTGCAGTTTGTGCCCCTTGGTGCTATTTAGCACAGTGTGATGAGAGTTCACTGCAACACATCCTGCTTGTCTCTCTGTCTGAGAGTGAGTACAGAAATAGTCTTTGTCACCATCGACACAGCAGGACACTTTTCACACACCATGTCCAACACGACTGGTCCGAGGCGCCAATATGTGAGCCAACATGTGTAAAGTTGCAGGGTATTGTCAGCTTGTGAATGCATGTCTGTGTGCCAATGATTTTTCTTTCTTTTTTTTTTTTGCTGTAGATAATCAACAAATAAAAATGTGCTTCAGCACATTGCAAAACACCACTGACCACTGAGTTTCAATAAACTCAACAACTGTAATAGACTAAATGATTGATTAACGATCCTCTCAGAGTGACATTGATATGGCACTGCACCAATACCATTAGACCATTTCAATCTGACCCAAGCCAGACAGTGTCCAAAAGTCAAATGGGGAAAACACTGAGCACTGCATGGAAAGATACACTAGAGCAGGAGAAAAACGATCTGCAAGGGTGAAGGAAGCAGTAATAGATAAGAGGATTACTCCATTACTATCTACCCCAGGGGCGTGTTGCCCAGAGCAGAACACCACGGTTAAAAAGGGCAAGACCTTGATTTCCTCCTCCCCCACCCAAGTTGTTCATTGTTTAAGTGAGGCAAAGTTGCTACATGAAATACTATCCACCTCGGTACAGGGCAAAGGCATGTTTTTAGCTCAGGATCAAATTCAACCTTCTGAAGTGTGACCTTGCCGTCCCAAGAGAGTTGTGCTCATAGACAATAATTCATAGTAGTCTTCAATAGCTTGCCATTCATAGTATATAGTATTTTGCTATCAATGCATTAAATTAATTCACATTATTTCTAATTTATTTTAAGTTATTTTGTCCTGCAGTGCCCATCACAAAACAAGAGAAAACACAAGTTATTTTTTTATCTAATTAAAATGTGGTGAATCCTCAGGGTGTTAGGGTAGGTAAAGATATTGCATGAGGAACAATGCAGTTAAAGCTCGCACTTTAGCTGTACTGGCATCCACAGTGGTTTTATATATATATTTTTAAAAATCCCTACACCCGCTGACAAACAGACTACCTGATAATAACACCGACAGCTATCGTGTATCTATAAATATGTAACTCCATAATGTTCATTTAAGTATTTAGACTTTACTTGCAAACTACACTTGCAAAGGCTTAAGCACATTACATAACTCTAAAAGTTTGAAAATCGTAATTTATTTATACACACTACCATTAATTTTAATCAACAAATTTTACACACAAAAAATGCATATTTAATCAGACAGATTATGTTTTGTCATGTTGCTGGAGTTATTTTTGTGTAGATGACTGAGGCTGGGATCTCACTTTGGTTTTACACAAAGACATCAAGAGCGTTTGTGTCTCCATGACAAGCCTGAAACGATAATTACTGTCAATCAAGCAGCTCACAGCACAGGCAGGAATTAATATATGCTAGCTAGCGACTGTTTCTTGGTAAGATAAACTTACACCTGCTGTCTATGTGTTCATTTTGTAAGACTGCAAATGTCTTAATGTGCCGATTCACCTGTATTTTCCTCTTGGCCGAGGTAATGTCACAGCCATGGGTATCGTGTATTCTTATGGCTCCAATTAATTTCACTGTTTGAAGTTACTGTCCCAACAAATTCCAGTGAATGAGCAGGTAGGGTTTTGTTGTTTTGCATTAATCATTGATGGAGAAACATTGGCACTGGTGTAATTTTAGATTTTAAGAATAAACCTACTATGGGCACATGCTCAAGGTCTTTGAAAAGATTTGCTGCAGCAGGAATTTTACAACATTTCAGCACAAGCAAACAATTAGGACATGCCCATAAACATGACTAGACTCCAAAACAATCAGACTTTAGACATTATCTAAAGTCAAAGCATTAAAAGCTGTGTCTTTTAGAAAGGTACATATATTGGTAAAACCCATCAAGCACACTCAATTTCAGTGGTTAGTTTAAATATGTAAAGATTCATAACTGACAGAACTATTGTGACTCAGTGACAATACAACCTGGACATCTCCAAGTTCTTTATTTTAAAAGAACTGTGCATCTGTATAAAGCTGAAATCCCTCTTTTACTAAGTGAACATTAAACGTGTGCACCAAGGACCAAACACTGGAGTCCCTTTGAAGAAAAGGAAAAGCAAAGCCTTCAAGATTGGTAAGAGAGAGCCTTGCTGAAGTATGTAGGTGCAGCAGGTGAGCTTTAAATCATTGGAAAGCTCAAGAGCTCCTTGCCAATCTTAAAGTGAAGGCTATCAACAAGGGAAAAGCATAGGAAAACAATGAGATAGGAGAGAGTGGCTGTGTTTGGGAGCAATGTCTTGCGAAAAATGGAATTTCTTCTGTCCCTTTTACAAGGCGAGTGACCTTTGCCTTCTGGGTGGCTTTCTCCTACTATTTCTCCATTAGTACATGGAGACAGACAAGCGCAATACACACATGCACACGCATGCACGCACACACAAACACAAAGGCATTTGCAATTTCTCTCTAAAGCAACCCTTCTAATACACACAGGCGCTCACTGTCCAACAGTCAATATTTTCTGAGGGATGGCCTCCCTTGAGAACTAGCAGGCAATCTGAAGGGACCCCTGCAATGAAAGGGCCTGTGATTGCATTCGACCGTAGCCCTTACAAAGATGTCGTACATCAAATGCCAACAGATAAAAAGCCATCCGCAAAGAGTTAATCAGCAGAGTAGCTTTCATGGCCATACTGCAATTTGTCTCAATATCATGAAAAGCAGACAGGCTCTTATAAAAAGCACCAATATAAATAAATACATAGTCTAAATTATAGAGCCCACATATATAAGAATTTTTAATCCCTAAAATCTCTATTGACCCAAAAATCCAGCATTTGGTCAGGCTTAACTAAACACACAGCTGCATTTGTCTTTTATGTACCACTAAATGAGATGTTATCTCAGACTGCAACATGGCTTCAAGTAATGATCTGCTTTTATCTTACCATTTGCCAATATTGCCTGACCTTGAGGGTGATCCAGGTCTCTGTGTGTATGGATGCTTTTGTATGTTTGTTTTGTACGCTTGTTTACGTGTGCAAGTGCACTTATGCTTCACCCCACCCCCCACCCCAGTTGTTTTTTTTTTTTTTGGTTTTTGGGTGGGGGGGTGGGGTGGGGTGGGGGTGCACAAACAGTTGGCTTACAGTAGGATTTGAGAGCCTGAACAATTTGAATTCTGACTCACAGTGTAAATGACTACATAAGAGGCTGTCAGGCATTTTGCATGCTTGCCATCTCATACCTGATAGGATACACTGATGTGATTCTTACAGAGTGGCATGCTGGGCGACAGAGAGGCCAATCAAAATAGTTGTTGACCCCTGTTTCTGACCCACTCATATCAGCAACCACATATCAGTCAAATTAATACTATGGCCCTGCCAACGCGAGTCAAAAACACGAAAAGATCAATGGAGGAATTAACCTGAGCATGAGGCTTGCCAGATACTCCAAAATGCACAGTGAGACAGATGAATGTATTGCTTTAATGCATGTTTTAGGGATTAACTGGTGAAGACTGAATTAAACTGTCATTAAAACTTGCAGTTACAGCACGCATTGTGACACAGTGATACTTTGTGAAAATGTCTTTTAGCTCATGAAATAAATTCTTGAACAATAACATGTTGCATGAGGGCTTTGTTTTTTGGATAAAGTTGGAAGTAACCTCTTTTTCTTACAATGTTATCCACATTCTAACCTTGTTTCAGCTATATTTTGGAGGAGTCCATCTACCTTGTCAGTGGACAGGTTCTATTATGTTTAAAGCTGAAACATCCTACGGGTAAAATTCTTCATCTGTACCTGGAAATCTAGGCGGACGTTCCTCTGCTCTCAGGACACGTTGACCCAGGCTGTCAGCATCAATTGTCTTAGTCTGCTTGACACAAGCATCTGTCAACATCCATTTACTTATACAGTGAAGGCAGTGCACAATTCTGTGGTACATATCGAACTTACGGGGTGATGGTCTTTTGGGTTACAACGAGGAAAAAAGAAAGCCAAATACCCGTTCTGATTTGATATTTCAAAGTCTGATTTACTGCACTTACATATAAATATGCACATCCTGTCACATATCGAGGAGTTACTGTGTCCTTGGGAAATCGAAGCTTCGTCAAGCTGTACATCAGACATCTGCTAAGCGCCTCATCATCAAAGTGCTGAGGTTTATTCCCTTGCGTTGCCGTGCCAAGAACAACTGGCAGGCGCCAAGAAACCTTCCACTCTGCCACCAAGGTTAGGTGAATGACAACACTGAGTTACTGAGACACAAGACAAAGAAGGAGACAGCCATAGAGGGAATGAAAACAGGAGAGGCAGGCTACAGTCACGTCTCTGTGTGTATTCTTTTCCTATTTCCTGTCCCTGTATTGAGGTACTAGCTATCGCTGGAAAACTAAGAGCTTCCTGTTTTTTTGTTTTTTCCCCCCTGTTTGCCTCTCAAAACACTCCAAGAACACACAGGCACACACACACACACACACACACACACACACACACACACACACACACACACACACACACACACACACACACACACACACACACACACACACAGTGTTACAGTTTTGTGTCATCCCTTCCCTTTTCTCTCACTTCAGAAAAGAAAGAAGCCTAATGTTGACTCGGCATTATTATTCATCAGCTATCAAGGAGCAATGGGTGAGCTAAATGATCCACAGGAGGTGGCAAACGGGAGTCATGCTAGCCTGTATCGTCTCTTTAATTGTCTGCTTAGTGCTTCACTTATTTGAAAGATTGTGCACACATCTCCAACTGAGAATTCCTCATTCTAGCCTTGAAAACAGAACACAGTAATAAACAATAGGGTAAAGTGCATTTAAAGGTCAACAAAATATCAAGATGACACCCAAAGAGGGACATCTTCATCAGACCAGTGGAAAATCATTTTTTGTGTAAAGAATGTAAAACTAGTAAGCCAATTTCCCATCATTTACTGTTAGTAGGATGTCCATGACAGTCAAAAATCATGTAACGGTGCTAACATTTACACAGTCTAGTTTCCCACTGCAGTTTTAAGTCAGAGAGAATGCATCTACAGTGTATGGAAGAAATACACACTAAGTTTCCAGAGATGTATAGTCTGCAGAGTAAGCTATGGATCTCCCCAAGGGGTCTCTGGCCTGTCGATAGGTTACAGTCTTTCCCTTGGAATCTAGCGTGAGAGTCAAGCCATCCATCAGGTCTCAACTCACAGTACACAAGGCAGCGGGTAAAAAGAGAAACACGGGATGATTAATGCACCTTCTGTGTGGTCAGTCTTTTTCTTCAGCAACACATGCAACTAAGTTTGTGTCTCACACAAAAAAATACAGTACACACATGCCTTCCTACACAGGTCCTTGCACACAAGCAGAAACATGCACACATACACACATCACCAAAAGGCTATATTCTAGAGGATAGTAGATGAAAAATGTCTGAGCTCCACTCTGTTCTTGGCTAACCTCCATGGTGAATGGAGGGGTATTGACTACAGCAAGACAGCTAGCCCTTATTTATAAATGCTCTTGCTGAGCCAACTGCAAGCATCACAACACAGTGAACACACACAGCTAGAAAAAAAAAAAATCATCACACTGTAGGATAACTCATCACCAGATAATGACCATATGTGATTGTTCCCACTTACGTACTCAAGAACACATATGAAGTCTTGAGCATTTTAAAAGAAAGCAGCTGGGCTTCTTTTTCTTTGTTTAAGGCCACCATGGCCTGGATAACTGAGAACATACACAAAATGCTTAACTGGAGCATAAATACCTAATTCAAGAGGTATTATTTTGGACATATGAATAAAGGTGCTCTCAAAATAAACCAAAATGGAGTGAAATTTGAGAAAGAAACTTAAAAAAGAACTGAAATATTAACTTGTTAAATAAAACTATTATGATGCACTTAATATTATGTTCAAACCTCTCCCACAATTCCATTTTTTCAGTATATTACACTTAGGGGTTCAGGTGCCTGCAAAAGGAAGATCCTTCGTAACAGTTCTTTCTACTTTGTGTAACCTAATGAACACAACAGGGATCTGTTCCATTGTGAAAGAACAGTGTAGGTCGGCCATTAAATGCACCACACTCAAGTGGATTCATTTTTGTCTGGCCACAAAGGATGCCGGCGAGCTCATAAGCCACACATTAATATGACCACAGATCAATGGGACTGGAAGCAGTCTGAAGGTATTGTTAATGTACTGGCTGCATTTATGAGGGTGCAGCAATGGGTATGATGCTGTGTTGACTGGAATACCTCACATACTTTGGTAATGGCACTGAACAGTATGTAAGAACAGGACAAATAATTTAGATTGTGGGCGATTTAAAATTTAAAATGAATGATCACTTAATTTTCTGTGCCTATTGAATTTGCAGTCTGCTAGCAGCATGAATATTTTTGTCTTTTGTCTAGGAAAATTCCTGAATGGTCTTCTTGAGACTTCAAGGAGTATAAAGTTATGCATTTGACACA
This sequence comes from Archocentrus centrarchus, assembly GCF_007364275.1. NCBI lineage: Eukaryota > Metazoa > Chordata > Actinopteri > Cichliformes > Cichlidae > Archocentrus > Archocentrus centrarchus. The sequence continues at coordinate 14,957,946 of NC_044349.1, read as the reverse complement.
TGAAGATTACCTGCATGAGTACAGAAACAAGAGGCAGGCTGAGTAAACAGCAGTTGTTCATCACCCCCCTCAAATCATCACCTACTACTGTCATTTGTCCAGTGAGGGGGAGGTAATGTTGAGCAATGAAATTACTTAAATTGGTGTAAAAGTAAATATTCAGTATTTATAATGAGATATTTAGATATATTTATATATAGATATATGTACAATGACACATGCTTACATATTTATAATGAACAATAAGAAGCTACGTTTATGAAAAACTTACATAAAAGTATATAAAGTATGAGCAGTGCACTTGAATAATCTGATAGATTTATTCAAGATGTAAGTATCTGTGTACTCTATTGGTCAAGTTATATTCCTGTCTGCATGGGTTCAGAAAAAAAAACAACCTTGAAGCTATTTCAGAAACAATCCAAATCAATACAATAACATTTCAAGACTTACCATATGTTTAAACAAAAAACAGGGTGTTTTGTGGTTAATTCAAAGGACACATGCAAATTGGTGCACTGCGAATCCTACTAAATGCCATATTTAATGACTTCCATTTGTTTCTAAGCACTCATTAGTTTTCCTGTATAGCAATTTCCAGTCAATCACTGTCACAAATCAAACAGTGTGAGTGCACATTTTTCCCCCTGGAATCTTTTTCTTTCTTTCATTCAAGCACAGGGGTTGTTATTTCAACCAAGGTGATGTTTTTGGGGCGTGTTATTAACCGGTATTGAGTTTGACATATCAGAACAAGTAATGGAAAAATATCCAGTCGTACACACGCTGGAGTGGTTTTAGGATCGTTCTGTCTGTTACTCTGTCCCAGTCTGGGTGGGGCCTCTGTTGGCCCCAGGCCCTTGACTATCAGTCAGGCTGATGTATAGGTCCACAGGGTACAAATGAAACCTGTCACAACAAGGGTAATGATGTCAGAGTCACTATAGCTCACTGGTAGAGAAGCAGTGGGAGGGAGATGAGGGGACAGGAGGATATGGGGAAAAGAAGAGGGTTGAGCAGAGAGAATGGAAGGGAGGAAGGGGAGAGTAAGCTAAAGAAAAGGGTGTGAGCAGGAGAGATAGGAAGTATGAAAGGCAAGTGTGAGAGCGTGAAGAGGACATAAAAGGGAGGAAAGGGGATTTTCAGTGAAGAAGAAGTGGGGAGAAAAGTTGTAACTGCAGTAGCCATATAGTTAGGATTGAAGAATAGCAGGGAGAGACTGCAATTAGAGGAAAGCATAAAAGAAGGTCAAGGCAAAGAAGTGAACAAAGATGCAAAAAATAAGGTGAGAAAAAGGTGCAATACTGTGTGCAATAACAGATATAGAGACAGAAACTGATGGAGGTAAGGGAATTAAACATTAACATGAACAATCAACTTTGATCTATTTGCTTTAGTTATTCAGTATTTATTGATTCTGTTGTGCAGTTATTTACATTAAAAAAAAATGTGACAGTTTGTTTAGCTTACTCCCCCGTGTTTGAGAGCAGGGTGAGGAAACGGTGTGTCAGTGTGTCATAAATGGAGGAGTACAGCTGCTGACATGACAATTTTTTTTTCCAAAAGACTTGTGCCCTTTCTGTCTTTCTTCAGTCTCTCTCTCTCTCTCTCTCTCTCTCTCTCTCTCTCTCACACACACACACACACACACACACACACACACACACACACACACACACACACACACCACTGCATACCTCTACGTGGCCTAAGCTGGTCTCTGTGTCTCTTTGATTCCCTGTCCTCATCCTCCATTATCATTGACATCATCCTTTCCATTGCACTCTCTCCATCGTTCCACCTCATCCGCAACACATACTTACACGTACACACACAGACGCTGCCTCTCTGTCTTTGGCTCTTTGGCAATCTCCCTCCATCTCAAGATGCAGCCACTAATGGATTGAAAGTCTTAGGGAAGAAGCAACAGTCATTTAAAGATTAATGTCAGGTCCAGTATTCTGAAGGGCAGTCAGCCCAGCCTTTATGTGTGCGTCTGTTCCCAGTAAAGGACGTGCACATGTCATTTCTGTAAAGATGCCCTCTTCATTATCAACCATTAGGCAAAAAGGGAGGAAGAAAGAGAGGGTTAGTTGGCTGGCCCATGCAAGCACATATCACAGCTTGTCACTTTCTTCTCAATACCAACTACTACATAGCCATTAAAACCAAGGACTTTTATCAATTAACATAACTCACTTGTGCATAAGTATGAATAGGCTCTTCAGCATCTTTGAAATATGCCTCTCAGCTGCACCCAAAGTCTGCCTTAACCAGTGATTTAGTGATCGTCTACTGAGACTCATATCTGTACTGGGTATGTTTTTGTGTTCCTTTATACACCTTCAGCTGAATCAGAAGTATTTGTGTTTAAAATCTTATGGATTTGTTCACTTTGCCCACACAGTCTCATTTTAATGCAATGGATACTCCATCAGTGCCACTTTTTATTATAGGTAGAATTCTAGAAAAGCATCTTCCTGGATAAGGAGGCATTAAAAAAATGAAAACAAAGTCAACTTTACAAGGCAGTTAGGGTTGCTGTGGTTAATGCATAAAATCAGTTCATCCAGAAGACAGTAGCTTGTGTCCTATCTAGGACATCTAGTTTTAGACTTTTCAGATTCAGTCGCTCTTGGATTTGGTTTTGACAACAACACTGGTTGGTTCAGTTTGGGAAAAGATCGAGGGTTTTGTTCAAATACACCCTCTCGGAGTTTACTGCATTTTAGAGGGTAAAATACAATGTCACATCAAGGGGTCCTGACCTGGTGTGTGGTGAGCTGAAAATCAGGCTGCCCTCATTTTCTTGGAGGTGACACCTCAGCAGAGAGCAGAGAGAGGTAGACAGAAATTAGAGCGATGAAGTCGTTTACTATGAGGTCATAACTTTATTGAAACCTCTTGGATATTTTGACTTTTTTTTGTTGTTGTTGTTTGTTATTGTTTTTCACAGCTTAATACTGTATTTGATCATATTTGAAAAACATCCCAGCACAAAAATAAGCTGCTCAGGAAAATTAAAGGAACACTTCAAATCTTGATGAACAAATTGTTCAAGCTGAAAATCTTTAATGATATACACTCCGTAATTTGCTGAGAGCAAAATTACATAATAACAGTGGAAACCAAAATCATCAACCCTTTGATTGCTGGATTAAAAATGACACCAAAAGTGAAAGTTAAAAATTGAAATTGTATGCTGATCCAACTTGCATCATAATGTGGTCATAATGTTTATGGCTCCCATGCACCTACACGCACTCCTGACAATGTCTGAGCATCCTTCTGACGAGACAGTGGATGGTGCCCTGGGTGATATCCTCTCAATGAGCTTCCAAGCCATCTGTGGCAATACAGGTGCACTGATAGTTAACGTCCCAGGAATTGCCTTCACAGTCTGGCCACATGAGGCCGGGTATTGTCCTGCATCAGAAGGAACACAGTGCGCACTGCACCAGCATAGGGTCCGGCGGTGGGTCTGAGGATTTCATTCCAGTACATAACAGCAGTCAGGCAAATGTTGACTCACATGTCGAGGTCTGACTTGCCAGTTCTGGTGTTCTCAGGCAAATTCCAATTGAGCTGCATGGAAATAGACTGCTGGAGGTCATTTTGTAGGGCTCTGGCAGTACTCCCGTTCCTTCTCACTTGAAAAGAACAGATTCTGGTCTTGCTGCTGGGATGATGCTCTTCTATGGCCCTGCCCAGCTTTACTCGTGTAATGGCCCATCTGCTGGTATCTGAGACCGTGCAGGGAGACACAGCAAACCATCTTCCTACAGCGCATAGGGATGTGCTGGACTACCTGTGCAACCTGAGTGGGCTGCGGGTACCGTCTCATTCAGTCAGGAGGGATAAGGAGAGAGCAATGGTCTGTGGCCACCATAAGCAAAACTATTCCCATTGTGAGGATTATGTTGTTGTTGCCTCTCCAGTGCACCTGTTGTCACTTTCATTTGCACCAAAGCAGGTGGAATAGATTCACAATGGTTTATGCTTCCTAACTGGACAGACTGATATCCCTGAAGTTTAACTGACTGTGTGTTACACTGTTGTGACTGAGTGCCCCATAAAGTTTTTTGAGCAGCAGAAAACAAATATGTAGACAGAAGGAGTTTCCCACTTCATTAACCTGTATTTCTTTAGACTGTGGGAGGAAGATATGAAGCCATGAGGCAATCCCTACCAAGTGAGTGTTTCTTACTTAACTTGTTTATAGAAAATGAAGCTTCAGCGCAAGCAGACGGCATTATGTTATTAGACGCAATATGAGACATAATATCTAGCACGGCAAAGCATTTTTTCATCATCATCACTTGCTATAAATGTAAGATTATAAACTGGAAGGGTGGACTTGTGGTTGGACGTCTCATAACTGGCACATCACATTTCATTTTTAGAATAGCCAAAACATCCTTGAGCAAGACACTAAACTCCTGGCTGCTCTCTCAGTTGAAATCCTTCTGAATAATAACAGCCAAGACAACAAAGCCCCGTTATGCTGCAAGGGCATGATGGCTTCAACAATGAATGTTACAGCCTTACAACCTGTAAACCTTGGTGAATTAAATATTTTCAGTTTAATATTTTACAAAAAAGAAAAGAAAACAAAAAAACCCAGTGAACATGATTTTTGTGTGCCCATAATCCTCAGCTGAAATGACATTAAAAAGAACACAGAGTCTCTCAGATTTGAACTTCGTTATTGAATTTAGCAGTCACATGAGAGACGATTGGTGAATCCGCAGTTAGATGAGTTCATTATTTCTTTCTTTCAAGCAACTCATCATTCTACTTATTTCTGCAGTGGAAAAGAAGGATGGAGTTAGATATAAAGTTTCTCATATAGAAAAGCAAAATAATGTGAGGGGCAGGCGCCGAAAACACACAAAGACAGAAAGCAAATGGTGTAGGAGTGAATGCAACACACTGGCTTACACAAACAAGAAACAGAAATACTGCACAGGCACACACAAAACACAAAGACACTACTTAAAGGGCAAAGAAACACATTAAGCAATGCCACCTAACCACACATGATCGCCACATAGTCAATGTCCAAAAAGCAGCTTTTATGTAATGGAGCGACTGCCCCTCAAAAATATCTGTGCACCGTCTTGCTACAGAGAGACACTTTGAACATCTGTGGTGTGCGTTCCTGTGAAGCCAGTGAAAGCAGCAGCCCGAGTTCTGCTAAATATTTAATGGCCCTGTCTGATGGTCATAATCGCTTTTAAGAACAATAGATGAAAACAAAGGGCGGCTGTGAAAAACTGCACCAGAGTTTGAAGCCCCACCTTGAAGTGACAGGACAAGCTGGACTTAGGGAGGAAAGGGGGGAAAAGGTAATGACAAAAAAAAAAAAAAGGGGAAAGGTGCGCAAAGCCATGAAAATTACATAAAAGGTGGCTATCAGTGTTAAGCCGGACTGGCATTTGACCCAGGAGCATGATAAGGTCCCATGACAGGCTGCACACTTAAGAGCTATTTTTGGAAGTGAAATACAGAAAGGAGCATATGGCAGTGGATTAATACTAAATTAAGCTAGATGATATCTATACAGGCTCTATTAATGCTTTTGTGCCATTTTTTTTTTTTTTGTCTCATGTGTATATTGTAAATCTTCGGGTTGTGCACAAGTTAATTATGATACTAAGATTTAATTGATCCAGATTTTTGAAGATCAGTGTAAAAAACAGATAACTGGTTTCTGCTCATACAGACACATCCAAGCATCTAAGCTATGGAGATGACTAAATAAAGATATCTATTAAAAAAAGCCTGACTTCATCATAAACTCAAGAATATATTGCTTGTATGACTCAACATACCAAAAAATATCTTTAAAAAAAATGGTATAACTTGCTCATACTGATCCATGGGCCGTTTCAAAACCAAAGAACATTTGTCTGTCCTCTGTCTCCAGGAGGCAAGGGTGATATTCACCTGCTCATGAGCCCATCATGAAATGGATGAAAAAACCATAGTATTGAGGGATGGGCTCCTATCTTTACAGATCTAAGTGAAAATGGATTTCTTTCATTTTCCGGGCTGAATAGCGTGAACATAGGAAGAACGTACAGACGTGTCAGTCAAACAAAACTGGTCATGCACTGCAAAGTAGAGGATGGAAGGAGAAGGTTTTCCACTGCCAGGTGATGCCAGATGGAAAGATAGACAGCTCAATAATGGAGGAAGAGTTGCTGGAACCAAAGTCCTTGTAGAAGCAAGTGTTGTAGCTTGCCAGACATCTTGAAAATCCTCTGGACTCTTATTTAAGTAGATATTTTGATGCATTATTGAGATTAACTTTAATTTCAGTGTTTTTCCCCTCCTCCTTATACCTCCGTGTTTACTGTCGTGTAATTCCCCCATAGATTTAATGTTATAATGTCTATAGTTGAACTAGCATAGATATTGCTTCAACATGTACCACTGTTTTGTTTTCCAAACTGAATCTATGCAGCTTAGCTGATACACTCATTTCAAATTTTACAAAACAATTATATAAAGATTTTAAATCAGAGATGAGAAAAGGAAGACAAGTGAGAAGGATGGTGTGAGGCAGGGAGATGTAAATAACTAGACAAGGAGGAAAGAAGAGGAGGGAAACAACACAGGCAATCAGTGGGAAATGTTATGTTGCTGTGCTGAAGGAAGACAGGCACAGAAAGAAAGAGGCAGAGAGAAACAAAAAAAAAAATGCAGATGAAAAGAAGGGAAGCCTAAGAGGCAAAGACACAGAGAAGAGGAATGATGGACAAGGAACAAGGAAGGGGGAAAAAAAGTTGTGACATGAAACAGGAGCAGGCAGCCAGATAACTAGAGCTTTTTTCCTCATGTCAATTAAAACAGCACCTTACAAGGTACACAGGAGAAAGAGGAGAAGAAAGAGGATGTAGCTGAGCTGAGGTGACGAAGAGGTCAACATTTCAGCTCACCCTGTCGTTCTCCTGTCTTTCTTTCAGGGTGCTTTAAAGCCCACATCCACTGGTGTAGCACTGAACTGCTTCTTCTTTGAAAACTGAATGCAGAGTAGCCTCTCTGGCTAACTCGCTGACTGTGTGGTGGTGGAGGGTGGGTTTGAAAGATGTGTGTGTGTGTGTGTGTGTGTGTGTTTGTGTGTACTGTATGTGGTGGTGATGGTGGGGGTGGGGTAACATGGTTTCCATCTCTGGGAAGATGAATCAAAGTGATGAACGGGACAGCTTTGAAAATTGGCAGTCCTATTTGGGGTTTTGTCAAAGGTCTGAATGATTTATTTGACAGGAAGTGATGACAAGGAGTGTGCTCCATTTCCATGTTTCACTTCCAGATAAGCACAGCAAGCTAGGGGGCAATTTCAAGGAAATTTTGTGTACATGCTTTGCACAAGGGCTCAGAGTAACAGAAAACGAAAGGCGCAGCGAGGAAAGAAAAGGACAGGGTCAAAAGTAGAGGAAAGTCAAAAGAGAGATTGAGGACAGAAAAGTGGAAGAGACAGGGGCAAGAAGTGAGAGAAAGCAGGGTCAAAGTGCGCGGGAGGCAGATGGAGAATAAGAAGCAGATAGGTTCACCTCTCATTAGCTCGCCTGCCACACACTATACCACAAAGCAATGCACCTCCCAAGGACATGAATTAAACACAGAGCCAAATACCTCAGAGAAAAGCAGCCCTGCCAGCACTTAGCCAGGCCTCATAAACAACAAGCTCACATTTGTCACTTCCTCTTCACCCAACAAAGCGACAGAAGAAATAAATTACTTTTAAGTAGAGCTCATTCCTCCTCTCCCTAAGCATCCTGTTCTTGCTTCAGCAGCTGGTTTGAGCTCACAGCACAGCTGAGTTGGACAGCAGAAAGTTAAAAGTCAATAATACAACTCAAGCAGCAGATTGAGGCCTTAAGTTGATTGTCATAGGGGAAGCCAGAATAAAAATCCCCCTCACAGCACTTATCAATTGTCACTTCTTAATTTTCTTAGAAATAATCTTTCTTTAATCAACTTGCAAACAGGAAAATAGTGGGGGGTAGTTTGAATCCCCGGGTTTTAAAAAAAGCAACCGTGAAAAAAAAAAAAAAAAAATAGAAAATGATCTGAAATGAGGAACGACACATGCAAACAAAACAAATTGAAACATAATAGAATTAATTGCTGAGAAACCAGGATAAGCTAAATTACATGCAGGTGGTTCAGCGCAGCATGCTGCATTACTGGGAGGGCAACAAATGAATGAAAACGGCACTGTTTTTAAACTAAAAGGATTGCTCTCTAAGTATGTGTTGCTACAGGTATCAATGAAAAGCAGCTTATTAGATTGCCACAGTATTGCGCATTCCAGCTCAGTATTACTGCAAGCTGTGTCACTTTCAGGTCTTTGACAGAAAAGTTCTATGCTGGCACCCACACTGCACAGTGGTGTTATACTGAAACATGGCCATAACATTATACAGCTGGTATCTTTGGATCATTTCATTCACAAATGTTGCATAAGTGATCCAAATTCCTCCTGGACGTTGAACAGAACAGCTAAACTATTGTACTGTAGTAACAACATGCTCGCACAAATGCTTGTTGTAAAGTTTGATATCTAAAAAGGAGCAATCTAGATTTTTTCAAACACATTCTCCTGGAATGAGAATCAAAGCCTACTCAGGGCGTTGTGGTAGCAGACAGAGAATGGCAGGTTCCTGACCCTACACCTGAGAAAAGCAGCAGATAAAAGGTAAACGTCTTATTTTAGGGGCTTACAAAACAGCATATACAGAATCTGAGTAATACACTAGTGTGCTTACATCCAAACCTTATGCCCTTGAATCTTTCAAGTCCCTGAGCATGACCCAAAGCTCCTCCAAAAGTTCTCCCATCACCCTGCTGCCTCTTTCTCATTATACGCCTATTCCTCAACAGCTGGAATACACTCTGCTTTCCACCTTAATCTCTCTCTCAATAAAAAAAAAAAAGGGGGGGGGGGGGGGGGGGGGGGGGGGGGCTAGGCAGACTACTCAAATTCCTGACATGCCAGAAATGCCAAAGTTCACACAGTCATCCACAGATCTACTATTTTGCCTTGTGCTGGACAGGAATCACAGAACACCTAGATGCATCAACCAAAGGGACCAATCCCACTCAAAGATTGGTGTTCGAAACCTTTCACTAAAAAAACCCCTTTACCTAAGTTAATGAACTTAGCTGTTTTTACGAAAGTGAGAAAATAAGGAAGCACCCCCCGCCTGCCTTCATGCATTTCCACTGTAATCATAGTAAACATCTCGTTAGCATTCAAAGCTGGCCTGGAATCCTGCCATTAATGGCTGCTATTGAACACAGCCTCTGGAGAAAACATAGGTTTGTTAATCAAGCGAAGACAAAACAATTACTAGAATCCAATAATCAATGTCCGCAGACAAACAATAAATTCTGGGTGGCTGCTTGGGAGAAGGAAGAGTGGTGGGAAATGGGATCCTACTAATTAAAGAGAAACTTGCTATCTTTAGTTAATAGCTACACTGCCACACCGTTTAGCAAATCTGATTAAGCAGTTTAACATAGCCTATGTAATAGCCACTACACGGTTCTTTCTTTCCCCTCCTAACTGCATGCATCCTCAATTGCTGCTTCACTAATAATTTAAATCGTCTGAAGAAGTCCCTTTACCCATTATGTTGCCAGCGAGTTTGCATTGTATTACAGCACTGACTTGATATCATAAAACAATTGCCTCCAATATTAATGTAATGTATTAATGTAGATTGCAGATAAATGAAGGACAAATGGCTAAATGAATAAATGTGGTAGTTGTACCATGAAAGAAAATATTTAGAAACTGTGAACATTTTGTAGCTTCCACCCACCGATTGCAGGGGTTGCAGGAGCCTTCCCAGCTGTCACAGGGTGAGAGGCAGGGTACAGGTCGTCAATCTGTTGCAGGGCCAACGAATAACAACAGCCTACCATTCTCCTACTGCTACTACTAATCTACTAATGCAGATGTTTCTTGATTGTTTCTTTTGATTATGGTTTCTTTTGGTGTCCTATTATAGAGTAGTTTTATGCTCTCTCTATGCAATGAAGTGCTATCTGTATAAATAGAACCAGCTTGTTTTATGTTGATGTGTTGTGGATGTTGGGTTGAGTAATTAGGACCCCAGGAAGAATAGCTAAGCCTGAGGCTGATGCTAATGGGGATCACTGGAGAACCTGGAGAGAAGAAACCTTTTGGATGAGAGGTAAAACATCTTCAAAAACTTAAGAAAGTCCAGTTTCCCTTTTTTCAAGCTCTTGAGAATCCTGGTTAAACAAACAAACAAAGGAGCCATCACACCTATGGGCAATTTAGAATCACCAACTAACCCCATGCATGTCTTTGAACTGTGGGAGGAAGCTGCAGAACCTGAAGGGAACCAACGCATACACGGGGAAAAACATGCAAGTTCTACACAGAAAGGCCCCAGGTTGGATTCAAACCCAGGACCTTTTTGCAGTGAGGAAACAGTGCTAACCACTGCACTATGTTCTAAATGCTAAAAAATACTACAATAACTTGTTTCAGCAAAAGCTTTCAAAAGGTCACAAAGGTTAACAACATTGTGAAGTAGGCATATACCATCTCAGAATGGGCTAGACATAATCTTTCAACCATGCAGGTGAAAGTTTCCATTTTAGTTGTCATTTGCACTATCATAAATCTGGATTTGGCAGGAGGCACTGGATGGAAAACCTAATACGGTGCTGGGAATTATAGGTAAGACAAATCTGTTCGGATTTCTGAGAGGCCCGTGGACTGCTAATTGTACAACATACACTGTGCAGTGGAGGGGTTTAGGATATGTAGCCTGGCATGAAAAAAATATCATAGATTTATCCTTAGATTACACCAAATGTTGTCCCTATAAAAACCTGTAGCAATATTGTGAAAGTCACTTAGATGAATAAGATCTCCCAAAGGATTTTCTTTAACTTTTCATGCAAAAAACATCACTACATACAAGAATGTGGATTTCTTTCTTTCTTTCATTTTTTTTTAACAACACAGCACAAAAGGTGACTGCAGTAGGAATAATGATCAGCTGTACAGCCAGTCAAGCTGGCATGTCTCCACTTAGCACAATGGCAACCATAACTCTGCCATGATCAATAGATGTTCATGACTTGCTTTAAAGGTCCCATCCTCCACCTTCTTCCTATCCATCTATTCCTGCCTCATTTCCTGTCAACTCTTCTACCCTTTCTCATCTATAATTCTTCCTCGGATGCCTCCTTCCCTCATCCCCTCCTTTCCCCACCCCCCCACCCCTTTTAACTACTTTTATTCCCTACTCCTTATTTTACTTTTAACTCTTTTGTGACTTTTGTTCTTTCCATCTTCTGTACAAATTTCTCCCACTTCTCCTTCATCTACTCCTCAGTATGTTCTGCTCCCTCATTACCTGCCTTATTGTCTCTTCCACATCCCCTTTTATCTCCTTTCCTTAATTTCCTTACTTTTAATACCATTTTTTCCCACTTGCTCTTCTTTTTACTCTATCCCTCCATTCACTCATCACTCCTTTTCCTTTGTCTTTTTAAGGGCTCTATTCTTAAACTTAACCCTGCAGTCTTTTCTTCTCATTTGTTGTTTCCTGTGTTCTCCTCACCTCGGCACCTTGCCACTCCTCCTTCTCTGTTCTTTCCTTTTTTTTTTTCCTGTCATCCCCTTCCTTCTCAAATCTGCATTTTTTTCACCTACCCTCCATGTTTTCTTTTGTCCATCTTTTCTCCCTCTGTCCTTCATATCTTTCTCCAGCCAGTTCTTGTTTCCCATCTGCCATTTTTCCTCTTTCCAAATGTAGTGTCTCCTCTGCTCTCCAGCAATCTGCAGTTCACAGGTTTCCCAGGGCACATTGTTGCATCCCAACGGAAGCTTGCACAGCATTCTCCCATAAATAATTGAAGAGGCCCCACATGGCCAGGCACGCTCAGTCTAAATGGATTATTCTGGGAGAGATCAATGCCGGCCTGTGAGGGTTTTATTAGGGCCTCCAGATGAAATGTACAAGGCCACCACCAGTGCTATCCTCTCTCTGTCTTCATTCTGCCCTGCTATTGTGTGACATTCTCTCTATCTCTTTCCTCTCCTCACCAGCATCTTCAGCCATCCACCCATCCTCCTAGTGATGACCACACCACGCCCCAAAGGTACCACAGCTGGTATGTTACACTACACTTCTGAATCAAACATAAATGACTATCCAAGACAGCATATGAATCATTCATTCTTTGTCATTCCTTTGACTATAATGTTGGCAAGCAGTAAACAGGCGAGACAGTGTTTTATTATTCTTGCTGTTGTCACAGTGCATCAGCCTCACTGACCCATACCATCATCAGCTTCCCCTCACTAGCTTGGCGGGAAACATCCGGTGATACCCAGTGGTGTAGTCATGGGCAAGACAAGTGGGGAGGTGAAATGCTACTGTGACCTTCAAGAGATGCAACCCTTGGGGGCAAAATTGTTTCCCAAAGGAGATTTACAGGTCTCATCCAGTGAGAGGTTTCCTAATTTGCTTTCCTGAAAACATCCTGCCAAGCTCACAACCACGGATGACTTGTAAGTTACAGATCTGAGGATCTTTGGTAGTAACCAAGAGAAGAATAAGGCATATTTTCCCTCGTATTTTACTGTTTGTTTCTTGGAAAACCTTAATCATGCATTAACAACAAACTCATTACCTGCATGAACCCCACATAAAAACCAAATGGATTAATTCCTTTTACAAGTATTTTGTGTGTGTGTGTGTGTGTGTGTGTGTGTGTGTGTGTGTGTGTGTGTGTGTGTGTGTGTGTGTGTGTGTTCAAATAATTCTACAGTGCAATTGCTGCAATTTGCCTCAAAATGCAGTCAGTCACAGCTTGGTCAGATCTGAACACAGAGACATGACAGATATTTTGAGAGACAGCGGGACTTTCCTGGGGAGAAACCCCCCCCCCCCCCCCCCCCCCCCAATCAATGGAAAAAGAAATACAACTGGCTCTAAAATGTATAATCAAATATACACTAAAAATAAGGGACAAACTGTGCAGCCCACAGCTAAGGTTGTCACAATACTAGGACTTCACCCTCAATATCCGGAAAATACTTATTACTCAATTTGATACCACGAGGAAGAAAGTTACAAAATTAAAGAATACACGGCTGAGCAAATGCATTCATCCACAGCCATGTTTATTTCCCGTGCTTCTGGTGACTTGGCACCATATTTTTGTGTTGCTGATCAAATAAAGATCAAACAGAGTTGGTGAGGTAGGCTGCCACTGTTTCTGTCTAGTTGTACACTTTTCTCAATGTTAATCTGAGACTTCAAGAGAAACACAACACTTTTCAGACGCACAAAGTTTTGTTATCCTGTTAAATTAACACTGTCTATTAACATTACAGAAGGGCAGTGCTGATAACGTTTGCTGCCAAGCTTCCACATTACTGTTATTGTTTTATTAATTAGCCACAGCCACTAGCCGCTAGCTTAAAGATAACAGACAGCTAATCGGGTTCCAGTAATTAAATGGCTAATGTTAATGTATGCATTGGCCAGGGTAACGTTTTTGACTGTTTAATACTTAGATCTTGTTGTTCCTCGTGAAGACCGGGGTGTCAGACTGCAAGATGCGTTGCCAAGTTTGTCGTGTTTTTGTTCAGGTGTTCAGCTGCTAGTGACGGGCTCTTTGCCTGCCTTTAAAGTTGTGTTAGCTGGAGGAGGTGAAGATGGCAGTATATCAGTACTGTTGCAAATGCCTATCTAATCTGATAGGAATTTTTAATATAGGTTAGTATTTGAATATAGAGATTTTTGACAACCCTACTTGGTACATATGCTACCTACAGTACCAAGAAAACACAAGTACTGTCATGTTTTAAGAATATTGGTATCAAAAGGTACCATAAATAGTGGTTCTGGTGATATCCCTACATGAAACTGTATAGTTCATCTTAATCTGATAACTGAAATATCCTCATGTGAAAATTAAAGGAAATTTATGGTTCATTTTTTAACAATGCCATATTTGTTAAAGTATAACTAATGTGTCTGCATGGGCTGTGCTAACTTGTGAAACTGGGACTCATGCGAATGTATATTAGGACAAACTGAATGAGCCTCTTAAAACTTTCTAAGCATATCAGATCTGTACATTAATCATTCCCAACACTTCAAGCAAGCATAATGATGTTAATCTTATTAACATCATTACTGATCTGCAACTGGATGAGTGGCATTGGGTTGACAGAAACCAGATTTATCATTACAGGAATTTTTTTTTAACGAAATGTCTTTCTGCTAACTTGTTTTCACTGAAAAAGTGAAATGACGTTTCCTCATTTTTAAACTGAATATTTAATATTGCTACAGATGGAAAATATACTGTATAATATTTGGTGCAAGATTTGTATAAGAATTAGGATTTGCAGTTGTAGTTTGCATCCCATTTCATCAACTATGTTCCCCTTCTCTGCACTTTACACCTGAACACATTATTTGTTGGCATAATCTCAGGTTTTCTAAGAATACAGATTACCATTACATATATTCTAAAAGGCCTGCAACACTTGATGCTTGACACCCTGCTTTAATGATGTGAGTGGGGTGCTGGTGCAATGACAGTTCTGCCATGATGCCTTTGGAGAACCACTCTATATTCCAACAGGTTTGAAAACCAAACGTCACTTAGCATTATAGTGAAAACTGAGTAAGAAAATTGGACATATATATATACGGCTGCCTCTGTGAATCAGCTGTGAATTTCTCGTACTTGCCCCTTCCATGGCCGCACATAAAAGTGATTCTAACTTTGGTTTCAGTAACTTTGAAGCATCAGCTACTTGGCTACAGCAACTGTTTTGTTTTTTCTTGATTTGTTTTTTTTTTTTTTTTTGGTGGAAATGCATGAAACGATTTCTAGATCATGCAATGCATTGTTGAAAAGGAAGTACATCTGATTATTATGCATTTTGGCATCATTCTTACCAGTGAAATTGAACCACAACATGGTTACATTTATCATCAACAGCATAATGAAGCCATGATGAAGCAGAAAGTAAAAGGGTGCAACACACTTCCGCTTGCCACTAAAATCTTTCCACATTATTTGACTGGGATTGGGACTGGCAGGCATGAATATGAAGTAATCTTTTGAGATGAAGCCTAATACATTAGACAAGAAAAGGAAGGCCCAGAGGCTTTTAACCCTATCCCTCACAAGTCATTCCTTTGCTTGCTTGCAATGAAGGATAACATTTCGATTATTCCAGGATCAGACAACATCTTCCTTCTTGACATCTTAGCTGTGCTGGGAAAATGAGTACATATCAAAGCCATTAAAGTGTCAAGCTCAATGGTGGGCTCAAACCAGGTCAGAATGTTCATGGAAAAGTTTTGAACAGTGCATTTTGCCCCCATTCTGACAGTCAAGACTTTCTCTAAAGAGCTTATATCTGAGCTATTTAAAATGACAAATCAGCATTCAAAAGATGCAAGGACATTTCTTTCTTTGCTGTTAGAATATTCCAGAATTCATTAGCATATTGATTTCAGGACCATATGCTTCCTGACAAGATTTACTGTACAATAGGGGCACAGTTGAACACAAGGCTGAGTACAAAAATGCGCTGTCACATTATATTATCCTTCCCCAGTTTTTCTTTAATAAGTTAACTTAATCTAAATTACCTCTGCAGTGGCAACCAGTGGTGGTTTGGTTATAGATGTCAATCCTGTTTTACTTCATGCTGACTGTTAACATGTATTTAAATTACTTTGCCTTATTTGCATGTGGCCCAAGATGAAGGTGAGAGTGGTGTGAACCCTCTGAAACAGACATTTTACTTCCTGGAATTTCAAAATATTCCACAGGCAGGGGGGAAGGGGGGGTGGGGGGGGCATTGTTTATCTGGAGGTGACAACTAACAAGCACTCTCCTGGTAATTAGACTGCCTCAGTGCACATGGACGAAACACTCCATGAAGGGTGCTTATGATTAAATATTTTCTTCTCTCTCTTTTCTTTCTGATTTTACTTTCGTGTGTCTGAGTTCCCTTAAATAGCTCTACCAGCCATCCGCATCTATTTTCATTTCACCTGCGTTAATGACATGACCAAACATTTTGGCTCGCTGGCTTTTAATGAGACTGCAGAATACGGCTCATCTTGTGATAAAATCATATGCTGATGCATATGAGTAAGCAGGTGCATATCTGTCGCTCTACATATTTGCAAGTGTGGTGGCAATTTTTAACAGCCGTGGCCTCACTCGCATGTCGTAAAGTATCTTGACTGCACAGCTGGTGACAGGCAAGCATAACTGAAGCATGTTTCAACAGGAGCAAACAAGGGATGCTAACATGTCATCCAATCACACATTTGATGCATAAAAAGAGGCTGGCTGAATACAGAGAAAAGCTAACATACACATCCATTACCAAGCGCCACATGACCATAGCAGAGACCTTTCTTGCTCTGCACTCTAAAAAAAACAAAAAAAAGAAAGGGAAAAAAAGAAATTAGGTTCCATAATGAGGATTTTGTTATTTTAGTCTCTCGACATTTAACAGTGAGGTGGCGTGAATGAGGCTGTGAAACAAACAGAGGGTTTCACCTAGCACATAAGATCTTGATTAAGAGGAGCATCAAGACCCCTTTGAAAATATAACGATGTACAGGAACACAATTATTTAAGAATAAAATCCTCACTGACTTCATCCAGATCTTTAAAGACCCATCAGTGTGTTAGAATGACCTCTATGCATGTCTAACATGGGTATTTGACCGCTCCATGAACACACACCGGATGCTGAGGCACTGCATTAAAATGTGTTCACCAATTAAGTATTAAGAAAAAGCTCCAGTAATGGCTGTTCTTTCATATCCCTGTCAGACAGTTAACGACTGTCCTCTGTCTCAGGGATCATTGGGAGGCACCCCATCTTAATTTTAAGAGGAAGACAGAAACATACAGATACATCTGTGTTAAAGTATGGATCTGAATCAAAACTATCTGAATTGGAAATCTTAACATCACACAAATAACGGGCAAAACCCAAATTCCCATGGGTGCTGTCCTGTGTAATACAAATGTCTGTGTGTGTTTCTTTCTCGGTGTGTTAAGCTGCATCACATCGTTTGTTTCATCACTGAGAATCAGCTCTGCATATTTCAAAGTCTTCCTTGCAGAAGGCAAACTTTGGACTGTTACTGAAAAAAAAAATGTGCATGAAAAACGAAAAAAAAAGAGAAGTAAAACTCAAGAGGCATGTGATTGGTTGCCTGAATAAATTTATGGTAGCATAAGTCAGAATATAATTTAGAAAGGATTGCGGGCTATTTTCAGAGAGGCTTGGGGGTGGTGGGGGATGAGGGTGTCTGCGTCTCTTCCTGCAGTCCACTGGTGGATGTTAACCTGACTTGTTCTGATGTGCCTGGGCATTGTGTTTTGCCTGTGTGGAGGATGGGAAGAGGGGGTGGGAGTCACTCCAAATTTCTCATGTGACAGAGCATAACAGGGAATTGTAATACACAGCAACATCATAAATTTGATTACATTACATAGCACTGCGAGCCTGTGAGCCATTTCCAGGCACCATAAAAAAGCTATAACTAAGTTACCACTGGTACAGAGAAAAATGAATAAAGCCATTTTCTTTTAACAACCCGGGCGCGGGCGAGATATTGTTCTCTCCTCTGGCTTTTATGAGCTTTGCAGACCCGCGATGCGCTCATTGCGATCGAAACAAAGAGATGGAAGAAGATGGAAAAATGCACAACTTGGTGAAAATTATAGGCTAAATTGTTTTGTAGCAAATATGCCAAAGCTAAACTCCAAATAAAAACGCGCTGTTAGATATAAGAAATCGCCTCTAATGACTCTCTCTATTCTCATGAATAATAACGCGAATGAATCCGAATGATACAGAATGCCAAAAAGGAGAAGTGTTTGCGTTGCTTTTATAGAAGTAATAAACTCTGAGAGGGCTCTTCCAAATCTGATAAAACTTTATAATTTTGCTACTCAATTTCTAAACTGTGGTTCCGTTTTATCTGGCAGCAGGACTGCTTATTTTAGAAAGCCGGGCCGTCTAGCTAAATTTAAATATATATTTTAATACTAATCCAGTTTAAAGCTTGCATATATATATATATATATGTTTCCAGAGGATATACACAACGTCTATCACGTCAAATTTCCACGGGGACTGCAGGCTCTACCGACGGGAGCAAATTCCAATCGTCTCGAGAGTTTCCAGCTTCCACAAGGGCATTACTGGCACTTAGACAAAGTCAGTGTCATTGCTGTGCTGACTCCACCTCGGTGGATCTGTGGAAAGCTCGGGTGGCGCACCTCGAAATAAGCCCAAACACGTTCTACGCGCCAGTGGCAGCGACGTGATGCGCAAAAGCAAAGCCCGTCCAGGGAGTGCAGACCGACACCACTCTCAAAGTCCAACATTTATAGCTTAGGCTTGAACATTGATCAAACAAGCGATCCGCACAAAGAGAAGGAGAAAGAGAGACAAGGGACAGAAATAATTGAAAATGACGTTTACGGTCGATGCCTGAGAGAACTGAATATGTCCTGGTCTACGGGCATGCTTATATCGCTGGTTTCTAACGAAACGCATGTCACGATTGACTTGGTCAATGAAACACCCCCCCCTGTGGAGATGCACTTGCTAGAATGGAGAACCCCCTCCCACACACACGCACACACACACACACACGCGCGCGCACGCGCGCTCACTCACCTCACACACACGCAGAGAAAGAAATAGCGAGAGAGAGAGAGAGCGAGAGACACACCCCCGCCCGAAAAAAAAAAGGATGATTAAGAAATATGCATAATGTTCTAAAGAAAGGCTATGCGGCTTATAGAGTAAAAGAAACCTTTAAAGAATCTTCTTTCGCCTCTCTGGTGCAGAGCCACGCAGCTTTCTTTAATTTAGGAGACGAAAATTGCAATTAACTCAGTGGGATAACTGAAAGCGAAGCAGAGCCTGTTGCAACAGTCGTTCGGAATGTATCTCCGGTGTTCAAGCGGCAGAGATGCTCTGCCACCAGCAGTAGCTTTGCGATGGCAGAGTCGAATCTCCCGCTGAGTCCGGGACTATCGAGCATTTCGCCCCATCGCAAAGCCCCGCTTCAGCTTGAACGTGCTTGTTTGCAGTATTCTGAGTAAATGATGGTTTTCTTTGGGGACTTGCCTCAGTCTCTGTGCAGGTGTTAAGACGACAGAACAGGTTTGTGCGCTTCGAGACCAACTGAGCTCATGCCTGATTTTTTTTGTTTTGGTTTTTTTGGCTTTTCCACAAATATAAAACCGTGACATAAAAACCAAGCTCTAGTGGAAGAAAAGTAGCGTAACGCTGTTCGGGAAAAGAGATTGAGAAGTCTGCCTACCTTCTGTCAGCGTCGGAGTTCCAGCTTCTTCTTTCTGTCTCTCTCTCGCTCTCTCTCTCTCAGCTTATAAACCCATCACATCTTCATGTTTAAGACAAGCAATAATCCCCGGGTTTGTGTTAAATCTGTGCGTCCCCGCGGCAGGTCCAGTGAGGAACCGTACGCGGGTTCCCCTGCCGGGTTAAGTAGTGTTTTTTAAAATCCACCCCAAGAGCGCCGGATGCTCAGGACGCGCCTGCTGGGTACGGCAGGAGGAGTCGTTCCCTCAGCAGCAGCCGCCGTGCGCACTTGGAGAAACCAGAGCTCTGTCCGTGCAGAGAAGCTGAGGGAATGATGTCATGCGTCCGGCCCTCCCTCTCCAGCCACCCCTCAACTGAAGGCTCTCTCTATCTTCTCTCACCCTCCTTTCATTGCCCCCTTCTTTTATAGCGCTACTTTAACATTCTCACTCCATTATTATCTTTATGTATTTATTTAATTAGCATTTTACTCAGTAGCGACTATACATACAAACCGCTCTGAAAAATAGACATACACTGAACTAATTTGGGGAGAAGTTATTTTAACTCGAGACTTCAGCAGTACAATGTACTGTTTCCAGGAGTTTCTTAAATTTGTTCGTTGAGCAGTAGAAAAACAAAACAAAACAAAATAAAAACAAAAACAAAAAAAACGGGATTTTAGGCTGAAGCGTAATTTGTTTTGGAACGCAAATTTTTGCAGCGCTCCACTCGCTGTGATGAAGTCATACAGTTTTCCCCCGCCTCACTAAAGGTTTCATCCAGTAGCATCGTCAGCCTGCCTTTACCCGGGATAAGAGGGAAGGTAGGGTAGCATGAAACAGACCAATGCATGCAGCGCACTGTGTCATGGCAACCCCCCCATTTGGTGCAGCAGGGGTATCTTAAAGATAAAGCATCATATCTTGATATCAGACTTAACGTGAAGCTCGCTTGTATATCAAATATTACACTGCAAATACAAATAATCATTTTTTATCCATTTATTTAAGCGTGACTGTGGATAAGTTATGTTCCAGTACACTTTTTCCCCCTTGGTGCTGTTATTATGTAAAGACAATAATTCTAAAACAGGCAAAAGTTATCACCACATGATGATTTTCCCCCTCTAGAAATATGTAAAAAAAAAACAAACAAAAAAAAAATGCAACGACAAAGAAACATTGTGATTGAAGACATGCATTACATTGAAGTCAGTGTAAAATCTTTTTTTCTTTTCCTTTTTAATATACAGCATATCACAAAAGCGAGTACACCCCTCACATGTCTGCATATATTTAAGTATAGCTTTTCAAGGGACAACACTGACAAAATGACACTTTGACACAATGAAAAGTAGTCTGTGTGCAGCTTATATAACAGTCTTCATGTAGAGTCTTTTAGGATCCTCACAGAGTTCTTTGCCATGAGGTGCCATGTTGGAACTTTCAGTGACCAGTATGAGAGAGTGTGAGAGCTGTACTACAAAATTGAACACACCTGCTCCCTATGCACACCTGAGACCTAGTAACACTAACGAGTCACATGACATTTTGGAGGGGAAATCACAAGCAGTGCTCAATTTGAGAAATGTGAAATGTGAGGGGTGTACTCACTTTTGTTATTTTATTAAATTATTTTCACTTGAATTTACTTCAAAACTTTGTTGCTGGCTGCTTGCTGAAAAAACAAAAAACAAACAAACAACCAAAAAACACACATAAATAAAAATCCAGTGAGGGCATTTAATCAATCAACTTCAGCTGCAGGTTTTAGTTAATCAAATCTTTAAAGTGGCCGGGCTGCTTTCCTCAGTGCCACAGATGCTCTCACAGGGACAAGCTGAAATTTAGCCTGCTGGAGCTCGGTCACTCATACTTGCCCTAATGCACAGAGTTGCTCCTTGAAGGAGGCACTTAGCCTCAAGTGGCAAAGAAATGGCTGTTGATGGACACTTGAAAACGCAGGTTTTGTGTTCAATACATTGCTGTATTCTATCAGACCATCTTTCCTATCATGCTGTTTTCTGTATTGGTGCTGACACACTCTCACCTGCTGGCACCATTGGATTTTTTATATATATATTATTTTTCAGCTTTCAGGAGAGTTGGGGAAAAACCCAAGAAAACCTTTAAGAACCACGAGTCTACTTCTTGGCAGCTGATAAATACCCGTCTGTTTGATGCTAAGAGCTTATTCTTGACCTTTTCGGTGTCCTATAACTACATATTCACAACTAATATTACAGTGAAGATATTTTGACATTCTCAGTTTCTTAGATGACAGAAAATAAGGAACCACTGATAACATAAATATTGTCCTCTTCTTATGTGCATGTTAATTAGTCATTATATACTGTTACAGTCTATCAAGTATTTCTTAAAAAATAATTAATACAACTACACAATGCAAATATAATATAAAAAAAGGACTAAAATGGACAGATGTGTAAAGCCATGACAAATTTGGGAATTCATCCTGCATGACTGCATTTTATCATCACCTAAGATTTATTCTGAGAACCATTTTTCAGTCTACAAAGGTCAAAAGATGTGATGCATTTCTCCTTATGGTGATCCAGCAGTTCTTTGGTCAGGCAGGTAGAAGTATGCAGTTAGATGTTATAGCTGTGTACTGTCACCAGGGGATAGTGTCAAAAACAAGTGGAACAACTGGTATGTGGGCTTCTCTCATTTGTGTTGCTGCCCTTCAGTCTGCGGCATAGAACACAGAAGTCATAACAGACAAAGAACTTCTTTGTAGCGAAGTAAAATTGAGTGCTTAAAACAATCAGAACCGTCCACTTCAGCCCCTGTCCCATGCTGCTTTCTTGAACTCTGATTTTTTTTTTTTTTTACTTTTATTTTTGTTCTCACTCAGTTCCTGTTCAAGCCCACTTTTCAATCAACCAGCGGTCTCCCTACAATTATCGTTTCCACTGTCTGGCTATGCACTGTTGGTTTTTTAGAGGACCACAAGCGAGCATATTTGCATATGTGGTATATCCAAAATCCTTCACTCTGCAAATTCAAATACGTGCGCAAACAGACACAAACACAATGCCATGAATTCTGCTTAAGTCTCATGAAGCCCCCACTCTAACTCCAGGTCATCCCCATGCTTTCCTGCTTTCTGCTTTGTCCCTGTTTCTCACCTCTCTCCCACAGTGCCAGTGTCGGTGCTGGTACTGGTCCAGAGGCAGAATTGTTTGTGAATATCTTGAAGTAACCGTCCTATATGAGTGGAAATCGGCCTCTAAACCTCCACAAGTGAACAATGAAGTTCTCTTTTTTTTAATTAATTTATTTATTTATTTATTTATTTATTTTTTATTTTTACAATGAAGTTCTCTAATATCCTTTGGATTCCTATAAGCTCACATTATCCCTAATAGTTAGAAGCTAGTGTGAAGACTATAATATTTCCTCATTTTAATATCATACACATCTGCTGAGGTTTATAGTGCATGCATACTTTCATATTTTACTGTCACTAACTGCAGGATAATTAATTAATAATTAATTATAATAATAATGAAGTTCTCTGATCTGGCAACAATGTGTATGTTTATTCATCCATTATAAAAGCCAATTTTTGAATTGTAATAGACTTGAGCACTTTCCTTAATTATTTGGGTATTCTGTAAAGGATCACAAAACTAATTTTCAGGCAGATTTGTTAATCTGCACTTGATCCACACATTAACTGAGTTCACAGATAAAATGTAAAGTTGGTTTCTTTCTTTTTTTTTGGGTTTATGGACCATTATTGTTTATTAGCATTTTTCAGGATTTGATATATCACTGAATGTAAAATACTTATTGTAACTTTATCTTTAATATTGCATATTCACACTTTGTTGGTGGGGCCCACACTTTTATTTTAGTGTCCTTTATGAGTTATGTACTAGGCAACATGTGTTGTGTAAAATACCACCTACAGCTGGTATATAATGCAGACTGATTATGTGTTTGTCAGACCATGATGTGTTGACTAGAGTTGGTGTGCGTTGGTGTTTGCCTCTGTGCTTGAAGAATAATTAAACAGCATTATTTCACCTGAAGATGGAGTGCTCTTTTCAGGACTGTCTGGACCATTTAATATCAAACATAATTTGCACCTGGATCCTCTTTATGCACCCCGTGTTTGTTGCTGGATGCCACAAGAAATGTTTTATTTCTTGATGGATGCACTTTACCCACAGCCACTTCTTTGAATTTTGCTTTCTATTCAAACTATTTAAAGTAGATTAAAAATGTTTCAAGTGACCGATTGCCGAAGCAAAGCACAGTAATGGTCATATTAAACTTACATGAGCGTACATGGTTAGCAGTTGGGTGAAGCCGTTTATTATCACACAATTGTGTTTGACTTTTTTAGATCATAATGACAACAGAAACTACCGTATTTTTCGGACCATAAGGCGCACCGCATTATAAGGCGCAGTATCAGTGAACGGGTCTATTTTCATACATAAGGCGCACCGGGTTATAAGGCGCATGATAAAACATATGTAGAGCGAAACAAAAGCGTCAGGTAAGTCCAACTTTATTCAACTCATTCACAATAACTCAGAATATACAGATGATGCCATCACCTACCTCCTCCACACCACACTAACACACCTGGACGCTGGGAGGGGAAATTATGTTAAAATGCTGTTTGTTGCTTACAGCTCAGCATTTAACACGATTATCCCCTCTAAACTAACCATCAAGTTGGAGAACCTGGGACTTCACCCATCCTTGTGTCACTGGATCTCCAACTTCCTGACGGACAGAACACAAGCTGTGCGGATAGGAAAACACATCTCACCCGCGCTCACACTTAGCACTGGCTCCCCCCAAGGCTGTGTCCTGAGCCCCCTGCTGTACTCACTGTACACATATGACTGTGTGGCCACTTTCAGCTCTACCACCATTGTCAAGTTTGCTGATGACACTGTTGTAGTGGGCCTGATCTCTAACAATGATGAGAGGGCCTACCTAGAGGAGATTAAACACCTGGAGGACTGGTGCCAGGACAATAATCTCCTCCCTAACGTCAGCAAGACAAAGGAGTTGATAGTGGACTGCAGCATAAAGCAGGAGAGGAACTATCACCCCGTTATGATCTGAAATCACCCCGTTTCTCTGAAAGAGTAGACAATTTCAAGTACACATCACAAGTTCACATCTCTGAGGACCTGTCATGGTCTTGCCACACCACTGCATTGGCAAAGAAAGCCCGTCAGCGTCTTTATCACCTTAGACGCGTAAGGGACTTCAAACTACCATCCAAGGTGCTTTGTAACTTCTATACCTGCACCACTGAATCGATCATTACGGGAAACATCACAACCTGGTTCGGAAACAGCACCAAGCAGGATGGGCAGGCTCTACAAAGGGTGGTACGTTCAGCTGAGTGCATAATCCGGACTGAGCTTCCTGACCTGCAGTCCATATACAGGAAACGGTGCTGGACAAGGGCCAGGAGGATATTAAAGGACCCCAGTCATCCCAGTAACGGACTGTTTTCTCTGTTACGATCTGGGAAGCGGTTTTGTACTCTACAAGCCAAAACAGAGAGGATGAAAAGAAGCTTTTTCCCACAAGCTATTCGATTCCTCAACGAACATAGCATTTAGGACTAATTTACACAACGCCAGACTTATATGTATACGTATGTGTATATATGTATGTATATGTATATATATGTATATATGTGGACATAATGTATGTGTATATAAGTATATGCATGTATACTGTTTTTATGTGTATATGTATGTATATGTATAGATTAGTACTTGTATATTTATTATTATCACACTGTATAGAATTATGTAGCATCTGCACTGCTGTCGCTTTACGCACTGGTTCACTCTAAATTGCCCCTTGTAATTATATTGTTAATTTTGTTTACTTAATTTAATTTGTTAATTTGTTTAATTTCCATCCATCCATCCATTCACTGCCGCTTATCCTGGTCAGGGTCGCGGTTGTTCTTTTTAATTATATTGTTAATTTTTCTAATGTTTATATACTTATACTTTTTAAATACATTCTATTTCTGTATAATATATTTTTTAACTATTCTGTAGTTTTGTAATCAGGGTGGCGGAGCAGTCACGAAAGCATTTCACTGCCAGTTGTACTGTGTATGACCAGGTATGTGACAAATAAACCTTGATTTGATTTTGATTTGATTTTGAGGGGGACAGCACACACACCCCCGACCTCGAATCGTCCTTTAGCAACTTCTAGTGACATTTGAGACAGCCAACAGCGAGTTCTGTTACACAAAAGCTGGCAACAGCGCCGGCCACTGATCGCCAGATTACGCACAAATATACGGGCCAGCATAGATGAAAATAGGCCAGGAAGATGTAGAATAAAATCCATCATCATTTTCTGCGGTTTACTCCACAGTTTCTATTTTTGGAACAATGCTTCCACTTCTTCCTGAATTTATCTCTAGCGGCTATGGCTGCTTTCCACACCTGCTGTGCTGCACTCACAGCTTATTCCTGTCTAATATCGTCAGTAGAGTCATTTTGTGAATCGATGATGGACTATTTTAGAGAATTTAATGAGGCCTTTTAACTGATCTGCTAGACCTGAGGAAATATCGCTGCAGACCACGCAATCGTGCAGTGGTGTGGATTCTTCGGCCATCGGCAGTCAGACCGCAGTGCTAAACTATTTGAAAAGCATTCGCTGGGTGTTACCCCCCTCCCCCTTGTTGTACGCTCTGGAAAATGTCGATATTTATTAAACGTCCCTTATCAAAGTCGCACTAAAACATTTCGACAGATTTTTGAGCGCAGTGTACCACATAAAATTGTTTCAAGGTCAGTAAGCAAAACAAGAATTCATACATAAGGCGCTGGATTATAAGGCGCACTGCCGATTTTTGAGGAAATTTAAGGATTTTAAGTGCACCTTATATCCCAAAAAATACCGTACTCATATGACCCTGATCAAAAATTTACATACCCTAGTTCTTAGTACTGTGTATTGCCTCCTTTAACATCAATGACAGCTTGAAGTATTTTGTGGCAGTTGTGGATGAGGCACTTTATTTGCTCAGATGGTAAAGCTGCCCATTCTTCTTGGCTAAATGCCTCCGGTTCCTGCAAATTCTCAGGCTGTCGCGCATGAACTGCATGTTTGAGATCTCCCCAAAGTGGCTCAGTGATACTGAGGTCAGGAGATTGAGATGGCCGCTCCAGAAGCTTAACTTTTTCCTGCTTTAGCCAATGACATGTTGACTTGCCATGTTGGAACATCCAAGTGCATCCAATGCGCAGCTTCTGGGCTCATGAGTGCAAATTTTAACTCCAGTGTTCAATTTTGATCTCATCACTCCACATGACTTTTTTCTAGAAGTTTTGAGGCTTGTCTTGGTGCTGTTTGGTATATTGTAAGCGGGCTGCTTTGTGGCATTGGTGCAGTAACAGCTTTCTTCTGTCAGCTTGACCACGCAGTCCATTTTTCTGCCTTCTTATTGTGCATCTTGAAACAGCCTCACCACATTTTTCAGCTGAAAATATTTGTGGGTTTTTCTTTGCATCCTGAACAATTTTCCTGTCAGCTCTGGTTGAAATTTTTGTTGGTCTGCCTGATCGTGGCTTAGTTTCAACACAATCCCTCGTTTTCCACTTCTTAATTAGAGTTTGAACACTGCTGATTGGCATTCTCAGTTCCTTGGATATCTTTTTATATACTTTACTTTTCATGTTCTATAAAGTTCAACTATCTTCTCCTGCAGATCAGTTGTTAATTCTTTTGCCTTCCCCATGGCACACACACACACACACACACACACACACACACACACACACACAAGTGCGTTTTGCTATCTTTGTGGGGAATTTCTATTGACTTCCATTCATTTCTACAGCCTAAACCTTACCTTTACCCTTTTCCTAACCCTAACCATCACATACCTAACCCTAACCCTAACCTAAACTCAATTCATACCTTAGCCCTAACTCTGACCCCTGACCCAAAAACAGGGTTTCCCCTTGTGGGGACAAGGTTCCAGTCCCCACAAGGAGCAATTGGTCCCCACAACGTAGTATATGTCAGGAAAATTGTCCCCACAAGGTATTATAAACATACGCACACACACACACACACACACACAGATTACAAGCAAACAGGATGGTTTCCTTTAGCAGCCATGTAAACCCGTGTGTGAGTGTTAACTTGTGTGTCTGTTATCATGCCAGGGCGTGTAAACTTTTGATCAATGTCATGTGAGTAGTTTCTGTTCTCATTATGATCTAAAAAGGTCAAATGCAATTATTTGTTAATAATTAGCTTTACCCAACGTCTAACCATGAGTGAAAGAAAACCTGTCTTGTTATCATTCATATTCTCTGAAAAATCCCCCCCCAATTTTTTATTTTTTTTTATTAAATCCCAAGTTCTGCCATTTTTCTGGTCTTTACTTTTACTTTAGATAATTGGACATTCCTCTGATAATATCTGCTTGCATAAGTAAGGGGGCACCAGACACTGTGAGAGCCGAAAGTCAACAAGGGGAAGCATTTGGAAGTGAGCTGTTGATAACCCAAATATACTGCATGTATTTGAATATTCATGTTTCAGTGACTCAATTTGCTTTTTTCTCCTGTGTTTCTCCTACTCTTTACTCCAGTATAGAAGTGTATAATGGAATAAGAAAGAGGAAATTATAAAAGTGAAATAAGACAAAAAAAGAGAGCAAATTTTGCAAATGCAGATATCTGTTGAGGTCACATACTAAAAGATAATTTGCAATATTTCCACATTCAATTTATATCTGTGACACAATTATTAAAACAATAAAAGGTAATATTGTCCTGGCTTTCTGTCTGTTGTAACCTTGCCAGGCCTTTGAGGTGGATGAGTCAGAGAGAACCACAGTAATCATAATAACAATAAAAAATCAGCTACTACAAAGTATTAATAGACACCAGTGACACCAGTGTGTCTCAGCTACAGTAGCTTTTTAAGGGCTGCATATACATGTTTCTCTGTTAATCTCAGTAAAGAGTAAAAGGAGCAGAATTGTGAAAATGCTTTGAGCTCACAATAAAATTAAATTAGTTCAGTGAAACTGATATTTGCTGTCAGGTGACCAAACTAAATAACAGAATTTTCTGTCGCTATCCATCTGAAGAAGACTGAAACAGTTTTGGACACTTGATAGATGGCATTGTGGGGGACAAGTGAGTCTCCCTGCATACTCCTAAAATGATTCTCTCTCTCTCTTCCCCCTGTATTTTCTGTGTTACTGTCAGCTTTCCTCCTGTCTAAATAAAGATAAAAGAAGTGGTCCACCTTCAAAAACAAGAGAGCCTGCACCTTATGTTTGATTTTCTCACAGCACCTCTCTGCTCCTCCTTTTTCATTCCCTCTTTTTTTTCTCTTCTACGTCCATTTGTCAATTGCAATTTTCCTTTTCCACACTTAGCACAGCTTAGCTGGCCTCGCTTCTCCATAACTCCTTTCTTCTCTTCCTCAGTATGTTCGCCTGTGTGTAGGAAATAGACGCCAATCACAGGGACTGGATGAGTGGTTTAATTAAAGGAGAGATAGTGCTCTGTCACCTTGCACTGAGCACCCACAGTCAAGAGCCACTGACTTGAAGAAAAGTCAGACAAGGCCATTCATTGATTGGTGATTTCAGGATTGTTACTTAATCTACAAGATACGAGGGAAGAGCTTTGACTAAGATTAGGGATAAAGGTAATTCACTACAATGGAATTTACTTTGCCAAAGCAGAGTCAGTTTGCAATTATGTTAGTCTAATTTCATTAGACAGTTAGACAGACAGACAGACAGAAAATAGGCCCAGGAATGTTATAAAAAATTATAAATAAAACTGATAAATGGTGTGTTTAGCTTTGATCAATACACCTTTTTGCACAAGATGTTCCTGTACATAATTAATTGTGTTTGTATTGGTCTTTTTTTTTTTTTTACACAATTAAAAGTCTGAAAAAAATTAAAAGGCACAAAATAAAGTGTAACAGATGGAATTCTAAAGATGTTTACAGACAAAACTTGAACTTAATGCTGATAATTGTGGGCATTTGTGACATGTTTTAAACTTCATTTAACAATGAAGGGAATCTCTCTCTCTTGCTCTCTCTCTCTTTCTCTTTCTCAAGGTGGATAAGGTGTCAGAATCACAAACAAAATTCAGGGTTTTGATTAAATGAAATCAAAGAAATAAGCATCTACCAAAAGGGAAAAAAAAGAAACACTTCAAGAAAACTGAGCACCGAGTCAAAAAGGGGGTAAATCAAACATCTGAAACTAACACACCATTTTCCATCAGTAAGGACAATTTGGCCATGAACACACAGGCTACACACTGCTAAGAACAATAGTACTCTGGCATCAGGGTGCGTCTCTCCCCCAGCTTAAGTGCTCCCTGGCCTAACTGCTGAGTGGAGTCAGCTGCAAAGGGTGCCACCTGTAAGGCGAGAGAGCGAGAGAGAGAAAAACACACCCACACAGTAGGCCTGCTAAGGCCATAACAATCACCATGCTAAAGTGGTACTCTGCTTGCTGTATGGTGCTTTGGATAAAATGTTCCCCAAATGGCATATGCACCTTACAGCTGTCTGGATGGCACTTGATTAGTCACCCACAGTAACTAAAGGTGAGCCTTCTTGACTCTCTCTCTCTCTATTATATATATATATATATATATATATATATATATATATATATATATATATATATATATATATATATATATATATATATATATATATATATACTGCACTGGTATTTAAGGCTGCATCAGTGATTTAAGACTGCATTAGTGTCACCTAAAATTAAAAAGGAATCCAAGAAATCCAATTTTAGACACTGACAGATGTATACTGTAGGGTTATTAGGATTAGGATTATTAGGATTCAGGTAATCTTTACACCACACAGTGAGAAATAAAACTGCTTCTTTTTTGAATGGAAACTTTTTTGAATGTTACAGAGAAACCAGGAACCAGACAGTGACTGTGGATGTATTTTGAAACTGAACATATACAGCAGGTTTAAACAGTTTTCATGGAAGATCCATCATTAGTGCAATACTGATATGCACATTTTTTAGGTTGGTGCAACACAGGTGATGTAAACAGGAGTATTTTGGGGGGCAGAACAGACTGCGGCAATGAGTATGGTTTACCCTGAAGCTCCCTCTTACTGTACTCTTAGTTCTTCTTTTTTATAAGTTATTTTATTTTTTATACCTGGATTTTCTGTCTTGCATGAGCCAACACAAGGACAAAGACAACCTGCATAACTGCATAATCCTCTCTAGCTCCTTACTCACTCAACCTGAGGTTTATTATCTAGCAGACTAACTGCTAGGCTAATGTTTCACCAATTTCTCCCTACTGTGCATGTGCTATCAGAAAACTAGCTTTACATATTAGAATAGAATAGAATAGAATGCCTTTATTGTCATTATACAGGATGTACAATGAGATTGGAGGGCCACTCCTGTTCAGTGCCATGTAACAGAAAATCAAACTCTCTAAATGAAAATAAAAATATTACAAAAATATTATAATCTAGTATAATCAATATGATCAAGAGATATACAGAAAATAAACAATGTGTAAAATATACAAAAAAATAGAATGTATAAAAATATATACATACATACCTACATTGGTAAGAAAGTAAATGCGTGTATACATATAATAATGAAGATGATGAATAGCCAATGTCCACAAGATCCTGGCGTGTGTAGCAGTTGTTTGCAGAGACAAATGCACCAAAATTAACAAATATGAAATACAAAAAGTACAAAAAAGAGCACCGAAAGGAAGAGCCGTGAGCCGCTGCGTCTGTGCGCGCCGCCATCTTGTCTGCAATAACTCTAATCATATAATTTTCAGATTTGATGGCATTTTATGATAGTCAAATAATCGTTGAAGCCCTACAGAAAATTAGGAAAATAAATTGTACGTCCAATCACAACTCTGTATTAATTTTGGTGTAATACAAAAAAATTCAAGCTGAAGATGGTTATCATAAAGGATACTGATGGATTTTCTTTTAAGAGTCACAAAAAATGGGACTTCGTGCCAAATTGACATATATATATATATATATATATATATATATATATATATAGTACAAAAATAGTATGTAGCTGAATAAAACACAATGCAATATGACAAAACAAATAGCTTAATATGGTGAAAGCTAGTCTAAAATACAAA
This sequence comes from Archocentrus centrarchus, assembly GCF_007364275.1. Taxonomy (NCBI): domain Eukaryota; kingdom Metazoa; phylum Chordata; class Actinopteri; order Cichliformes; family Cichlidae; genus Archocentrus; species Archocentrus centrarchus. The sequence goes on along the minus strand of NC_044349.1, from coordinate 14,926,330 downwards.
AAGTAAAATATTTTCAATTCCACAAAGCAGAATTGGAATTTAAAATGGCTAACTAAATTAAGCAAAAACAGTAGAATAAATATCTGATGTAATATTAAGTGCCTCAGTGTAACAGTGTAACGCGTGGACAATGCAGTTCAATAAAGTGTCTTAGTGTGCGCCAGGTGCACGTTTGATTAAATAAACTGTTAACATGAGAAGACAAGCATCTGCCAGACAGATGCTTCCCATTGTAGAGACTTATTCTATGTGTTATGAAAGATTTCCTGTCTCTGTCCATGTGGCAGCTGAGCTGAATCAGTCTGTTAGAGAAGGTGCTCTGCTGCCTGCCCGGTAAGCGGTGCAGAAGGTGACCAGCATAGTTTATTCGCTGATCTCCTCTCCAGTCTCAAAATCTTGAACATTTTGCTGCACACACTGAAGAACCTTAAGAAAAAAGAACCTGCTTTTTCCGTTCTTGTATACAGCCTCTGTGATGGTCGTCCAGTTCAGTCCGTTGTTGATGTGGACACCCAGGTACTTGTAATCCTCCACATCAGCATCAGCATCAGACACAGGATGTGTAGCTGTCCTCCTCTGTCTTAAGTCCAGCTCATCTCTGTGGACTTACTCAATTTCACAAGCAGATGATTTCTCCCAGAACATTCTGCAAAAAGTCATCCTTGCTCTGTACTCCTCCTCTTTCCCATCACATATACACCCAACCACTGCAGAACGATCAGAGTATTTCTCTAAGTGGCGTGACCATGATGATGAGAACATAATCACTGTATACTGGGGCAGGTTACACAGTGAGGCAATTCCTATTACACTCATGCTCAGAGATAAAAACAGAAATGCAGATATGACTTTTGGGGAGAGATTCTTTGTTACCATGGCAATCATAGTTCCACCAGTAAAAAGACCTTAGACCTACATATATTTAGCACAGTGAGTAGACCCCAGCTAGTCGAGGCCCTCGATAAGTCTGGGTGTACCAGAGGATTCTTCTCGTTAAAAGTGAGTTTTCCTTCCTCATTTTAACAAAGTGCTTTCTCAAAGGGAATAGTAGGATTTCTGTCTATTGCACTGTAAAGTCTGTACCTTACAATGTATTGTCCCTTACGATGCCTGCTGTTGTGAATGGCTGCTATATAAATAAAACTGAATTTAACTGAATTTAAATGAATAAAGGATGGCATGAATACTGTGACATTTAAGAAGAGAAGAATGGCTCTAACTCTCAATTCACGCCAGAGGCAACACTTAAGCGCCATGTAGGCGCTATACAATCAACACTTCCTTCAAACCCACACTGACTCCGGCTTTCATGTACAGTTCAACCGTCAGCTCACTTTTCATCACCATTTAAAGTGACCCTTTAAATGACTGAGTAACACTTACTACAGTTCACTCCTTTTATGAATTTGTCATCCATGCAGTTCCTATAATATTTGCAAGAGATCTTCTACAACCCACAGTGCTGAACGTCTCCTTAACAGAACCCTGAAATCCTTTCAGGATAAAAAAAAAGTGTCTTCAACTTCAAAGGCACTAAATATATTCATAAAAAGTTGATCATTTTTGCATTAACAGCAGGATGCTCTTTAAGTAGCTGTAATAATACCTTGTAATATTACAATAGCAATAAAAAAAAAAAAACTTGTGCAGCACTTAACATGCTTGCACTTACTGTAGTGGAACTATCATCAGAATGTGTCTCCGGCTCTGTAAGGGCTATTTGGCAACTAAAAAGGAGGGTGAGGGAGTGCTGCATTAGATGAGTCTCAATTCATATTTTTATTTGATAGTTTTGATGTCACTGAACTTGGCTTCAGTAGGCTATTCCTCAAGAAAATAGTAAATATAAAGAAAAGGATTAGGTGTTTCCAAACTACAAAATAAAATCAAGGAAAATGAGACAAACGAATAATAATACATGAAAAAAAAAAACACATTTCAAAAAAAGAGAACTGAGGCCAGTGGGTAATTTGCTAAAGTCAGTATACAAAAAAAAAAAAAAAAAATATTTTAGTAAAACATTTATAAGCTGAAAGAGACTCAAGTCTGATCTCCTGACAGGTATTTCCAGAGCCTTGGAGCCCTGACAGCGAAAGTAGCCACCTCTTGACTTTAGTCTGGCAACAGGGACAGTCAAGAGGCCCCACCCTGGGGGATCTTAGGGTGAGTGAGGGCTCATAAAAATGTAGGAGCTCTCCGGTGTCATTGGGGGCTTGCCCATGAAGTGCTTTAAGAGTAATCAGTGGATTTATTATATATATAAATATTCTAAAACATAAGGATGGAGGGAAGTAAATTGTCTAAATTTCCTGGTTTTAGTTAAAAGCCAAACTGCTGCACTTTTGTCAGCCCGTGTGATGCAGACTTGTAAAAGAGCACTGCAATAACCAAGATGTAGGAGATAGAGTAAGTATAATATTTTCAGTGTCCCTAAAGATAAGCATGGTTTCTCAAGTAATTGTGCAAGTATTTTCATTTTAAGAACATTGGAATATGATAACACTGTGGGAATTAAGCACACACATTAAGGATTTGTTTCAAAACTACAAGCCAATGAGATCTTTCCAGTAGGTAAAAATTATGGCTTTTCAGGCAAAGTCAGATCACCGTGGCATAAATGTGTGAGTACACATCATCGGCAAATCATCCACCTGGAGCAAGTAAGGAAAAGAAGAGTGCCAAGCCCTTCCCTAGGAGTTTGGCTCCAGTGCCTTGCTGTGTTGATAGGCTGATAAACTCAAGAACTTCAAAGAACAGAGTTTCAGGAAAAATATCAAACAGACTAAAGGTAATATTACACTTTGATCATCAGCAAAAGAATTCATATCAGGCCACACCTAGGAAACATAATGTAATCAGTCAAATTTATCTTTAACTTTGGTTATTGTGTAGACAGTGGAGATTATAGTGGACTTTAGGAAGCACACAGCCCCTCTACCCTCCATCATCCTGACTGACACCCCCATCACCACAGTGGACTCTTTTCGCTTCCTGGGAACTACCATCACCCAGGACCTCAAGTGGGAGCCCACCATCACCTCTGTTGTCAAAAAGGCCCAGCAGAGGATGTACTTCCTGCGGCAGTAGAAGAAATTCAACTTGCCAGCAAGGACCATGGTGCAGTTCTATACTGCCATCATTGAGTCCATCCTCACCTCCTCCATCACTGTGTGGTACGCTGGAGCCACCACTAGGGACAAACAGAGACTACAGCGCATTGTGCACTCTGCTGAGAAGGTGATTGGCTGTAACCTCCCATCTCTCCAGGACCTGTACACCTCCAGGACACTGGGGCGTGCAGGTCGGATCACAGCCGACCACTCTCACCCTGGGCACAGACTTTTTGACCCTCTCCCCTCAGGCAGGAGGCTACGGTCCATACGGACCAGAACCTCCCGCCATAAGAACAGTTTCTTCCCCTCTGCTGTTGGACTCATGAACAATTACCCTAAGACTGTTACCACCACCCTCCACAAACGCTGATGACCCTATGTCTATGCACCTGTCTGATTGCACTGATGTACATATTAGTGGAATATAGTCTACATTCTTTTATCTTTTAATTAGTCTCTGCACTGTATATTTTGTAATTTTGTAATATTGTGCTATAGTTATAGCTCTAATATCTCTGTATATTTGCAATTGTATACTTGTATATTGTCTTATAGTTTTTATACTTATTTGTTTTTTTTCTGTAAGCACGAAGTACCGCAGCAATTTCCTAATGCTGTGAACCTGTTCACCCATATGGCAATAAAAACCTTCTGATTCTGATTCTGATTCTGATTCTGATTTCTTCCCTTGTTTAAATGTACCTGCTAGCTTCTTACTCGTTGTACTGTGAAAGAATCTGCAGTACATCGGAGGTTGGGCACTGACCTCATTTGCACTTACTGTTAATCAGCTCGTCTTGCGCATTGGATTGCCACCCAACACTCCAGAATTTTATTAGAATCCAACAAACTCCCACAGTTACCACTGCACTTTCTTCAAGTGCAGGTAAAGTGCTTTGCTTTTGTCTGTCATCTCCTCCACTCTGATTTTGCTCAGCATAAGAACACACTGGGATTTTCTAGCAAACTAGGTTCTGCATGTTCTTCTTTCTTCCATTGCTGCCATCAAAAGCTGCACCTACTTTTTGGAAGATTCAATCAGATACTTATGGGCACTGCATTAACTGATGGTACAGTATTATCATATGGGTTTTGTTGACATCAGTATTAAATGTGATCACAACTATTCATCTTTTCCGTGCTTGTTTTCTCAAATGTTATATAACTCATACTTGCTTTAGAGTGTAATAGTGGGAATCTGTTTTTACAGACTATATTAAGAGTCATAAGAAAGGTCATACAAGGTCACAGAAAAAGACATCATACAATTTACTTGTAATAAATATATCTGTGCAAAAAAAACTAAAACAAAAACAAAAACACACATTTGCTGTTTGGGGGTCTATTAGGGTGTTGATGTGTTGATTCTCAATCCCTTGAGATTCCACAATCACCACCAGAAGAATTTAGGTTGTATTTTTCAAGAAATAAATTGCAAAGTATTCGAAGAGTCAATTTTGGCACATTCGGGGGTACCCTCAGAGTGAGTCGCATTGAATCAAACTACATTCATGTTCAAGGTATTATTATTACCAATAATCATGGGAACTTAGAAAAAGTTACTGAACAGTTTTTCTGCAATTAAGCAAAATGTGTGAAAATATTTACTCTTTTTTTGGGGGGGGGGGGTCCTGTGGGGCCCCCAGATATTCAATCAGAACACCAAGCTTAACTTTTCTTCTCTGACCTCCAGTGAATGATGGGCAGAAATTACACAGTTTTCGTGTGGCGCAGAGCACATTGTGTGGAGCGCTCCACACATGACAATGGATAACAGTCCTCTGGAACTCTAGTCCACAGAACAAAAAAGAAATCATGCTGGATATCTATATTGATATGGACTGGGAAATGTGTCAAGAATGAAAGGATGCCACATTGTTTGATGGAAATGAAAATCTCACCACATGAGGCCAAGCATTGTTGTTGTTCACCAGGAGGAACTTAGGACCCACTGCACCAGAGTAGGGTCTGACAGTGGCTCCAAGAATTTCATCCTGATACCTAATGACAGTCAGTGTGTCACTGGCTACCTTGTAGAGGTCTGTGCATCCTTCCATGGATATGCCTGCCCAGACCATGACTGACCCACCACCAAACCGGTCATCTGAATGATCTTACAAACATTTTCCATGGCTTCTCCAGACCCTTCCTTCTTATGGTTAAGGACCTTCTACGGCCCTGTCCAGCTCTTCTAGAGTAACTGCCTGTCTCCTGGAATCCTCTCCATGCTCTTGAGACTGTGCTGGGAGACACAGCAAACCTTCTGGCAATGGCACATACTGATGTACCATCCTAGAGGTGTTGGACAACCTGCTCAACTAAAATTGCTTTCAGAAAAGAGTGTGTTTGTGTATTGATCTGGTTTGGATATGAGGTCCTATAGGCCCATGAAAACTTGTATTTTTGTCCTCACTTGGGTAAGGAGCAATGGATGGATGACACCTATCAAATGGCCTATGCTATGATACAAGTAAAGATTTTGCTTTTGCCTATGGTGAAAGTCAGTGAGTAGGTAACATGACAGTATGAAGAGTGCAGGTCGTGATAACAGAGAATAGAAATAGAAATGGTGCTGTACAGGGCGATAAATTGTCTATAACACAGGCTGTGTGAGGGTGCTGCTGTATACAGGAGCCACTGAGAGGCTCTTGGCTCATTAAGTTGAGGCACTGAGGTGAGTGGGTGTGGGAGCGAGTGAGTATATGACACGACAAGGCTTTGATGCGCTGACAGGTAGAGAGCTCATTCTCTTGCTCTTCCCCTATCATCATTCCCTCTTTTTCACTTCTCGCACATTCTCTCACTCGTGATAAATTCACTACTAGGTGAATTATTGTTCCCCATTTGGTGTTTTCACCGTTTCACTCTGTGTAAGCTCTTTCTCCTTCCTTCTCCGCTACATCGCCACCTCATTTGCTTCTTCTTACTTTCTCTCAGTTGCTGCTTTCTCCCCCTCACTGTGCTCTGTGTGGATATCTATAGCAGCAGCCTGACAGGACATTCAGGTGGGCGAAGGTGTGAACATCCCTCAGAAAAAAAAAAAAAATACAAATAAAAGGCCACAGAAGATGATATCTGTGTAAAGGCAAGGCTGGCTTGTCATAATAGTAGTTCAGAAGATTTATAGAGTGTAGCCTGGTTTAAACAGTTTCGGGTGGGCTTGTTTGAAATCATTTCATAGAAGCAAGCAGAACAAGTATAAATGTGCGCTGTGCGCCTACTGTGGTCGGATGCTGTATTGGTCCTGGATACTGAAAATGCTGTTATACCCTAGAGGTTATATGTTTGTATCACACTCTCTTTCACAGTCACAAACACAGTCATAAGCATTTGCAAAATACAATTAAACACACACAACCACACTTCTGTCATGTCTAGTTGCAGGAAATAATTTCACAGATTAAAAGTTCTAGAAAGTTTTGTTGCATGATACTGAGCTGGGGTATGACATACATCACATGTCTGTGGCTGGATTCAAACTGGATCTGTAGGCATTTGAGACCAGTGTTGGAATTTGGATACATTATTGGTCGTGTTAGTGCTTATATTATGCATTTATCTCCTACAAAGCAGGCAAAGTAAAGCAGAGAAAGTATGTCCCAAAGTCTGAAAATAGCATTAAAAATTCAACAGCTAATTGCATCATTGTAGGGTCCTTACCTTACATTATAAAACACCATGAGGCAACTGATGTGATTTGGCGCTATATAAGTAAAAGTGAATTGGATTGAACTGAATTCAGAAAAACATTTTTGGGTGCTTTAATCCAAATTGCCTTTGAGTCTCTGCAAACACTACGAATGAAACCTTTAACCCTGACATTTGTAGTGTCATACGCCACTGAACAATGTAGCAGCCACCCTGACCTACTTTAACATTATACACAGCGACTTGATATACAGTATTTGTAAGAAAAAAATAAATCCAGGGAGTCAGCGAGTTGGAGTACGGCTCATCACTACATTATCACCAACCTTTGCTTACCCTCTTCGCTCCACTAGAACTGCCTGCAAAACAGCATCCCTCTCACACTGGTGCCCTGATAAGATCTGACTTAACCTTGGTGAGGTGCATCACCTCCAACAATAACACTACCTTGTCACAACCAGAGAACATCACCTTAAGGGGATAAGGGTACCATCAGGAGTGTAAAAGAGGCTCAACAGATAAGACTCAGCTTCAGTTTTGGCCTGCAATGTACAGTATTTAGCATCATTTTCTTCTCATGTTTTCTTATGTTAGGCCAGTCAGTATTTATTAATAAAAAAAAAAACAGATTAAGTCTCTTAGTAGAAGTGGTAGTCTTAAACATCTGGAGATTGGTTACAAGAACTAATGGGGGGCTTATCCCGGTAGCATATGCTGAAATCACAATGTGGGTGGTGGCAGACAAATCTACTTATGCCTAGGTATTCCAAGAATAATCTAGTTTCTGAAATGCATATACATGTATTAACTATTTTTAATAATTACAGTGACAGACATCGTTCTAGCACTACAACTTGTCTTGGGAAGGTGACAAAGGGATATATGGTGTGTGGAGCAGTGGAGCAGGAATGAAGAGGCTCTACATGCTGCCAGCTCTCTCTTTAGCATCTGTACACTGTCTGTGCTGGAAATCAAGCGCAAAGCTGCATGCTGCTGCTGCAGTGAGGAAAGGGCTGAATTAGCAGGCATGTTCGTAATACTTGGCACTTGTTGTTCAGATGTGCACAAGTGGGTCCTTGGGCAAGACTAAATTTGCACTGATGTCTCTTCTTCCTGTTCCTCATGTCATCGCATTAAGAAACAAAAACCTGAAACAAAGTGCTTTTCTTCACTGTGGTTTTTATCTTAGTCTACAGCAAATGTGGCCGTAAACTTTTGTTCCTCTCTGCAGTGCACAGCTGTACACTTAGTGAAAAAAGGAGAAGCTTCTCACAATCTGGCTTTTCTGAAATGTATTGCTACTTTAAAAAATGATGTGTTAAAGAAGCAAAGAACCAGAAGTTTATTTTTATTCAATGACTACCATTCATCAAATGATCAATAAAATTTTTTTTAAAAAAGAATGAAAAAGAAAAGAAACACACCACCATGTATGAAAAAATGAAGAGTCAGGAGGGTTGTCTTTAACTTTAGGTGGACTTCACATCTAGCAACACCAGGGTCTGCAAAGCGTGAGGTGCATCACTTAGCTTAAGAAACTCAAAGCTGCTGAAATTATAGTTTGGGGATTGCTATTATTTCACTCAACAACTGGCACGAAAGGGAAACTTAGCATTTAGATTCTACATATGTGGTCAGCTTATCAAATTTAAGTTACATTGTGTTTTCTGCTCCAGTGAAGGCTTATCATTCTGCTGTGACTCTGTTGTTTATCATAATGGTTCCTAAGGTACAACAGTACGAGTCCAGGAAAGCAACTGATACATTTCACATATGGAAGCGCCACTCTGCTTTTGACTAGCACACCATGACACGGGGTCTAGAGCCTTCTCATTGACGTTTTTCCTTTACTGCACAGTGACTCGTCTGAAACAGCTGAAATATGTCAGGCATTTCATTCACTGAAAATCTGAAAATAAACTCACTGACCTTGTAAAGGATTTCTTATAGTTTAGCTATACCTCCCTTTTTACCATTCACATATATGGTACATTTAGTTTCATTTAAGCTTTTATTTTTGTAGTTCACTGGCAAATAAAAATACTATTACATATAGTATTATTCATCAACTTGGCCATAAAAGCAACATTTATGTGTTTGAATTTGCTTTTGAAATGTTTATCTGGGGTGACAGAGGCAAAACAGTTTAGGTTAACAAATGTATTTGTCACTGTTGTTCAGAGAACACTCTCCTATCAAATCTTCACTAACTATTCACAATGCATGCTGTATTTCTGACAAGTAATGATGAAAGGGGACGGGCTCTTATTCAAGGGTTTCATAAGAAATTGATAATTAAACGGATCCCCTTTAGCAGGTATGGTAATTAAAAGTTCATGGAAAAAATGGGAGTACAGATACAACAGCAGTTGTCAGACAGAACATGTTACAACATAATATTTCACTTTGGGATGCAGTAGGTCCTTGTAGAGCCTGTTGGCAGTATTGGAGATCTGGAACAGTGAAACCTCTCTAAGTGGTGCCTTCATAATAACCTTGTGATACCCCTGTGCTCTTTGCTCAACTTTAAAGATATACAAGTGCATGATAGTCAGGAATTAATGCTTAAGTTGGGCCATTTCCACACTAACAAACTATAGTGTGCTTTTTTCAGCACCTTTTTATGCAATTTTGTCAAACAAGAAAAGACAGGTTTGCACTGGATGCTTGCTTTTTGTTAGCTTAGAGGTGAAGATGACCATAGAGCAAAAAGTGGGGCACACCCCGGAGAGGTCACCAGTCCACCTCAGACAGTCACACACTTTAACATCCACACGTGCAGTCAATTTGAAATTACTAGCTAACCTAACAAGCACAGTTTGTAGGAGGAACATTCACACAGAAGCACCGTGCTGCCCCGATTTGTTTGATTTTTTTCTTCAACAAAGGGGAAGTAATATTGGCTTACATTACATCACCTCATTGTTGTTGTTACTCAGATGGTTATGATAATTTTACATTACTGATGGACCATGTAAATTGAACACGAATACTGTTTAAATGCCAACAGGACAGGCGTGACAATCAACGATGCTAAATTGTGTAGGAATATTAATGAGAGTGGAGAATGGCAATTGTGATATTTCAGTCCTAACTGGCAACGTTTGCTTGTTGTTTGTTTAAACAGAAAAAAGGTTCTTAACACAAAGACGATGCAACCTTAGATAAGGTGATTTTAACCCACTGTTTTCTTGCAGGGGACCTATAGCTTTTCATTGGTGTGGTTTTGCTTAGTTTTAGATACAAATTCTTAGACATCACATAGCCAAATGACAAGTGGAAACTAGCCAGGTTTAACCTGCAAAATAGGGGGAATCTAAAGTTTGAAAGCTAAAGTGTTGTCAAATAATGTAGACTTTATCCACAGATTACCCACTGTTCTACCTTTTCACTTCACTAGTGTTTCTCCCTTACAAATTGTACTCTTGCAAACCTCTAGGGAGGCAGTTTTGGTGAAAGAGAAGGTCCTTAAGAGGCCTATTATCCACAGCGTCTGCAATGTTGATACAGAGGTATTTAACTTGAGCTTCTCCCTCTGCTTCTATCGCCTCATCTGTCTCACTCTGTCTGTGCTTCCCAGTGTTTGTGTTTGTGTCAACAATCATTAATCATCTCTAGACACTACTGCAAATGCTCTGGGACATTTTCTGTTAAGGATGGCGCTGACAGACATACAATAGCATACAGTAAATACTATACTTTATACCTTCACACATTCCTCCATATGCACAAAAGCCAAAAGCCAAAAAAAAGAAGCTCATTTGATTTGGTTAAAACACACTTTGAACAGCCTATTTGACACATGAACACTGAGCACAAACTGACTTTTCACATTGACACACACACACACACACACGAGCATGAGTATAATCTCATGTTCTGCAGTTGCCATGAAACTGTAAGTTTTCTCTCTCCTTCACAGCTGTTCTCAGACACACACAGACACACACAGACACACACACACACACTGCTGCATGTTAAGAGAAAATATCTCTGGTTCAACTCCGAATGTTATCACCTTAGAAATGTTTGATGTCTAAATTGGGACGTCACCAGAGGATGTAAAGCAAAATAGATGATGTTTTACTTTCTACGTTTCCCTGCAAAGAAACCTGAAGGGGACACGCTTTAGGCTGCAGGTAACCTCAGGTTTCACAGTTTTACAGTTTATTTTTGCTTTTATGGCTGAAATACATTTATTAGGAAGGAATTCTTACTTTTATGTAAATGAAATCAAGAAGCCCACATAAATAATGCAAATGACCTCAAGATGTCATACAACAGCAAATGGCTGTTGTTGCCTGGCAACAATAGCTGGTTGGGCATACAAGATAGAAACACTTGTGGCTTCAGAGCAGCTTTACTGTGGCAGGCAACTTTATTGTAAGCAGTGACAATTAATGACAAAGACACCTAAATCTCTGCATTAGTGAGTCAGATGAAATCAGGATTTTGTGTGTGTTTATGTTTTTGATTGCATTTTCTGTGTTGCGTTTGTACTCGTTTTAAGAGCCTTGTCTAGTTTATACACCCCGTTAACTTTTATTATTTGCTGTCTTTTTATCGTGTGACATTTATTTTAATTTAGTTGTTGTTTTTGTTGTTGTTTTTGATGACCTTATAACACTTTAATTTAAATCTCTCTGGATACTTTCCCTCCATAAAACAACCTGTTTATTCTGTTTTTGTTATTTAACTTTATCCCGGTTGTACGTTTTATGACTTTGCATATGAATATCTCCAGTACTGAGCAAAAGTTTGAGCCACCTTTATATTTTGCTTCAAAAGCTGACTTTCATACTTTCTTGCAACTTTTTGAAGTGGTCTTGAGCAATGATTCTCCAGACTTTCTTTCAAAGTTTTTCTTTGGTTATTGGCTAGTTTTTCACATCATTTTCAGTCCAGTTCTTGTACCTGACTATTTTCAGAGGAATTTGTTTTCTCTTTTTTGTGTTTGTTAAGCACTTAACACTGACCAATGAATCAGTCAAATGTAAAAAGGCACCTAACTCAAGGTAAAAAACAATGTTGTGACTACACGACAGACAATAAAAAAAAAAACGACAACAAAGTGTAGCCCCTTAACTGGCAAGGGCCCGGTGACGGGCCGTTTGTAGTCCCTTTTATATGGCAGGCTAGACCCTCCCATTTTTATTGACACGTTATTCGGCCAATCATGTAACTGGCTGCACCAAATCACCTGACAAAGCTACGTGACGCCCTCTGAGTATTATTGGCTCTGGGAAACCCATTTCTTAACATGATTGGCCGAATGAGGTGTCAGTCAAAATGGGCGGGTCTAGCCTGCCATATAAATGCACTTCATTCGGCCCGCGGACCAGACGCAGCCGATTAATAGGCTATGAAATGGGTTGTTCAGAGCCAATAATAACCAGAGGGTGTTATGTAGTTGTTTCAGGTGATTTTTTTTGCTGCCAGTTAAGGGGTTAAATTGCATCTTTAGGTGCTTTGCTAGCAGCCTGACTCAAAAACACAACCTACTTGAATTTCTTTTGCTGTATCTACATACAGTGGCTTGCAAAAGTATTCATACCCCTTAAACTTTTCCATATTTTGTCACATTACAACCACAAACATAAATATATTTCACTGGAATTTAATGTGAAAGACCAACACAAAGTGGTATACAATTGTGAAGTGGAAAGAAAATTATACATGATTCAATACATTTTTTAACAAATAAAAAACTGAAAAATGCGGTGTGCAAAAGTATTCACCCCCCTTTTCTCTGAGTGCAACCAGTTGCATTCAGAAGTTGCCTGATGACTGCAAATGACTAAAAAGAGTCCACCTATGTGTAATCTAATCTCAGTACAAATACAGCTGCTCCGTGACGGCCTCAGAGGTTGATTAAGAGAATATTGGGGAGTAAACAGCATCATGAAGTCCAAAGAAAACACCAGACAGGTCAGGAATAAGGTTGTGGAGAAGTTTGTGGCTGTAATGTGACAAAATATGGGAAAGTTCAAGGGGTATGAACACTTTCACAAGCCACTGTATAATGTCAACGATAACATAGCTTGACATGCATAAAACAATTTGCAGGAATAAATTGATTCCCAAAGAGTTATTAGTCAAAAACTGGGTTAAAAATGTGAAACTGGATAAGTGGGGGACAAAAGAAGAAAAAAATCTATACCAAATGAACAGTTTCTGAAAGTCATGTCTATAAGAGACACACAAGTCCTGAGAGATGCATCTGGCTGTTCAGCTATTGTTCGGCTTCATTAGAAATGGTCTCACTGGAAGAGTGGCTGTCAAGAAGCCATTCGTAAGACAAGGAAATAGGGAGAAAAGGCTGAGGTATGTCAAATTACACAAGAATTGAATCAAAAAATCTTTGAAAACAGGTCTTAGGGAGTGAGAAACCGAATGTGAATGTGTTCAAATTGTTGTTAATATGTAAAGAGAAGGTGAGGAGAGAGGTGCAACAGTGGGTGACTACAGCTATCTGCTACACACAGTGGAGGCTGAGTCATGGTATGGGGCTGCAGTCAGTTAGTGTGTTGGTGATCTTGTTAAAACTGATGAAAATATGAATGCACAAAGCTGTCTGTAAAGTGTCTGATCGGCTTCATTTTTCAGTATGACAAGAATCCCAAACACACTTCTAAGCATACCTGGATAAAAAAGACACAATAGAACACTCCATTTGAACACGATCATTCATGGATTTGCCTCCCCAGAGCCTGAACCTCAACATTATAATAGCACTGTGGGATCATCTGGACAGATAACAGAACTAAAGACAGCCAACAGCCAAAAAATAGCTTTGAATGCTCTTTCAGAAGTCCTGAGAATGATTCTTGAAGACTACATAAGCATATTTGAAGAAAGCTCAGCTATGTGAGTTCAGGCTGTGTTGAAGAATAAAGGTGGTCATATCCAATATTGACCTTCAAACTCACTGAAATTGTACGCACCCTGTTTTTGCCTTATGTACTGCATTTCAATTTATGTTTGCACATGCTTCAATAAATCACTGCACCTATTTCCTATGTCCCTCGCAACACGTTAAGAAAGATGGCTGGCTCAAGACTTTTGCACAGCACTGTAGCAGACTGAGTTCCAGAGAAAATGTTGAACACATCGTCTCCATTTGAACTATAAGTAACATGAAGTCTTTTATTTATTTATTTTTTCATTCTGGGCTGTTGTTTTGCACTTGTTTTCTTATGCAACACAAGTCAGCATCGCTCCAGGTGGGGTTGCTTACCTTTTGATTTACACTCCTTTAATAACCTAGTGTAACTCCAAGGTGTCACATAAATGTACTTGGGCTTAAAACAGAATTACTCACAGTCCACAAACACAGAGCTTTGGTGTGATCACACATCACAATCAGATCACAATCATACAATCATACAATCATACTCTTCTTCTGGTGCTGAAATTAGAGACCACAGTTGTGACATCACACCAGATGTAACCATAGACATTAGATCAGCCACCTATTGGTTTGTGTTAAATGAAAGTAGAGGCATAACCTATTGCCTTTAAACAAAATGTGTTCATGTGTGTCTGTGTTTACATTTTAGCGTAAAATGAATTTTCATTGAGTCAGTATAAATTTTCATTGGTCAAAAATAGGAAAATAGTGAGTAGGAACATGCACTTGGAAAAGAACTTAGAGATTCTCATCCACTTTGAGTTGCCGCTGCTTTAATGGTGACCATAAGCACTATGGTTTCATCAGAACTCATCATTATAATGAAAATCCATCAAAGAAAGCACAGAATTCAAACCCATTACAGATTCTAAGTTAAGCTCATGGTTTCCCTGGTTTCATAGGGGAAACTAGCCCATATGCATGCTGTTGGCTTGATTGAAAGCCCTGTATGTATAGCAGTTGCGATGATGAAGTAGTTTGTAGTCAGCATTATAGTAGCAGCACTGCTGAGTGAAAGACAGTTCAAAACTGACTGCATATGAGTAGAGAGCTGAGAATGGCAAGCGTGGAAAAGTAATTTTGAGCTGTCTGCCTGAACTGCCTTGTAAGCCTCACTTTGTTAATTTGATGCTGAAAGAACGGTGGAAATGCACCTTCCTGATTTCGATAAATATAATGCTGAAGTACAGTACTTTAAGTACTTAAAACTGTGAATGTCATTTAATTCATAAAGGTAAACTCTCATATATTCTACATCATTACATCAAAAGTGAAAATTTTCAAGCCTTTAAATTTTTGATGATTATAGCTTATAGCTCATGAAAATCAGAAATCCAGTGTCTCAGATTATTCGAACATTTCCTGAAATCAATCAAAAAAGGAGTTACAGAAATATCCAGCTTCGGAAAAGCATGTTCATTTATACACTTAGTAATTGGTTGGACCTCCACCGATGAATTACCACATCAACAGGGAGGTCAGCTTGTGAAGCCCAGGTTGCTTTGATAGCAGGCTTCAGCTCATCAGTGTTTTATCTTCCTCCTGACAATAACCCATGGATTCTCTATGGGGTTCAGGTCAGGGGATTGACCAATCAATCTTAGTAACATCATGGTCAGCAAATTGTTTGGTAGTAGTTTTGGCACTGTGGGCATGTGCCAGGAAACCAGCATCTCCATAAAGCTTGTCAGCACAAGGGAGCAAGAAGTCCTCGAAAATCTCCTGGTAGCTGGACACACTGATTTTGGACTTAATCACAGTGGATCAACCACTGCCAGCAGATGGATTGGCACCTGAAATCATCACACACCAGGGAAACTTCACACTGGGCTTTAAGGACACTGAATTCTGCTCCCTCTAGATTTGAGGACCTTGATTATCTCTGCCAAGGAGGTTATGTTTTTGGCAGCATTTGTGTGCATGTAATTCTGTTCTGTCTTGAAAAGTTTTGAATGAATTTTGATAAAACTTTGTAGGGGTGTAGAGTGGGGTCAAGTTAACAGTCCATTAAAAATCTGCCTTACAGCCTCCAAAGCCCTTAAAATTAGTAAGGTCAACTCAACTTAGAAACTATGTTTTTTTACAAGTGTGGTGTGCATAAAGATTTAAAATGTCATGTCACATCTCCTTCAAGGTCAATAGACTGATCTGAAGGTCAACGTAATAATAATGCTATATAGATCTATTTAAAACTACGTTTCTTACTGTCAGTGTTTTTTATTGACAACATGTAGGCATATAGGGAATGATATGTGGGCATTCTAAATATGTTACTTTGAACTTTGACCTCTCAAACTTTTGTAAAAATGTCTGACATTTGACATCTGACATTTATGTCAAGTATATTAAAATAGGTTTCAACAAAGCTCATAACAAAAGCACTTTTCACTTGTTTTTAACATTTAAAAAGAACAAAGAAACAAAAAAAAACCCCAAAATGAATACTTGCAAAACACAGTACCATTCCCTTGAAAATAAACACTGCCCAGAGAGTGACCTGCCTAGGCAGAGGTTTGCGTTCTCTGAGTGCTTCTTGCTTACAAATGAAATGCTAAATTTTCTTTTATCTGAAAAGAGGACTTTGGACCACTGGACAACAGTCCAGTCCTTTTTCTCCTGTTAAGACAATTGTGATATCGTCTCTGACAGTAACATTCTCTTTCCTCAAGATGCATGGTGGCTCTCGATGCACCGACATCAGCCTCAATCCACTCCTTGTAAAACTCTCTCAAGTTCTTGAAATTACCTTTCTTGATAATCCTCTCAAGGCTGCAATCATCCCTGTTGCTTGTGCACCTTTTCCTACCAAATATTTCCCTTCCAGTCAATTTTCCATTAATATCCTTTGATACAGCACTGTATGAACAGCCAGTGACCTTTTTGCAGTGACCTTCTGTGGCTTACCCTCCTAGTCGAGGGTGTAGACGATTGTCGTCTGGACAACTGTCAAGTCAGCAGTCTTCTTATCTGCAGTATACCATGAGGTTCATGGTATTTATAGTCTTTGCAGTTTACTCAAACTCAAAATGAAAAATTCTAATAAGGGATTTCTGATTTTAATGAGCTATAAGCCATAATCTTCTAAATTAAAACAAAGAAAAGGCTTGCAATATTTACCAGTACACCTGTGCAAGCTTAACCTCCCCAGGTTGGACATTTAGATTGGAAAATGACTTGTGTTTTTACAGGAACAGGGTGGAGCAGTTGCAGCAAGTATATGAGATAATCATTAGTCTGAACTTCTCTTAAGAACGCTAATTGGACACATTGTGACCCCTGCGCCAAGCCCAAATCATCTGATATAAACTCTGTAGCCTCAGTTACAGGTCAGTTTGCTCAGTTACCATCAAAACCCTTTCCATAAAATGCAAGTGCTTAATTGATCAGCTAGACTGCTTGGCATGCAGTGGGATTAGTAGGGAAATAAATCGATGCAAAAAGAGCAGAGAGCAGACACATGGACAGTAGTCAATCTTAAGATTAAACATGACAAACAGAAAAAGGCAAAATCAATCCTAAAGTGATATGGAGATGTCAAATCTACACCATTCTGCCAAATCACAATTTAACAGGAAACTTGAAAAATAATATTCATGGAAAAGTCAGCACCATGTGAGCACATATACATTTTTGACACCCCGTTGATGTCCTTATACAATGCAACTCTGCAGATTCCAGTAGCAGAATAAGCTGACATTGCTACAGTATATAACAAATTTTTGCAAGCCACAAAAACCAGAGTTTAGGTTGCAGAAGAAATTACCTTTTTTTTTTTTTTTTTAAATTAACTTTAGATTGCAGTTTTTTTTTAATATATTTGAATAATTGTAAAAATGTTGATTTCATCACAGAATCAGTGAATTGGTCTATACACAAACCCAAAAGACTTTTGCTTCTGGTGGCGCCAAAAGATCTTAAAGAGAACTCAGATGCAAGTAGAAAGTCCCCAAAAGTGAACCAACTTGACTTTCTTTGAGATTCTTTTGAGACGTATCTGACATGTTGGTGGATTTGTTCCGGCTCTCCCTCAGACACTGGATCCCTGCAATGAATCCTTTCATCCTGAGCTCCAAGCAAAGCAGTATTATCATGGGACTGTATTTCAGCACACTGGATCAGATAGTGGAGCCCAAGGTGCATATTGCCTATCAAGCTGGTGAACTTTGAAGTAATCAAATATCATCCAGACTGTCCAGTTTGAAGGGTTATGAGTCACTGCATGGCAATTTACAATTTTGTAGGCCCAAAATAACAATCATGAAATGCTTTCTATTTAAATAATGTACAGGAAATCACAGAGTCACAACATGTAGAAACTACTACAAGTCTCTACTATAACACCACCACTACTGCTGCTACTACTACTACTCCTACTACTGCAAGAATAATAATAATAATAAAAATTATAATTATTATTTCGTAGTAGTATTTACTAAGTGTCTGGTGTGATTGTCACTGACTTTAATTTTCATAAGAAAATATCCTTTGTGAACAATAATTTTTCTACTTTGGCTCCAAGAGCAGCTGTTGGCAATTGTGGTGTTTATGATGCAAGCAGAGAAAATGCTGCCTGAAAAGGTTAATTTATTAATTAGCCCTTGATTAAATCTTTGCAGTTTGGAGACATGATGAAAAAGCTTTACTTCTGAGAAGATGCTTAGAGTTTTTACAGACTCAGTGGTTCAGGCAGTTGTTGAAGGGTTTCTTCAACAACTTTTTATGTTACACATTAAAAGAATAGCAATATTTTCCTCAACTGTGCTCACCTATGATGAATAAAATCTTTGATTTGTTTATTATGCTGCTTTGAAGTGTCCTTGAATACACAAACTGCCATGTAAAGAAAATCATTTCTTTGGCACACGTAGTGTCTCAGGCTCCTATGACTTTCTGTGCAGCTCCAGAGCTTATTGTTATCCTCTTGGAGACACAAGGGCTGCCATTGAGTGTGTTTGGTCTATCGCCACAGTCTATTTTACACCCCACTAGCTTTGGATGAACCCATAAAATTACTGTGTCGTCCGGGCCTCGCCCTGGTAAACCTGGCACCGGCAATGCTCAAACGTGCTTCATTGCTATTGAAACTCATATAAATTCATGACCTCTTTCCTTCTGTATGCGAGAAAACAGAAACTCCTTTGCTTCTTTTCTAATAAGATACCTTGAATATCTTAGCTTACCTATGTGGAATCACAGATTTCAGAGTTAACTGTAAACCATTATTCTGATTCAATGGATTATGTATCCAGGGAGTTCATTTTCAAATCAAAAAGAGGCGGCAAGAATACACACCAGGAGGACTGGAACTGGAGGAAATATGAAGCTTTGCTAATGAGCTTGCTAATTTGATGGACATGCACAAAGAGTTTGGAAAAATGCTGAGAAACACAGCGTAGTTTGGAACATCATAAAGAGTTTATTTATGCAGGAAATGGTAATTAGCTTCCCTATTTTCTCTCATCATTTACTGGCCACCTGAGATGTCCTTCAGCAAGGCAAGTAAACAATTACACACATACACACCGTTCCCTATAACTCCAGCTGGGCTGATTGCATTGAGAAACTGATGTGAGGAACCTGTAAGCTGCTGATTGTTGATTTACCTGTGTTACTCTGGTCCTGATATAGGCCACTGTCATCAGTAGGCGAGCTCCTAAAGGTCACCTCAACTGCAGAGGCTTTCCTGGAGAACCGAGTAGTTTTTAAAACTGTTTCCAAACATGAGGTATAGGGTGAGCAGCATGCTAGCAGTGGGGGCAGCTGTCAGTTCAGCTCACATTTATGCAGACAGTAATATGCAGAGAGCTGGATGGTTTAGCTTGTCTATCAAAGGCAAGTAAAGACAGAAGAAAGCTAATAAATATGTTAGAGACAAAACCATGATCTAAAGTATTCAGGCTCCTCTGTAAAACATGGTAGAAGCACTGTCATGCATTAGCATTCATGGCCTCAAATAGCTCTGGGTTACCAGGGTTTTATTTTTATTTTTTTGATATTGTAAAGAACAGAATGCAAAGAAATATGTACAGTATTGTTATTGTGGTTAATAGTGCTGTGAAGCAGTATTTGCCCCCTTGCTGATTTATTTTTTGCATATTTATCACTCTTAAATGTTTCAGGTCATCAAACAAATTTTAATATTAGACGGTGATAACCCAAGTAAATACAAAATGCAGTTTTCACGATTTCATTTATTAAGGGAAAAAAGCTTTCCAAATCTACCTGACCCTGTGTGAGAAAGTTTTCCCTTTGTTAAATCATGAATTAACTGTGACAAGCAAAAACTCACCCTACAGGTGTTTTTTTTTTTTTCCCTTTCTTTTGCCATTTTGTATTTAGTGGTGACTCAAAATTCTGTCACAGATGCAAATTCTGGTAAAATATCTTAAATGTGAGATGTGAAACACAAACGGAGCAGCACATTTACAGTAGGACGATAAATATGAAAATTTAAAAAAATGGGATTTATAAAAAATCTTTTTTAAAAATACAGATGTTAATAATCACGGTATATGTGACAGTGTTTGTGCAAAGTTTTGTTCAGACACATATATACATACACACATTATAGTAAAGATTAACCACATTTTTATGAAAAGCTCAATTCAGTTTCACTAGCCACACCCAGGCCTGATTGCCAGACCTGTTAAATCATGAATTTAGTTGAATAGAACCTGTCTGACAAAGAGAGGCAAGCTAAAAGATCTAATAAAGCAACCCATAATGCCCCAATCTAAAGAAACTCAAGAACAGATGAGAAACAAAGTCACTGACATCTATCGGTCTTGAAAGGTTACAAAGTCATTTCTTAGGCTTTGTGACACCAGTGAACCACGGTGAGCACCATTATCCACAAATGGAGACTTGGAACAGTGGTGAACCTTCCCATCAGCCTACCAAAATTACTTCAGGAACACACTGACAACTCATCCTGGAGGTCACAAATGCACTCAGAATACCATCTAAAGAACTGCAGGCCTCACTTTTTTTTCAGTTGAGGTCAGAATTCATGATTCAACAATAAGAAAGAAACTGGGCAAAAATGGCATCCATGAGAGAGTTCCAAGGAGAAAACCTCAGGTGACCAGAAAAAATAGATTTGCCCAAAAAACACCCTGATGGTCCCCAAGACTTTTGGAAAAATAATATATGGACTGACCAGGCAAAAGTTGGACTTTTTGGAATATTTGAGTCCTGTTTCATCTGGCGTAAAACTAACAAATGCCATATTTGTCCATGACTGACCTTGAAATGCGAATTTCAAAAGTGCTCATATTAAAGAATGTAGACATGTCAACTTCTGCTGCCAAAACAAACAAACAAACAAAAGATTCTACTGTTTTGGAGCACCTGCTTGCAGATATTTGAATTCAAGTTGATTCAAATGTCAAATTGAGGACAATTACAAATTATTTTCCAAGAAATCTCCAAATAGAGCTCTCGGCCTGGCATTGAAGAACACAATGCACTGGAGAGGAAGAGAATAGCTGGTGAAGAAACAATTGCCATTTTCACAGTGGCTGTTAATAATCTGTTGATAAATTACCTGCATACAAGTACACTAAAATGAAGAAAGAAAGAAAAATGTGAAAATGGAGAAACAGACATTTTTCTTTTAGCCCCAATGTACCTTTGAATGTAAATCCAATTATTCTTGCCTTAAAGTGCAAGATGAAGACCATCACCGATGACTGTGCAAACTACTCATTCTGCTATCTGTAAATTAACCAATCCAATCACTACTTTCACAGAAGGAATTTCAGTCCTTTTGGAAATATAGCCTTCCAGTATGACATTACTATATTTATGGCTCCAGTTCAGTGGTTCATGAAGACTATTACAGTGACTATCAGTCATTTAAACTTTTTTATCCACTGTCTATGAAGTGAGTGCTGACCATAAGCCACTCTTTAATCCATGTACCATTACTCAAATTTTCATTAAAAATGCACTTAAGAAAGAATTAAAAAAAAAATGCAGCTGAAAGATGGTAGACAGACCACATACTTACACTTTTACATTTTGTAGTAGAGGCAGGTGAGTGGGGGGCTAAAGCAATGTCTCGGTGTGAACAACTTGTAATTAAAGCACACTCACTTCTCGGCAGCCATCCTCTGACAGCCTTCAAATGGATTCTGCACCGCTGCGCCGGCAAACACCTGTCGGCCCCCGGATAGAGAGAGCATGGCCTGCCTCGTCCTTTTACATTTCAGTCATTATTTCATTACTCATGCTGTGCTTACATTCCGTCTTGCCTTGGGTACCCCCCCAAGGTCTCCACTACCACTACCCACGCGTACATGCACAAACTCACACACAAACACTCGCTCCATCTTTAGAGTAAAAAAGCAAGTATTACATGATAAATGAGTAAAGGAGCAGGGTCACTGTAAGTTATGCAAAAACAGAATGTATTTAGGGGAGGAGTGACTGAATAATACACAAAGGGAGCAGGAATGAAGAAAGCAAAAGGGGATATATGCTGTAAGAGGGCAGTGTAAAGCATTTTCAGAAATTCATCTTTTTTTTTTTTAGCTTGGTTGACCTCTGTGCAAAGGCCAAATAGGGTAGATCTTAATTTGATAGACTGTCTGTGACACATGCACACTCACGTCAAGCCATAACGCTATGTGAGTGTGCAAATACTGTATTTCCTTATAAGACAGCAATGCCCTCTCAACACATTTCAGTAGCTTTCTAACCCCTTCTAATGAATCCCAAAACATGACATTAATGAATGCTAATTGCAATAATGGTGTTTAGTTAGCTGGAATAGTTAATATTTCATAACAACTTGTTTTCTGATATCCAAGAACTGATGATGAACCACGACACTGAGCTGATCAGAAGCTGCTAATCCATCTAGAAATAACCTATTTATATTAGTCTGGCATTTGTTTTTATATCATTGATAAATCAACCAATATGGAATTTCAGTTAATGCTAGCTGTGTCACTTCTTTTTCAGAGCAATGCTCCTGCAGTACTTTGATTTAGTAATTGAAGATGACGACACTAACTGAAGGGCTATGGTGCTGCCCTCCCCCCAGGCCAAACCAGTTCTCACAAATTTCAATGTGCTGATCCGGCCTCTTGGAGGGATTGACCTGTGCTCATTAAAGTACAAGCTTACAAAGTATAACAATGTCATGGAAAAATGCTTTATTACTTTTCTTTTCTTTTTTTTTTTTTTTGGAAGAACATTGAAGTTGTTTGTTCTATTTTACTTTCAGGTAATAAACTCTGACATGGAATGAAGATGATGTATTTTTGGAGCACACAATAAGAAATGACAAAAAAACATTTTCTTTCCATCAGGAGGCTGTAATGAAACAATTCAAATATCACTGACTTGGCAATGAATTACTTTGCACTGCAGTCCGAGGTGCTGAGTATTTTGATGAAAATGCAGAAAAGGGAGGCAGCATCATGTAAGTGTGAATGAAAATCACTGCAGATATACATTCTCAAAAAGGACTCGCAAATGAGGTACCTTCCTATTACCTTGACCTTCAAATGACCTTGACCTTCTACAGTAATTTTTGACTTTAACATTATGCTTTTGTTTCTTGACCACATTCCTTCATACTCGCATGCATTCTACCTTACAGGAAGACCTCTAAATTGAGGCACTTACACATGACCTTGACCATCAAATAACCTTGACCTCAAAGGTCTTCCATATTCATCCTTAGTGGCCTGAATACATTGCGCTTTTATGCCCTGCATGTGTAATATATTACCTCAATTCATTTTAGCATTGCCTATTATTGTGAGTATGTACACAAACACAACACTGTATAATTGCTGTCAATCATGTGCATAATTTCATTATGAACAATAAACATGCTCTTTTTTGTGTAGGAGACATATTTGGCTTAATTTAATGTTTTGAGAATATTTTTTATATATTGTGCAATGTTTTTGTTTGTGCAGAATTTTTCCCTTGCTTTTGTGCTTTGTGCCCCTTTTCTTAAATAACAGTAAGCTTTTATTATCAGCTTTCAGTCCACCATCACACAGAGTGGGAGAAATGCTCCGTTGCTTTATTCAGCTTTCAGCAGTTCATATGTTAAATAAATGGTGCCTTTGAAGCCATGGTGATGGAAGCAGTGTTTTTTCATTTCAAAAGTACTTTTTATTGTTTTAGTTTTTTATATCTTACATATACAGACCTTATGGAGAGACTGATACATTATTAATTTGCCTTTTTTTCTGTCTTTTGTTTTTACATTAGTAAGGAAAAGATCATAGGTAAATGTGGAATCCTGCCATGGTTTGCAAATGTCATTTCTATACAAGTGGATTTACAGCTATGCTGTGTGTACACAACCTTCAATACTCTTTTTTTTTCTGTAGATTAATTTTGCATTTATGCCTGTTTAATGACAGTTTATCACACCTTTTGTTATTATGGTTGTTTTCCAACACTTATGACTTATGAACTGCAGGTATAAAGCCACAGTTGCCAAGCTGTTTACTACATTTTATCTTTATCTTTTGCTGTGAAAACAAAACTTATTAAAAGTCATGTACACACTTTTGGCGACAGTTTATTGTCTCACCTGCTGAGAGGCAGGGAGACACTAAGGGTTCACTCTTCCAGTGTTTGTCTGTCTGCCTGTCCATAACACTTTTAGTATCTCGGTCACCGTGCAACATACTGACTTCAGACTTGGAGGATGGATATGTACTGAAGTGTACTACTGCAGAACACAAGAACCATACCTATCTTCTTTTATACTGGAGTTATTGCCCTTTGTTTACTTTTTGTTTTATGAAAATATAACCTATCTCATTTATAGTGTCTTTTTTAATCACTGTCATAAATCTTTCCATCATATATTTGTCTCTCAGGTGTCTCGTCTCTGTATTTCATGTCAGATATCTTTATCAATATTGAATGAAACAAACTTCATGTATAAAAGAGGCAGTGCTACGCAGTACCTACTGAAGAACAATTATTTACTGTGAAAATCTATTTGTAAATATTAACTGCTAAGCTCAACACTTAATCACTTTCAAATACAGGAATATACTTTTTGACAAGCGTTTGAGCAAGCGACACGTGTTCTTTGTAACACCGTTGTTAACCCTCTGGAGTCCAAAAGGTAATTGCATATTATTCTACTTTGACTCTACTATAACAGCACTTTGACCCCCACCCCTCCCCCTTCCCCCCTATTACGAATCCAAAACAGCTGAGCGCTCGCACCCACTCAGCGGTTCTCATTTTGAATTTCAGTGAGTTCCATTTGCATATGTCAAGAAGAGTAAAGGGCCAGAAGGAAATGAATCTCTTCCACATTTATTTTTAGTAAAAGCAAATTCATTTCAGTACAGTTTTATTTATTTAGCACCAGTTAACAACAACAGCCATCTGAAAGCACTTCATGACAAAAGGGTAGGGTATAGTAGGGTAAAGACTCTACTATACTAGAAAAAGTACCCCAATGATCCAACAGTCCCCTACAAGCAAGAACTTCTGCTGAAGAGGGACACATCCGAGCATTATGCCAGGGCCATAATACAAAATGCAGGATTAAAGGGGAAACATAGTCCTACTTGTGAGAAACACTGTCACATAATTTTATGGTTCTGAGGGAGATGATATAAGCAAGCAGGTCAGGAATGCATTGGGGATTTGAGACATGTATTTCCTTAAAAATTAGCAAAATGATTTAAAATTCTGTTTTGAATGGTAAATCAGTGAGTAATAAATTTAGTACTGGGATAATGTCGTGATGTTTTTGTTCACAAGTCACGACGACATCTTCCATTCCAGTTAAATGTTTTGACAATCCAGTGAAACTAACATTTCAGCTATCTAATCTATTTGTAATACATTTTTTTTTTTTGGTTGCTTTGTAAATACATGCATGCACTTTTGATATGTTTTGTAAAACCCCAGGTTTCTGACCTGCTGACTAACTTTTAGGAAGCAGAAGGTTTCTTGCCAGTGCATTAGGACCAACATAAAGAATGTAAATTTCGTCCATGTTTAGTTGTTTCAACTTTTCAAGTTATACCTCTAATAGCGTTCTTGTGAGCTCCCCAGATTATGAACTGGGTAAAAGTCTTTGAGGAGAGACAGCGAGCTGTATTTATGAATGTAAGGATGTGTTATCATTTTAAATGGTATTGCTGAGTAGGCTCATGTAGGCTCAAGTGTAGATTAAAAAGCAATATTTATCAAAGATGTTGCTATAGAACTGAATATTGAATAACTTTTTTCATGCAACTTCTTCAAGGATTTCACAGGAAAAAAAAAGTGCAGTGTGAGCATTGCATGCTGCTGCTTGTTTGTGTTAGTGACAAGTTAGCAGCTCAGTTTTAATATCTGGGGCAAGTCTGTATCCAGGGCCTCTCTGGAGGAACATGTCTGCCTTTTCAGCTATACACGAGGCAGAGGCAGAGTAGATGGTAATCAAGGAAGGAGAGGAATGTAAGCCTGTTTATCACCACCTTTCTCTTTTCTCTGGCTAACACACGCAGCCTTAGTTATTTCAAGTTTTATAGATATGTGTGAACACACCCACATGTCATATGAGGGCTGTGTGGCAGGCAGAGTTGGATCCGGAGGACGCCGAGGGAACAAACTTAACAAACTGAAGAAAAACTCAAAAGTCCAAAAACAGAGAACACTGGGTCAAACCCCAGGATCGTGACCTACCTGCAATAATTAATACACAACCAGGTTTGTAAACACATATAAAATGTATAAAGTGCACTATACCCACTCAGTTTGCCAACAAACACATTTAAAAATATGTAAAATGTGCACACATTGCTAAACACAAACAGCACATAGGCCTCCTAGTAATACATGCACGCTCATATTCAAAGAAATTAACTCTCGCTTGCTCCAGCTTTTCCTTTCTTTCGCTTTGCACTGCTCTCACCTCTGAGGCATAATCAGCCTCTCTAATCCATTCCCTTACATTAAGTGCTGCTTCCTCCTCCAAATGGCCTCTAGCACTCGCTGCACTAGCTGTTGACAGCACCGTTGTTTTCCTCAGAAAACCCCCTCCCAGTCATGGCAAGAAGATGGAAAGGAAAGAGAGACAGATCCCTCTGGCACCTCTTGGAAGATATCCTCATATTTTGTTTCCCCTCTTAAAGAAGACAGGCTTCTTTCTCAGCTTTTGTTTGGGGAATGTCATTGAACAAAACAAGCAAGAATCCCTGCCTTTGGAGTTGAGCTATTTCTAGCGACAGATCAAATGAGGCGGCTTTGTATAGGTTCTTAGAATTTTTGGTAGAAGATTGTGCAACACTCCGCTCAGGCAAAAATATGAGAAATTTGTAGCATTATAAGAGTAAATGAACAGGCCTATTTGATATTTCCACATAGGTTCCTGCAGATGGCTTACATGCACACAGCTTATGCCTCATGCATATGCAAGCATCTATAAACAAACAAACAAAATTAAAAAAAAAACAAACTTTTTTGGTGTTTTCATGCACTTAGTGGAGGGTGAAAGGTAGCTAAAAACATAACTTCAAATAATGCTATTTTATGGATATGAATACTTTTTTATTGTTCTGTAAATCGTGACATGTCGCTGTGCCAACTTTAAAAGGTTAAAACAAGGCCACAGTACTTCCCTTTAATGGGCAATCAGCATTTTTTTTTATTCTCTAATTATGAAGGAAATGTTTTCACAATTTAATGAGTATCCAACTAATAAAATAATTACTGCCTAGATTGGTCGCTTATAAGCCGCACTTTCACTAGTTCTGTCTGCAACCTGATATGAGCTTTGCTGTTGGATGAAACTCACCTGGGTTAGACTTAACCACACTAAAACACATGCAGACGGCAGATCACAGGTAAGTTATTTTTGTGAACTGTTGGATCATTTGTTATTACAAATGAAAACAGCTAAACCACCATTCCTAATCATAATCTGCTCTGCAAAACATAACTGGGTCCTCGCTCAGTGTAATTTACCTACACCTAGTTTGTAACTGTTGCTAAGCTGCCGACACATTACCAAAAAGAAAAGAAAGCGATATTCCTTGGGAGTGCAAAGAATTGAATTATGGTCGCAGGTGTGTGTCTGTCTAGGTGGCTCAGTAGTTCTCAAGCTTTTACAATATAAGTTATTGGCTCTTCAGAACTGCTTCAGCAATGAAAGTGTAATATTTTAAACTCCATATTATACTCATTTTCCTGTCATCCCATGTCACTTGTGATCATACCAAATGTACCATTAGTGTTGTTATTCTAATAAGATGTTCCACTGAAATAGGCCTTAGGGTCTAATATGTCCCATGAATAATATTGCTTTCAGTGTTTTTGCTGTAAACTAGTTACACAGCATATTTAAAAGAATATGTAGCCGACATGATTAATTTAAAGTTTCATAATGTGTAATTAAATAATATTGATGGATTATTTATTCCCTGCACTACAGTGCAATTGTTTAAACACTAAAAATGAAACAAAGATTGTGTATTAAAATAAACAAATCTTTTTACTTTTTAAATATTCCATTACTTTCTTCCCAAGGCCACTAAAGCAGCCATCATCAAAAAACATAATAAAAAAAAATAAAATAAAAAAATAAATTACAAATACTATGTCCATCCAGAGCATCTTTTACAAGAAAAAAAAAAGTTCTTATTACCACAAGCACGACTTGGGGAAGAATATCAATGGCAAAAGGAATTTTAAACATGTTCTCAAAGGTAAGCTACAAAGAAGGACCACTTTCAGATGTGCTGTGAAGAAGCACTCATTCAGGATTCATGGAACAGTGATACCAGTCTCTTACCGTACCCTTTGACAGGCTCAGCTCTGTGGCAAAAGATCTCTTTGAGACTGCTTAGCTGCTAAGCCACAAACAAATACTGCGCAATAACTGCATTGCATTAGGCACATTACCTTGGAGATAGTTCTCAGAACATGAACAGTAAAGAATTCTTTTGGAAAGCTGCATCAAGATATGCTTTTGCAGCTCTCACAACTTCACACTTTTAAAATAGATTTGGTGTTGCGCGTGTGTCTGTTTCCACCCACTTGAAAAGTGAGAAGATCCAAAAGCCCAAATCTGAAAGGTTTGAGGCTGAGCTAAAAAAGACGTGTCATGATTAGAGCAACACTGTCTATTATAACAGCACATAGTTACTTCAAGTCAAAGTTCTTAGATTAAGGCATAGTTAACAAAGTTTTCATGGACAAACTACCCATATACTTAGTTAATAAAGCAATAACCCTTGTATAAAGCATATTGTCACTGTACCATCCCACACATTGATTTGGCTGTTAAGCTGTGCAGGGGGTGGGACTGCAAATGGCTACAGGTGTAAAAATTTAAAAAAAGCACTTCAGGAAGTGACGTGGAGAGCGCATCAGATCTTTTAGCTCAGACCAAGCGGCAGAACTTACATGCAATTATTTATTTTAATGTGCTAATGGCAAAGTGTTGTATTACTGTGCAACTACAAAGGTGTTGAATATATTTAAAGGATGCTTTTTTCATAGTTAATTTCTTTCTCTTTTTCTATTTAGTATCAAAGACCTGCTAGTAGAATTATTTTTTCTAAAATGGGTTTTTCTTTGACTATTTTGTTATTATTCATTTACGTCAATGTTTTGATGTTTAATCTGACAGCATGTCATTTCAGCAATGTTATTTAACAAAGGAATGAAATGAAACAACCATGTTTCCAAAAAAATAAAATAAAATGTCCAATGTAGCAATTAGAAATATGCCAATCTGATTTTTGGATCGGATATTGGTCTGTTACTGACCAAAAAAGCAATTCAACAATGCAATCAGTGACAATGAGTCAATCCATGGTCCTAGCCATTCTTTTGTTGTTGTGTGTTTTACTTCATCAAGTGGTCGCAGCAGCCAGTGGCAGAGGTACAGTGGCACGGAGGAAGCCAGCAGCAGAGGGCCAGCAGTTTGGAGGTATTTCACACCGCTACACCATCAGCTTCTTCTTGTATGTTTGGAAAAGTTTTTTTTTTTTTTTTAAATTAACTGCAAACTGTTGTCACAGTGACATGATCTGAGTGAAAATCCAATGACAGTTATGCTTTTGTTCTCTCACTCTCTTGTTTACATTCACTCTGGTTGTGTTTGGTTGGACACCTTATCTAAGAAGGTAAAAGGATGCTGCTTCAGTGTAACACTTGTTGATAAGCTCTTATTATACTTATGAACATTAAGTGTTGTTGTCAACATGATTAAACACTATTTCACTTCAGCTGTCTCCTCTCCACGCTCAAGTCAGGAGAAAAAAGGAGAAACTATTGCAACTTTAAATGGCTGCAGTTTGCGGCCATTTAAAGTCTCTTTGTTCCAAAATAAGACCAGTGCAAAAAAAAAAAAAAAATTCAATGTATTTATTCTGTGTTCATTCTGATTTCATTTATTTATTTTTTTATATATCACTATATAAATACCCCCCCCCTGAATCTATATTCGTCAACATATTTATTTGTTCCATTTTATTTTACAAAGTTAGGAAACCTGTTTAAGTTAAGCTTGATGTTTTTTTTCATACATGTAAGTTCGGGCTTCCCTAGTAGTTTATTGTGCTGTACGATTGCAAAAACCTGTAGTTATCTTGAAAGATAGTAGGGGAAAGCCAATATATTATTAATATTATTATTATTATCAATCACATCCCATTCTGTCGTCAATCCGTGGTTGGGGATGATCTGACTGAAGGTTGAAATAATTGCACTTGAAAGGAGGCAAATATTCTTCATTTGAAGAGAGGGCGTTGTTTGCTGAACCATGTAGAGATCCTGCCACCATCCAAGACCTACTACACTAATAATTGCATTCTGGCTTCATCAAGATCGCTCACGTTTGGGGACTGTTGTGACATGAGGCAGAGTTGACAAAAGAAAGCTGCAGCCTGCAGAGGGAGAAATAACTGTGCGTAGACAGATTGTCGCTGTAGAAAGTTCATGCACCACTGGACTCAATTATAAACTACCCCAGCAAATCCTGCTTGCTGAGAAAAGGGATGTAAATTGTGTTTACTGTAGTCCTTTTGAGTACACATTATTTAAAGGTGTGCCATGTATGTAATTTTTCATTCTGTCCTTAAACCGTCACAGAAAATCTGGTTTCACAATTACCTTTGAGTTGTGTTTGCCAGCATTTAATTGATTTAATAAGTTTTCTTGCTGGGAATGAATACTATTTACATAATTAATAAATGGTAGTCATGAACTGCTCAAAACATTTCATCACATCATGTTTTTCCATTTGCCTCTAAGAACACCTATCATATAACTTAAACCTGTGGTGAGTAGGTGTTCAAATTACTGCAGAGCCGACCTCATTTAATTTTCCATGGCAGATAATGACAAAAGCATTAACTGGGCATTTGCACAGTGACGTGCCAACTAGTGTGAGTTACATCAGATTTGAAATCTACACACATACAAATACACTGCAGTTCACCGCACTTTACTCACCAAATGATCCTGGGATATTTCGTCCATAGCCATTATCATGGTGAAGGCAGTGTAAAAATGGATGTTTGGGGAAGTTGTTTGATGGATTTAACAGGCATTCTCACCCAGTTTACAATAATTGTAGGTTCAGTCTCCTGCTCAAGCACTTATCAAGAAGATACATATTGTAGTTGCAGCCTTTGAAACATGAAATGTTTCAAAGATTGAACATTTCTCACTACTTGCCCAGCCTGCAGCCAAGAAGCTTGCAGTAAATGACCTGCTGTAACAAGGCATCTGGAGATGAAGGGAGTGTATGCCTGAAAAACAGATGAAAGGAGGGTTAATAACAATATAAGAGCAGAAAAACATGAAAGAAATGTAGAAGATGAAAAGAGCCCGGTAAATAAGGGCAGTATAGAGGGCGGAAAATGGGGTCATCTAACTAATACTCAATAACTAGTCTGAGAGGTTCAGACTAAAAGATTAGGAACAGAGTTAAAGCCAGTTTTGGGACAGATTCGCATTTATTTTAAGATGAAATATGAATCTGGTCATCTAAAATCAGACATCTATTATTCATTTCTTACTCCTGGCTCTTGTTTAAGGAGTTTTCCATCCTAACATCTGTCATGACTATTGCTGTCATCTACCAAGCTGAGGTTAACAGCCATTCTCCATCTGCACAATTCCAAAGTTGGTGAATGCAGCCACTTTGCCAAAAAAATAAATAAATAAAAAATAAAAAATAAAATTAAATCCTGGTGTTCATCATATTGAACCAGTTCTGACTGCTGTAGATTTAGCATCATTTGCAGCTGGTGCTGCTCAGCCCTCAGATGCCAGTGGTGTGGAGATAAGAATTCCAAGACATATGACAGATGAACATGCATCATAAGAACTAGCTGTCCTTTGTTATGCAGGTCACAGCTGTGCGATGGCTAAGCTGCTGCAGTTTTCAGGTTATTTGCCGATCTCATTGTAGATTTCTGATATCTGGCACATGACTGTTTGAGAGCCATCTTTGCATTTAAAAAAAAAAAAAAAGTTATTCCAGTGCACAGGTTGTATCCTGATGTTTGACTTTTGCTAGCGTATGACTTGGAGGCTTGTTGTGTGGTTTTGTGCCACTGACCCAGTGTCAGCCTTTGCGATGTTAGATAAGAGCTGTGATTGACTAAGACAATTGGGCTTTTTTGGGACTTCTGACATATAATTCAGGTCAGCTCTGCAAACTAAACTCAGAATCTCTAAAATGACACTATAGCTGGAGGAATGTAGGCTTTCACATGTATGTTGTTTATTTGGTTGAGATAAATCAAACATCTGTTTTTCAGACTTAAAATACAAGAGAGGACGACTCAATTTAGACATGAAGCGGCAGTAAGAAAAAAAAAATTAAGGTAAATATAAATCCCCTCTGCATCACCTGGATTAAACAGAGTAACACCTGCTAAAAGCTAAAAGCAGATTAAAAGCAGGAAAGTGCAGCTGTATTTACTAAGCCTGTTTTTCCCCCCCAAGTTTGTTTGATTATTGGTAATCTCTTAATTTGTGCAATACCATTATATAACAGCACAAAATACAACAAATGGACAGTATAAAAATATGCATTAGGTTTGGTCCACTGAGCTGTTTGAGGTTACTGTTTTGAGTTTAGGGACCGTTTCTGTTTTGGATTAAAACAGCTTTGCAGTTTAGGCAGCAGGCTAAGGGCATTTTGTTTTGCTTACCCCTTAAATAAAGATGTAATTTTAGCTTTGATCAACTTTACAGTATTTCCTGCTGAGAGAACTATGTGCATCTGTTATTTGTTTGTCATATCTATTCAAAGATATTAGAAAATATATGTGGAAAAAGTGGTAGAAGGATGGGCTTAGCTTTAGGTTTGTCCAGTGATGATTCCTGAAAAAAAAACATCCAGAGCTAAACAAGACTTCCTTGCTATTCATAGTAATGAAAGGCTCACACTTCACATCACAAAGGGTTTAAATGTAAAACCAACTCAAATATTTCTTAAAGTTATGCAAATTTATGTGCTTTCCAAGGAGCTCGATAACTCTGTAATGCTATGTGCGCTGAAGGTACTGTCATCCCCAGATCTCTATCATCTCACTGTGTAGTTACTTAAAGTAATAAGGACTGCATTTTTCTAACAGCAGAGTAAAAAGGTGTTATCACAGCAATGTTTCAGATACCATTTTTTCCCCCCTGCATTAATACTTATTATCCATATTTCCTCAAGTCATGTGCAATCTGCCTCCTGCTTCGTTTTGAGCCAGCTACTCTTACTGTGACAACTAAAGATGTGTTAATGTGCTGCAATTTAAAAAAAAAAAAAAAATAAAGCAAAAAAACAATTAGAGTCCTCGTAGGCAGTCAGGCTGTGACAATCCTTGGAGTGGTAATTATTTCTTGCTAGAGACTGAACTGTGTTATGTGTAGCCATCACTTTTTTCAGGGTATTACTCATTAAAATGATAAAGATGGCAGACACAAATAAAAACACAAGTACATAGAAGCAAAGAATATTTATATTTGACTGATAAAGTGTTGGACTTCACTAACAAAATAAAGATGATGATTTCTACTGACAGTAAGGTCCCTTGTTTATTCACAGCTATAACAATTCTTTAACCAGAATTTAATACCCAACCTTGTAAAGCTTTAAAATACCTTAGCAGTACCATTCCACTTTGTTTAAACCTCTAAATTCTTAAATAAATAAGCCATATAATATAGAAATACATAGATAATGTGACAAATTTAAAGTTAATTTGCACAAAACTAAATCTACAGAGCACATTTAAAAGAATGTTTTACCATTCAGAGTCCTCCAATAGTGGTTGGTAATGCAGATGGCTCACGCCATCAGAAATATAATCCTTTCTGCAACGCAGCATCTGTTCATCCTTACATTGCTGTCATCTTCCTTAGAAGCAGAAAAAAAAACACTTTAAAGCTCCTTTTGGTACTGAGAATGTGTCGAAACATTATTGAAAAGACAAAATCCCCGACTGAGATTCTTAAAGATGGGAGTATCCCAGTCAAAATATAACTAACCTTATTGGTTTTACAAGGTTCAATTAAGAATTCTGTAGGAAGTGAAATAAAACATGTTATTTTTTACTGCAAATTAGTACAAAATTGTTTTAACTGATTACCTTTACCCTCTAATGAAATATTTCTATCCTAATGGGAGTGGTGTCTTCCAGATTGGGAGTGACCCCATCAGCAGCATGTGAGGGGTCAGAGTACTCATATTTATGGTCTTCAGCTGAGCTCAATCTACTGAACACCTAAAGGACATTTTACATCAATGTAGGCAACGTTTGTCACCATCAAAACAGCAACCAACTGTTCAAAAAAAAAAATATTGATATTGATCTGGTCAGTTAAGTCCCCGGGGGGATGGGTGGGGGTGGTTGTCAATCAGTATCTGCTGCTCAATAAAATTAGCAACAGGTGCACTAGAGGGCCAGTGAGACAACCCCCAAAACGGGAATGTTTTTACAGGTGGAGGGACAGGATGAGCACTGTCAGCATAATCTGACTGCCATTACATATCAGGATGAAATTGTTAGATTCTACACCGGTGTGGTGGGTCCTGGGTCCCTCCTGGTGTACAACAATGCCCGGCCTCATGTGGCAAGAGTACGCAGGTATAGTTCCTGAAGGAATTTATACCACTGACTGGCCCCCATGCTTCCGTGACCTAAATCCAATTGAACACCTCTGGGACATTATGTCTCAGTCCATCCGATGCTGTCAGATTGCACCTCAGAGTGTCCCGGAGCTCAGTGATGCCTTGGCCCAAATCTGGGAGGAGGTCTCCCAGATAGCACCTTGAGGCGACTGTTGTTAAGTAGGTTGATAAATTTCATTTACATCAAACAATGTTGCATCTTTTCATTCTTGGCACATTACCCATTCCATATCCATATCAGTGTAGATATCCAGCATGATTTTTTTTGCCATTGAGATAAGATGTGTTTTCAAATTTTTCCTTTATTTTTTTTTTTATCAGCTTATTTTGGGAGAACTTTGGAGACTTGGAGAATTAAATTCAAAGGCATACAAAAGCTGTACTAACAGCACATTGTTAGTACAGACACTATTTGTATTTCATATCTTCCTTTAACTCGTTACCTGTCTGTAAAACCACTTTACCACATCATTACTAACCTGCTTTTAGTTTAGTTTGATTTCTTTAACTGTATCCAGAAAGATTTGTAGAATTAAAGGAAGACATGATATTATAGAAATGAAAGTGGGTTTGAAAGATATCAGCTTTTGTTCAACAGGAAGTTGTGGTCTAGCTCTAGAGGAACAAGGATAGCACAAACTCCATTTGTCATGTCCTGGGCCGGTGGCCCAGTGTTATGTTTTCGTGGTATTGTTTCTGTTTTCTCGGGTTGTGTTTTGTTATCTTTTGTATTTGCCCTCAGTCATTTCTAGTTCCTTGTGTCTCCCAGTATTCTGTCAGGTTTGCGTTTCTGTTCCCTCGTCATACTTCCTGTTTTATTTTGACAGTCGTCCAGCCCCTGTCTGTTGTATTCAGTTTTGCTTCCCCCTGGTCTCATCTTAGTTATCAGTGTCACCTGTGTTCCCACCTGTTTCCTCTTCCCTCATCAGCCCCTCTGTGTATTTAAGTCCTGTGTTTTCGCTGCTTGTTGTCGCGTCGTTGATGTTATTGTGCCAGCGTGTTCCCCGTGTCTTCCCTTCGTCTCCCTTCTAAAGGATTTTGTATTCGTCATCCCCCAAACCTTAAATAAACACCTTTTAAGTTATGCCGTTCTCTGGAGTCTTGCGTTTTGGTCCTTACTCGCCCGTTTCCTCGCCGGCCGTGACACCATTACTTTTGAATTTTTATCTTTTATTTTGTTTCTTAAATGTTTATTTATTTTAAATGCACAAAATATTTTAACAGCTATTATTTGCTTTTCTGCTTTTCTGCTGATTTTAAAAAGCAATATTTATTAGTGATCCACACTTTTTTGCATTGATGTGTTAGGTAAGAAAGCAAAAGTTCCATCTTTCATCTTGGGATCATCAAAAACAAAACAATAATAGAAGAAAACTATGTATTAAGGCCATAATGAATCGAGGATTCATCATGCCAGATACGATGCATATTTTGACCAATCAAGGGGCATTAGCAGTCTAAGCAATGCCTAACACAATGAGGGAGTGAAGGCCACCACAAAGTAGCTGATTGCATTATAGGTTTACTATGCAGCTGGCAGCTGTTTCCTGACAATATGATGATGGAAAACTCTTGCTGCTCCACTTCAAAATAGTCAATTAACGGAAATGAAATTGTGTGATGTCTGTTGCAACGCAGATGCTGAAGGCAAAGATGAAAAACTAGGACTGCAGAAGAAATTCTTTTACTGGTTTTCTACCACTAAATTTTTTTGGTTTTTACAACCCTTTTTAAGACCCTGACTTTTATTTAGGCATGTAATGTATGATTAGGAATGTGGTCAAAAACTATTGCTAATTAATTAATAATTAATTGTTGTTATTTGTATTTCATTCCTTTACTGTCCAAAACTGTTATTGCATGTGTTTCTCTTCTGTGGGTTAATGTGTTTGAAGTTTTATATAAAGGCTCATTCAACATATTTTAATGTGCAGTACATTGGTGCAAAACAATGATCACATTTGAATTCATATGAATTCAGATGAATTGGTGAGTGTGTCCAAACTTTTGACTGGTACTGTATGTGTTAATATAGATACTGACAAACCCAGTAATAAAGAGATACTACTATCTTAAGACTAATCTCACTTGTCATGGCTGATTCTCAGACAGCTGTGAACATTCACAGTTTGTAGACATGAGTTATCATATTCTAGACATATTCCAGAAAATGCTAAAATCCTTCAAATGTTGCTAAACAGAGCCCTGATACCGTTATCTATAATATTCCTTGCCAGAGCAGAACTGGAATCATGCTGCCACTTGCTCCAGTAATACATTCTATTTCTAATGAGTTTACTTAAGTTGAAGCTAGATCATTTAGGAGATTTTTTACGACCATCTGGCAGTACTGTGCAAGTCTACTGAAATCAAACTCCACTCCTGGCTGGTTGGTTCAGAAATCTCCTGAATGTGACTCCTGAAATAATATTAGAAGTCTAATTAAGACCATTTTGTAAGTTCCCCCCTTTGGTTCTTCTCAGAGCTTTGCATTGTTTCTTTTTCTCTCAAAAGAACACATAGCCTAGCCGACATCAACCCTTCATTCAGTGTTGACCCTGGAAAAAAAAATACCAAAATGTGTCTTTTTCAGAATACTTAGGGACCTAACTGTAACGTGAACTATATACTCTTACCACATATACAACCTACTTGACCCCCCCCAAAAAAAAGCTTGTTTCTGTCTAGTTTTGATCTGGTATTTCTAACCTCAATGTAATGAATCTGAATAAATGTAGTGATTAATGTAGAAATGTTCCCTGCAATTAAATCTAATAAGCAGGGACACAAGCTCTTACACACAGACAAGCACACTTCGACCTTGTCTGCTTTTATATAAAGAAGGAAGTGAAAGGGTCTAATTGGCTGCATTAACTTGCTTCCATGTTTTCATGGTCACTGTATCAATATGTATTCCATGAAGGACAGACAGAAGAGGTAGAGGTAATAGAGAGGGGTACGCAATTAGAGGGACAAATGGGTGTCTGTTATTAAAGAGGGTCATTTTTAATGTAAAAATCCATAAAAGAAGAATCACACCTTCTTTCTCCCTTTCTTTCTTTTTATAACTCATGAAAAGAGTGACTGTCACATCTATTACTTCCTAACTTTGATGAAACCAAAGGATAATCATTTTAGCTAAAATAGATTGAGTATTCATATTGCAAGCATGCCCAAACATTTTGCAATCAGGCATAACTTCAATGCTGGTACAAATTAAATCTCTTCAAAGGCTTCTTAGAGATTAAAAAAGTGCCTTGAATCTCTGTGTTTATGTAAAAGCTTAACCTGAATTAGACGAAAACCTGAGTAATGACCAAAAACCCATTCCCCTTGTCATTTTTTTTTTTTGTTGTTGTTTGTTTGTCATATTTGTGTTGGTCTGAAGTGATTTTAGATTTTGCTCCATTAAACTAATTGGTGAATAAAACAGAGAGAGCTTGTGTCTGCCAAAGGCCCTGTGGATCCCAAGGGCTCTCTTGAGCAGTGCAGTTGACATCAAATGCTGCTCAGTGGGTCTGGGGCTCCATCTGTGCCAGCTTCTCCCACTGGGTGCCTTGTACCCAACCAATCCTCCTCAGCCCCACCCCATTCTCAACCCCACTGCTGGAGTGCTATACATCTGCTTCCCCACTGACAGCCTGTTACACTGAAGAAGCACATGATGGTGTGCTCAGAAACACTAACACAGATGAATAACTATACATACAACAAATGCAGTCTCCAGACTAATTTTCCAGATGATTTATATCCTGCACATCGTAAAGAGATGGCCTTTAATGTGTTTGTAGTACTGTGCTTGTTTACAGCTAAGATGGTACTGTGGTGATACATGTACATTGCACACTGATACAGATGGATTAACACTTGGGCTCTTAAAATGATTACTTATTTACATACAGAGACATGCAGTCATAAATGTCATGTTGTTAGTAACCGTTATATTTATTTATATTTATCCAGCATTCATGTGGCCTGTTTGCTTGCAGAGGGCAACTGGGCACTGGAATTGTTTTGCAGGTTGCAGCTGAAACTTTATGGAGTTTGTAGATTATGTGTTCAGCAGCTTTTAAGGGCAAGGACACATGTTTTGGTTATAACACATACATTGCTGCGATGAGTGTGTTAATACCAGGTGAGTGTGTTTTGCACATTTTTGGGAGGGTCTCAGAAGATGGACTTGAAATATGGGAGAAACCATAATTTTGTCATGCATAGGACATTCATTTCTTGGAGACTATCATTAAGAAAATCACTAGTTAACCTAAACCTAACCTTATCCTTTAGTTAAATTCTTCACAATGAGCTCAATGAAATAATATTATGGGCATTTCCTTTCTGTCCCTTAAAGGGAATTGAGTCCCTACAGTATGACTGTCTAAACAGATTATTGTCCACATAACATCAGTAATACAAGTACGCAGTAATAGAAGTACACACACACAGACACACACACACATACACAGACACACACAAGCGCACACACACACAACATCTTGCAAACACACACATGCAGCCTGTAAGATTTGGCAACTGTACCACTGGAGTCTCTGATTAAATTTGGCACAAATGTGCTGCCTCCTTTGGAGTTAATTGGTATTTCCCAATCTTATTATATCTGCCTCCAGTCTGTTTCTCATACTTTAAAATACTTCATACCTGAAACCTACATTGGGTTTACAATTTGAGTTTACATTTTAAATGCGCAGCTTTGTGACAATTTCTATTTTTTAAATAAGTGAGTCATCTCCTACAGAGACGACACAGTAGCATTTGCCAATTAAGCGAGATGTTTAAATAAGGTCTTACGTAAGAGGCACTCCTCAGTGGCAGTGAGGAAAGACTGAAAGAGAGCGAGAAAAAGAGTACCACAGAATACATTGTTTAGCAGAGATGGTGGTCTTGTTTCAATTGGTGTGATGTCACTATCCCTGCCCTGGTTGTGTTCCTTCTGCCCTTTCATTTTCTTGATATCTTCTCAGAGCCAGTTCCTACTGCCAGTTCTGAATTTTGTCTGTACCTGATTTAAAATAAAAAAAAAAATAAAACCGCTATTAACCTCAGGATCATCTAATTTTGCATCCTTTTCACTGAATCCCTCCCAGAGCCCCTGATATTTGTAGTTAAGTAACAAACCTGTTCTACGTTGGCATCTGCAATTTTAGCCACAGACCTCAAATCAACAAATTTTGTGTTAAACTTAATTGGAAAAACCTGGAGTGTCCAGGTGCAAGGCAGCACATCAGATCAGAAACTGCATGAGCCTTTATTTATTTATTTTTTACATTGACAGCAATGTCATCCCTGAGGGTCAGATTGTCAAGGCAGAGTTATGTAGCAACGTCCAGAGGTATTTCAGGGAGAACATTCACCACAAATGACCTGAACTGTGACGTCTCCAGTCGTGCACGTCCAACATAACAGTCACTCACCAGCCACCCCACTTGCCAGAGTTGGTGATTTTATCCTTCTCCTCCAAATGAAATCTAAGTTGAAGACTTGCTATTTTGACAAGGTAGGGAAGATGGTGCTCGCAAATGTGCAGAGAAGAGATTTTTTTGAAAGAATTTAAAAACAGCAGAAGTGCTGGAAACACTGGAGAGGTGGACAAGGAATGCATCTTGATGGGGACAGTGACCAAATATAAATTACACATGGTTCTTGCTTTTTATCAGCAGAGTCACAGAACTTTTTGATTGCACTACATAAATACAAATAAATCTTAATAAGGGTGAATACGGGTGAATATTTTTCAATATTTTAAACCCTCTTCAGATTTGATCAAAGAATTGCCAAATCTGACTGACAGCAGGCAGTTAAAGCTCTTCCTTGTCATCTGGACAGCAAGAACTTTTAATGTTGACATCAGTCATCATTAGTTACTTCAAAGGTTGGTTTTGTCTCAAGACATTTCGTCAAATGGGACAGCACCTGGGATTCAAAGCCTTCTTTCAAAGACCTATTTTATATGAGTGGAACTGATCCTGACAGGGCTCCACACAAAATATTATGAAACTCCTCTACTTCCAATGAGTGAGATATTAAGCCAATATCAGGTGAAACAGTCATTATAGGGCATATGCCATCATTTCCAGACCTAGGGAGCAGAAAATAATTCTCATAGTCCTCTCTTTGGCACAGTGAAGGATCATCAAGGCAGCTGGGAAACTCTGACAGCTGGGAACCTCCTCAGTCTCCAGCAGACCCCAGATGTCTCTTCCCAATCCTCTCTAGCTCTTCTTGTCTCTTTTCTCATTCACCGTCTCTGTCTCTGTCCCAAGTGCGGAAAAAATTGGCAAGGAAGCGTTCCAGTTGTAAAATGGTTGTTTTCGCCAATTACTTCCCTCCCCTACCCCCATTATCCCAGATGTAGCCAATCTTGTGTGAAGATGTTAGAATTATGCAGATGATATGAGCAAATCTGGTTTGCTTTATAGTGGGGATTTGTTATTTCAGAAATGTTTTGATTCTTTGGATCATTTTGATGAAAGATAAAACAAGATTTACAATTTTATACTGTTAAATTATGAAAATGCAAAATCAACTTGTAATTTTTTGGGAAAAGCATCTTACTTGATAGCTCACCTGCACATTCAAAAAATTGGAATGTCAAAAAACAGAGAAAACCATTCATAGCTATCTATCTATCTATCTATCTATCTATCTATCTATCTATCTATCTATCTATCTATCTATCTATCTATCTATCTATCTATCTATCTATCTATCTATCTATCTATCTATCTATCTATCTATCTATCTATCTATCTATCTATCTATCTGTGTTGAACCAGTTTGAAAGATTCATTTTAAAATAAATAAGCTGATAGTTTGACACAATAATAGTGTATTACATCTCTGGCATTTTCGATTTGTCACTGTAACCACGCTGGAAAAATATATTTCTTTCAGAATACTGTCTGAGTTTAGATGGCAGTTTTCCTACAGCGTCCAGAGCATGGTGCTGTGAACCAGGAGAGATGGGTAACATCTGGTTGTCAGTCTGCAGTGAGTGAGTGAGTTTACATCAAGGCCCAGGGCAACATGGGCCACATTCAGCCTTTTGTTGTTGATGCTGTTTTTGCGCGCCACATGGCCAGCCTCACAATCACCCTCATTTACTAACAGTGCATAAGCATGAATCTATAAATCGTCCGTACAAATGTTTCACACACAAATAAGTGATTTATCTATATTTTGGTATCTCATTTCGTCCAAATTTTGAACAAATTTAGAAGTGACTTTAACCATGTGTACAAACAAAGGAAGGCCTGCCTGTCTTAGGAAACTTAAATACAAGACAAGACACACTATCTTATCTTATCTTATCTTAAAAATGACTTGGATCATTTCTGGATATTGTCACAGTCTAATTTCTTGGGAGAATCTGGATTTTTTTTTTCTCTTTGCAGTGTATCTCATCACAGTGAGCATCTCCAGATAATACAATATTCAGAACCTCCATTATTTCCATGATAGTCCAGCTTTTTTATTTATTTTTTTTAATTTTAATTTTAATTTTTCTTTTTTTTTTTAACTGCCATCATCCAGATGGAAACACTTTGGAAAGGTATACTGCCTCCTCTTTGGACATAATTGTTTTAGTATCTTTGGTTAGACTTTCTCCTGTTTTCTTGTCTTAGAGGTGCAGAGGTTTTTTTTTCTTACAGCTCTCACTACTTTCTCTGCTTTCACTGGGATTGAAAAAAGAAAGAAGAAAGAAAATGAGGACAGTGGTGAGTGGAGCACATAATAACGATTAAATATAACACCAAATAACTAAATGCTGTTAGCCTGTAAGGTAACTCCCACCAGCATCACATTATTTTTATTGTTTGCATTAACATTTACCATTAGTTAACTTAGCTAGCAGAGCAGCCTGTTATGACCAGCTCTGCTGGCTGCTGTGTGACAAGAGTCAAGTACACACTTGCGAGTCAGAATCAGGACTTGTTAGTGTGGCTATAAGGCTGAAAGTAGATAGCAGCTAGTAGTTACACTATTAACACAGTCAGCTTGGTTTTGGGCATTGTTGCTGAAATAAACAGTCTCAGCCATTTCTATAGTAGTTTTATCTGTTGTTTTAAGAGATGCCTTCACAGCAACTTCCTCATTGGGATTCTGCATGATAAATTAAAGTAATCACATGGCCTATCATTATGACTTATTGTTGAGTGGTGAACACTGGACGTCATACAAAACATTAATTGGTTAAAGAGTTTTTTTTTCCACGTAGTAATGGAGGTGGTATTAAACATACACAGGCATTTATGTGTCTGTGTAGGTTCTTAATCATCCAGGTCAAGGTAGTCTCACCATGAAGAAGGTTATTGAACCTAAAATAGAACCCAGTTGCCTTCAAGTCAAGTGCTGAAGATTGTGTATATGTGCTTTATAGCATTCTTATCTTTTGACTTCATAGGTGTTAAAGTAAATGAAGTATTTCATAATGTGACGATTACATATAAGAACAATTCTACATGTACCTGTTTTTACATGACACTGCACTGAAGGAATTGTCAGATGTGATGTGATTGCACTGGAAAGGTAATCTATGAAAAAGCCTGGTGTCAGACAGGCCATGGTGGGGAGCCGTCTGGCTGTGTAGGCAGTGGGAGGCTATTCAAAGTGGAGGAAATTAGATCATTTTTATATAGTAACAAAGTATGTTCACAAAATCTTTCTTAGGTCTTATTTCTCATCTAGACACAGTAGTATTTTATTCAGCCTATAAAGTGAGTCTGACTTTCACATTTGCATTTTCTCACTTTGATTTTTCATTAATGTAGGGGAAAAGACGAATGATTACCCTATTGAACTCAACTAAACTTCATATTTTTTTACTCTTAAAAACAACATCAACAAAAAACTAAAAAGAACCCCAAAGGTCTCTGCATGAAATATGTGCAGAACAGGCATATGAGAAAAAAAGACCAATCCGTCCATTCAGTCATTTTCAGTAGCCCAGACAGAGAGCCCAGACCCCCCAAACAAATTCTACTGCTCTTTTTGTGGAACACCAAGGTGTTCCCAAGCTAGCCAAATGATCTCTTTTTGTCTGTTTTGGGTTTCTTCCCAGTAGAACATGCCTGAAATACCTCACATAGGAGGTGCCCAGAAAACATCCTGATCAGATGCCTGGACCACTGGCTCCTTTTGATGTGGCGTAGTCCCTCACAAATGTCAAGTTCCTCCCTTTGTCTAAGTCTGATCCCAGACACCCTACGGTGGAAGCTCATTTCTGCTTGTATCTGCAATCTCATTCTTTGACTCACTACCTAGAGCTTGTGATCATAAGTCAGGGTAGGAACATAAATCAATAGCCTATCTTTGCCACAACATACTGGTACAGTGTCTGTATCGCTATCAGTAACCAATCTCTCTGTCATTCTCCTACGCCATTCTCTCTGCACCTGTGAACAAGACCCAAAGTGGGCACTTTTCTAGCTGAGGAACCATGGCCTTATAATGGGATAGCCTGCAACAACAGGTCTGATAACTTATACTGTACTTCTGATTCATCCCCCCACAAGACACCCTGAGGGATGCTATCTAATACCTTCTCCAAGTCCACAAAACACAGACTTGTTGGGGAAACTCCCACGCACCCTCAAGAAGACATAGACTGGCCCAGTGTTCCTCCCTAGACTCTGTTTCCTTTGCAGAAGGCCTATGAGTTGGCTTGGAAAGATCCTGAAAAATTCTTTCCACCCTCTGACTACGTCCTCAGCTGAAGTCAGCAGCACCTTATCCCCCGCTATATATAATGTGTGCATAACATTGCTTAATGAGTTGCCTGATGGTTTGGTAGAATCATTTGTTGCAGATCTGATGATACCATTACAAAACTG
Organism: Archocentrus centrarchus; assembly: GCF_007364275.1. Taxonomy (NCBI): domain Eukaryota; kingdom Metazoa; phylum Chordata; class Actinopteri; order Cichliformes; family Cichlidae; genus Archocentrus; species Archocentrus centrarchus. The sequence goes on along the minus strand of NC_044349.1, from coordinate 14,881,675 downwards.
ATCATCACTTTGTGACTTCATGTCTTGGTGCACACAACTGAATTCTTCAGACTAGTAAACTACTGAAACTTCTGCTTTTGAAGAGATGGTCATATTTACTGATGATCAGTTAATCAAGTACAATTATTTGCAGTCATTGGCTGCTCTTTATCCTCTTAAATATTATGGAAGCAACGAGGACGTACTTAATTCTTCACAATTGCATACATTTCTTTTCACATGAATGTATAGCTCCTGGGATCACTCAGGCATACAAATCCCTCCACCACCATAATAAGGTAGTAAATTACAGAGGGCAAGTTCTTCTTTGGCAAGTGGGCTATAAGACTACAGTCCAACACAACCATGACATTCACCATCTTGAACTAGCATACACACACTGTTCAAGAATCATGCTGACTTTATCTAAACCTTATATTATTAAATGTACACAAATTACAAGCAAAATATAATGCAGTGTAACTTTGGCCTATTATCACCCTGTAAAACTGATATTAGAATATGTTCATAATTGTTGCAGACAAAGAGTAACAGTCTTTATTTTGAGTTGTGTTTGTGGTCCAGCCCAATGCTCAGTCTTTTTGTTTTGGTTTTTATTAACCTTTGAGGGAAATATCTGTGATTTCAGATGTTATGTAGTTCACATGTTCATAAGCCAGCTAATCTGTTGTCTGTTGCTGAAAAGAGAGTGTTCAGTGGGTTTTCTGAGCTTTATTCAGTAAAAACCCAGGAGACAAGAAAAAAGAAGGCACTTCCATCTCTGACCTGGCCATTCCATTTTGGAATGACTACCAACTGTGAATTTCTGACTGGGTTGACTGCGTAATAAGGTCTCCTTCAGTGACCGGGCTGGTTGTGTGACCCTGTCTGGAGAGCTGGAACAGTAAGGAGGAGGAGTGTGTGTGTGTGTGTGTGTGTGTGTTGTACGTGTGTGTGTGTGTGTGTGTGGGGGGGGGGGGGGGGGGGGGGGGGGGGGGGGGGGGGGGGGGGGGGTACAAAAGACAGAATATAGAGGAAGCTGTGAGTGTGGCATCAAAGTCAATCACGCTAAAGCTATACACTCCCTCAATCTGTCCATCCATCTGCCTCCCTTGTGTGCCTCATCCCTCTCCCCTTTCTGTCTGTTTCTTAACTGTCAGTTCTCCTGCTCTCACCTCATCTTTCATTCTCACAGACTAGTTTTTTCACAACCTTTGCTGATCTCACAAGTCTAACCTGAAGTTGAAGTGTTTTATTTGTGTGAAGTTCTTGAGAATGTCCCACACTATCACCTCATTGCAGACAGAGGCAGCAACCCAGCTGACCTTCTGTAGCTCAGCTTATTTTAGTAACTCCTCCCCTCACCCTAGTTTTCTTCACCCAAAACTGTTGTCCATTCACTCAATAGAAATTTTTTCTGATCACCCACTGAGAATTTATCAATCCATCTCTTCTTCCCAGCTTTATCCTTCGAGTGATTGTTGAATGTTCACAGTGGGAGGTTGTCGAGGGCAGTCAGCTCCTGGGGGGTGGTGATGATGGGGTAGGTAGACTAAAAAAATCTTGCAGACCTAGTTGAGCTTTGCCTTGCCACATTATGAAGAGAGTTGAGGTGTATATAACTAATGGAATTTAGATTTGAATCATTTGCCAGTTACTAAAGGAGTGCATTCTTACTGGCTGATTATTATATAAATTCAAGTAATGTTACAGGAAAATAATCATTATTTAACTAAATGGCTTAAAAAAACCACCAAATTAGAAATAAAATGGAAGTTGCAGTTACTTTATTGAACTTAAAACTTAAATTCTTTACTTTTGTCAGTGCCTGTGATTTTACTGTGCTTATAACGCAATGCATTGATAGCTGTTTAAAAACTATCTCAGATGTCACAGGGTTATATCCCCTGGACAGGTTGCCAGTCTAACACTGAGTGAAGGCTCACACTGACTGTCAAGTTAGAATGAAATTATTCTAACATGCATGGCCTCAATTTTGAGTCCTCATGGTCAACTCAATGACTGCAAGGCACCCAGGTCCTGTGGGTGCAAACAAACCTAGATCATCACCCCTGCACCACTATACTTGACAGCTGGTTTGAGGTTTTTATGTGCTTATATTCTGTGTTTGGTTTTAAAAATGTCTTTACTTTTCACCAAAGACATGCGTCACTGTGGGGCGAAACCCTTTCCATCTTGCTCGTATCTTGCATCTTGTCAGTATTCAATCATTCCGTGTAGAACTTGTTTTGTTATTGGTATTGCTGTTGTAGTCTGAAGCTTTAACATGACATGACATGATCCATTTTTCCAACTTTAAATGAAACCGGAGTGCCAATTCATTTCTGTTTTGTCCTCTGCTATCTAATGTAGCTCTGACAATATGATTTGCTTTTATGATAAAGCACCTTGGTATGATAACCAAGAACTGAAAAATTTCTTATGTACAATTTCAGACCTTTGCTGCTGATCTTTTTTTTTGAAGGGGGGGGAAGGGGGTCACAATTATTTTGTAACATGTGAATAAAAGCAAGCTTTGTGATAGTTGCACAGGGACAATTTCTAGCAATGCCAGATGTACCAAGTGTCACCTACCTGCTCATTTGAGAGGGCAAGAGAAAAAGAGAAGCAGTCAAGATGGCCAAGCAAGCAATTTTATAGCTGAAAGCAGTAATCAACTGCTTTTTCCTTGGATGCAAAATATTTAATGTGTGTTGTATTTTATTTGTTAGCTAGAAAATGGTGCTGACAATGTAAAAAATAACTAGATCTATAAATACATATATTAATGAGCTAAATTAATGTTGCAGCAGAATATTCCCTCTAGGAAAAGCTTGACGTCCCTGTGTTATTCAGTCTTTGCTCAAATGGAGCTGATAACCATAACAGGTATCATGCAATGTTCAAATCCCAGCACCTTCTGTCACATACATACAGTTGGAAGTTAAGGTTTCTTCAGAGCCAGCTGCAAGAAAATTTATTCAGAGCCAGTGACTAAGCTGAGGAACTGAAGCAAAAAAGAGCAGGAGAACTGGAAGAGAGGAGCCTATAGGAGGGAATCCAAGAAGTGTCTGGAGGGGGTGGTGACTGAGCATGTCTGGAGTGGATTCAAGGCTAGGCAGGACTGAGAGTGGCTGGAATCTAATGGAAAACAGAATTAGCAAAAACTTGAAAAAGAACCAGGATTTTCAAAGGATTGTTGAAACCTGAGTAACCATGAAGCCGAGTCTCTATGGTGTAGTCGAAGCCTATACTTGCAATGTGTAGCTGCTGGTTGCAAGACTTTGCAGCCCTGATTCCAGTTCTAAGGCATGAAAGAAACAGACAGTCGAGAAGAAATGGAGGAAGAATGAGGCTCCTGGCTCGGAGGGAAAGATGACAGTGGGTGTTTGGTTTGAAGGGCAGTCATGACATCAGATTTTCACTGCATGTTACCGTATCAAAAAGAATTCTCAGGGACAAAATCGTCACAATATCTACAGAAAATGTGAATACCAATAAAAAAATATTTACACTGTCAGCACAATGGCAAATGAATTATGCTCAAAATACAAGTGTGGGGAGATGAAGGGAAATTGTAACTAGAGCTGTACAAAGGATTATAAGATGAACAATTACCTGAAACTACGGAGGCTCTGTGATGCAACAAAAAAGTGAGCCAAAATGGTTGAATAAGAAGAAAATTTGTGCTTTAAAATGGCTAAGTCAGAATCATGATGGAAACTGTTGCTGCTATAGGGCATTCTTAATAATTTTGAGAGCTGGCTTACTTTATGTGTTCAAAAAAGAAATGGGACGTACAAGTGCTTTAGTACTTTAGTAGCTTTAGTATATTAGTTTAGTTTGAACGTGTTTCTCCTTCATTATATGAAGATCCCAGAGCTATTTGAGCACGCAAGAAGACAGAAAGAAATTCATGGTTTTTTTTGTTTTTTTTAGTGACTTCTTGAGAAAAGAGGCATTGATTTTGTATGACTGATTTAAATGACAATGAAATGTAAGGAAGTCCTGACCTGTTTTGCAGTGGGCAATAAATTCTCATCAGTTGTTTCAGATAGAATAATATTCCTTGCACATTTCTGGCCTGGGTATTTTCAGCAGTCATCATAAAAGTGTGTGTCTAGTGTGTGCTTGGTGATTTGCCAACATTACCCAATGTTAGGGAATTACTGATATTACCAATACTGCCAGCAGCTCAGCTTGTTTAATTGATATTTGATTGGCAAAAAAACAAAAAACAAAAAAACCCCTGCATCACAGGCAAATAATTTCTACTCTGTGTCACCAACATAGGAGTATTACTGAAGACCAGAAATATGTGGGGCTCAGCTATAAACATGGTGACATGGTGAGGGTGAGAACTTAGTGAAGAGCAACAGGACAGAGCCAAATCTTCGGCGCTGTGCGCACAGCTTTGAGACATTTACAATTACACACACACTCTGATAACATCTCCCGTTATGTTTCCAAATAAATTAACACACCTAGTGGTAACTATCACAGCCACATCAGGTGCAAGATAAGACATCCTTTTTCCTGTGTTAAATTTGGTGCAATTTGAAGTAAATTATGTGGGTCAAACCTTAGTAAATCATGTTTGTATGATTCATTTAAACACTTAAATTTAAACAACAAAAAAGGCCAGCTGTAAATCTTGTGACACTGCGCCTCTTAATAAATACCAACAGTAGCTTTCTAACAGCAAAACAGGGTTCTGTGCTGCTGCAGATGATTAGTAAATCTGGCCCAGACAGACACTCAGAAAAAGGAAATTCCTCATTAACAAGGATCTGAAATTGCAGCAAAATTAAAGATGCTACTTAACTTAGCTTTCCTCCCCATCTTTCATCTGTGATAGGAAGTCTAGAAAGTCACTGGGACTGCTGTATTTCAAACTGTGCTTAGCAGGGGTGGGTTTGCACATGGACAGCAGAGGGATTTAAAATATCCAACTGTTCATTTAGAAAAGGGAGTTGTATCTAAAAACACAGTGAAAACACAATGAGTCAGAATTTGGCATTGAAAGAAAATTTAATAAACTGTGCATTCATATCTGAACCACGAAAACTTGATACCACCTACAGCATAGAAAGACAAAATAGGTGCTATGCAGCAGAAAGATGGGGGGAGCAGCGTCGGGAGAGAGGCTAGAGTGTGTGAGTGTGCAACAGGTGCAGCCATACAAAATGGCTGAGTGTGTGTCTGGGCTGTGAGAGAAGGCAACAAATGGACAAACTTCAAGTGTGTGAGGGAGGTGTAGGTTGTCACAGATGGATGACTAAAAGGAAGGAACAGAAAACAGTAGATGAGAGGCGGGTGAGAAGTGAAATGGAAGAGCAGGCATTAATGGATGGCTGGATAAAATGAAGGAAAAAAGACAGGAAAAGACAGCTGTCCAACTGCTACACATTTTTTTTCAAGTTTGGGGAGGTGATTACTTGAAGGGAGTTAACACAAAATATGCAAACCAAATCAAGATAATTAAAAAAAAAAACAAAAAACAAAAAAACTGTTTCTATGTGGGAAAAATTAAACTCTGAACAGAATATTTAAAACCTCTGGCTGCCTTGCAGCTGCTCTAATCAAGATTATGTGCAAAATGCTATGGCAGCATAAATGACAGAGTGAGGCTGAAGCAGACAAGGATATTATCCACTGAACTATTATCCACTGAACGTGTATAAAAGATTTATGCAAAGAAGACATTGTCAACTGTTTGAGACAGAATGCTGTTATAAAAATGATATGCTCTATATCATGCAAAAAATCCTCAGCCACCTACAAATGACTGAGGATTTATGCTTCAGTGGGAAATCTACTCCGTAACCTATGGTGTAATCTGATGAAAGAAAGAAAAGTTCTAACAGAGGTAGAAATCCCACTTTGTATTGTACTAAAAACCATTTACTATGTCTTCTTCTCATTTTTGAAGCTTCATCCAGGCCATGTACCCTGATACAATTTGAGACTCCTAGCTGCTTCATGGAATATCTTACTTGACACCTCAATGTAACAATATAAATGAATGAAATGAAATGGAAGTTATGCTCATGTTGTAGGGTTTTTCCATGCATTTTGGACTAGTATTAGATTATGACATACAGATACTCAGACAGTGGGGTTTAAGTAAAATAAATCGGAGTATTTATGGTCCCAAGGAAGTGAGGTGCTTTTTAGCGGACGCCTTGTCTGCTGTGATATCTGTCAGCATGCTGAAAGGCTGCTATAAGGCATCCTCTGGGATCCCTCAGGTGGAGAATGCCAAATTCTTCCTGTCAGGCTAGTATAAATATTTCCTTTGTGTTTATTGTCCATTATGCAGGGACTGTAACATGTGTTGGGTTGTGGTATTTTTTTCTTCCCTGTTTTTTTTTATTTTTTTGCCGCTTCAGTCTGTTTGGTCAAGGAGATGCTCTGTAGTTACTCCACCTGTCTGATCTGGTTGTTCTCCACTGAAAAGATGAAAGCTGGTTTGCATGTAGCCTCGTTTTTTTCTTGTTCCCTTTTTTCTTTATACAGGGGAACGTTAGATCAAAATGGATTTGGGCAGGTTTTTTTTTTTTTGTTTGTTTGTTTGTTTTTTACTACTTCATATTCTTCTTCTTTATCTTCTTATTCTACATTGTTAGAATCTAAAATCCACCAAACAGTACTGAACCATTAGAATGTATATTTTAAACAATTCTGCACGTGTACGGTTAAGGTTAGGAAAAGACTGTGATAATGGCATTTTAGGAGATACACAACTAAACTGCTTGAAGATGAAAGTTATGGACCCTGTTGGCCCTGGATAAGCAGAAGAAAATGGATGGGTGGATGTTTGTATTGTATTGTTTTATTGTTTTAGATTTTAACCTTTATCAAGATGTGTGCCATGAATTGCACTGGTCAACAATGATTTTGCTACCTGGAGAAAAATATCTGATATAAGGCATTTCAGGTATGCTGATTCCAAATCTATAATCAGAATTTCTCTAGCACGTCAGGTTCTTGAGTTATGCACATGTCAATATTTAGCTAATGTATTGCTGTGCTGGCGCTTCTCACGCAAATGCAGAGTGTGCTAAGATTTTCTAATTTTGAAATTAAACAGAATTTAGCAATAATTTGGGTGATTTTAAGGTGCTGAGTCCAAATATAGTCATTAAAATTCAATCAACTAAGGTTTAACTGCCAATATTGAGGATCAACAATGCCAGAAATTTGCAATCTCTTATAGTGACTGCTTGGATCTGTTAATAGATAAAAACAAAGTTTTAGTGCTACATGAAGTGATGGAATAGTGTTTCTGGGGCAGTCCAAAGTGATGCCAAGCTTAAAGCTGGGTTCTTTGATGGACTCCAAGTTCATGAGCTTATTAGAGACAAAGAGCATGGGAATCATTTATTCAGGTGATACAGAATTTCTTTGGCAACCACAAAGCCACAAACTATGAAGAACTAGTTGACGACATGCTCATATCATTCAAACGCATGGGTTGCAGAATGTCACTTAGGATTCACTTCCTTTACTCTCATCTTGACTTCTTTCCACCCAGTTTGGGTGATGTGAGCGATGAGCATTGTGAAAGATTCCATCGCGATATCTCTGAAATGGAGAGTAAGTACCAGGGGCGCTATAATGCAAACATGATGGGTGACTACTGCTGGTTTCTACAGCGTGAAACTTCCATGAAGCACAAGTGCAAGAGAAAGTGTTTGTCACACTTTTGAACTGTTTAGGCAGACTAATTGTAATTGTGTACTTTTCTAATAAAATCATTGACGTCGAGTTTGGCGATTGGCATTTATTGGCATAGTTACGTAACTCAAGATCCTGACTTGCTATATTTGGAATCGGCATACCCAAATTAGTGAAAATCTATTGTTTTTTTCTCAGGTAGCAGACAAAAGGTTTTTTTTGTTGACCAGTGTTGTAGAACAAGTGCATCGTTCATAATGCGGCACACTTTTAAGTCTCAATTTATTTGTTTTTCAAATGTTATTTTCTCATATTTTAATGATGTGTAAACATCATTTGCAGTATCACATTTTCATATATTTAACATAAATTTAAGTTTTTTTCTTTGTTGTCTGTTTGGAGTATAATGTGCACTGTTCATAATGCACGATGCCCGGTGCCACACAGTTAAGCAGCATTTAAAGTGTGATTCATTATTGAAAAATGTTGTTAAGTGTTTCAAATGCCTTTGTTTAGACAGTTTTTGAAACTGTCCATTAAACAGGCCTAAAATTTAACTTGATATCTGATTGTTTCTTAGTTTTAGACTAGTCGGTTAGTCTAATCTTTTTTCCTTGTTTAGCCAGGAACATCCCTAACTCTAACCGACTGAAACATGTTTAATGAATTATTTTACTGGAACTAAAAAAGCCTTTAATGTTAACTGTCAAGTCCATTTTATTTATATCACATTTAATACAATAGAAGTTGACTCAAACTGCTTTCCAGGCAAGCACATTTACATTTGAGGTTTCTAAAACAAGCCAGTGTCAAAACAAATGAAAAACTAGGAAAGATGTGTTTTGTTGTGTTAGCAAACAACACACACACACACACACAAAATCACAACTATTTAGTGATAATTACAATTTATCATCATTATTTATTCAGCATATTGATGACACATTCACCTCATAAATCATGTCACATTGCTCTCACCTGCATATGCTGTTTTTCAAAGTAACTATATTGGTACTCAAGCAAAGTCATAAATTCCTACAAGGTAGCCAGGTCAGTGCCCCAAGGCCCAGAAAGTTGAAGCTCAGGGTGGGTGGATCGATCCAAGTATCGATAGTGTCGATACCAAGATTGATATTGGTATTGGATCGATACTAGTGCGATAGGATCGATGCTGTAGTTTGTGTCCTATAAGTAAGTTGCTCCTGTTCATCATAAAGTGGACATGTCTGCACAAACACTGCTCCTCTCATTCAAGCATTTAGGTGTTCGGCGGTCATGTGACTCAGTGGCACTGAGCAGTGATGTAGGCTGCAAGGAGTGAGAAAGTGGAGCATCATGTAGAGGCACTTTAATGAAAACACTGCAAACAGTGTTGCATGTTGGAAGTAAATTCTCTACTGTGGCAACACCACCAACTTATATAAAAACATGAAAGGTCATGAAAACAAAAGCTTTGCCCCAGAATGAGCAGCAAACGAAACAAAGGAGGAAGGAAATCCCTCAGACGGACCCAGCACAGAGACAGAGCCCACTGACAGAGTCCTTCCAGAGACAAAGAATAACCAGGTACTGATTACTTATAGAATATAGTCAGACATTCAAATAATATTCAACCCACTCAACTGTGTTAAATAAATTATTGCACTGGAACTGAAAAAATATATACCTCAAACATGAACTATGAAAAATGTCTGAATATAATAACCCTTTGTGTTGATTATTTTGTTTATATAGCACATTTAAACAACAGAAGTTGACCCAAAGTGCTTTTACGACAGTAACATTTACATTTCCAGTCTCCAAAAACACCCAGTTTCGGAATACGTAAAAAGCTGAAAGGTGTGTTTTATTGTGTTAACTAATTATTGTCGAAAGTAAAAATTATATATGATATTTGCCATAGTGGCCCTGTATTTGCTTGGTACTGAATAACTACCAAAATTTGCAATATCACACACCACTAGTAGAAGAAACGCAGTCAGCGTGACTATCATTACATGGAGTGTGTATATTTGCTATGTTAAAGTTGGACAGATTATGAGAATTACACTATATCTTTAAGTCATAGTTCTACCTTGTGAACTAAAGTCTAACTTATTGTTATATGATATTATTTTGCACTTACAGTGTGTGTGTGTGCGCGCGTGCGTGCGTGCATGCATGTGTGTGTTTGATCAGGTACAACGTGGCAGTTAGGATCAAAAAAAAAAAAAAACCTCTGCCCTGGGGTCTTTCACAGAGTTACATCTGTGCCAGGGAGTAATGCACTTTTTAAAATGTAACAAATAATGAGTAACGCATTTTTTTTTTTTTTGTAATGGCCCCATCACTGATTGTTTCTCTGTCAGTCATATGGAAGGAGTTTCAGTGCAACACAGCATTGTTTTATCCACCAACGCGGTATAGACCATGAACCACCGTGGAATCGGAAATCTTTCCAAATCACAGTAGGATTTAATGTCTTCAAACCTGTATGCATATGCAACCAGAAGAAAATATGATTTTTTTCTTTCACTCGAAGTTGATGTATGAAAGCTCAAGGACAGTGGTCAACACAAAATACATGGCAAAATCCATGGCAAGCATGTGCAGTGACACATTAGAAACTGGCTTAGAAACTGCTTAAAAATAGTCATTGTGATCTTTGACCCCCTGAAAAAAATATGCCAGTGTGAGAGATTTTTCTGTGTAGCAGCAAAAAGTTCCAAAAGAAAATAACAGTACCCCAATCAAATGATTAATTAATTACCGCAGTACTCACTTCCATGTTTCCATGTTAGTTACTTATGTTATAAGGTCCCGCAACACAACACTGACACTACAATCACTACTTGAATACTGACTTTACATTTAAATGAAGAAGAAATTTTTGACTTTACGTAACAGCTCAGACTCTTAAAATTTCCTGCCAGCTGTGATGAAGCTCAGAGTCCATCTAACGACAGCTGGTGTGTAAAAAATGATTTAACTGTGAAACTCTGTGTGTGACAGCTAAGCTGCCTGAGGTGCTCCTGACCATTTCTGCCTGTTGCAGCACAGCAATTGTTACTCCTGTTGTACGCCAGGTGTAAATATGCACAACCCTCTAATGTGAGTTTGCAACCCTAAAAATGTTATGTGAAATTGTAAAAAGATACAGTGGGTTATAAGGTCTTCTGCCTGCAGGAAAGGTACTCTCACTTTACATGTTCAGTGACTTGCTGATACATCCAGTCTTCTAAGAGCAATGCAAAAGCAAAGGCTATCCAAGAAGTCCAGCCAGTAAGACAAACAAAAACATCCTCCATGTTGCAGCCCTTCGGCAATCCCTTGTCTATATCAGTCAGGTGAGTGGAGTCAGGAAGCAGTGAGGTCCAAGGCTGTGCTAGCAGGGCTCTGTGGTTCAGGTCCATTCTCTGTGAGTTTGACAGTCCACGAGGACTGCTACAACAAGCTAACTGGCTAACGCAAGTACAGCTGGGATAGCCTCCAGCATTCTCATGATCCTGAATTGGATATGTGGAAGAAGATGGATGGATGGATGGAAGTATTTGCTTGTCTGCTTTCACACACATATGAACTTGAGTGACATCCCATTCTTAATCCATAGGGTTTAATATGATGTCAATCCACCCTTTGCAGCTATAACAGCTTCAACTCTTCTGGGAAGGATTTCTACAAGGTTTAGGGGTGTGTTTATGGGAATTTATGTGCTTCCAGAAGCACATTTGTGAGATCAGACACTGATGATGGATGAGAAGGCCTGGCTCACAGTCTCCACTCAAATTCATCCCAGAGGTGTTCTGTTGGGTTGAGGTCAGGATTCTGTGCAGGCCAATCAAGTTCTTCCACACCAAACTCGTTCATCCATGTCTTTATGGTCTTTGCTTTGCGAACTGGTGCACAGTCATGTTAGAACAGGAAGGGGCCATCCCCAAACTGTTCCCACAAACTTGGGAACATGAAATTATCCAAAATGTCTCCGTATGCTGAAGCATTAAGATTTCTCTCTTTGTGGCTGTTGTTCTCAATCACTTCCACCTTGTTATAATACCACTAACAGTTGAAAGTGGAGTATTTGTGAGGAACTTTCACAACTGGACACGTGACATCCTATCACGGTACCATGCTGAGCTCCTGAGAGCTGAGAGCGACCCATTCGTTCACAAATGTTTGTAGAATCAGTCTGCATGCCTGGGTGCTTGGTCTTATACATGTGTGGCCCTGGAAATGATTGAAACATTTGAATTCAATCATTGGGATGGGTGAGTGAATACTTTTGGTAATATTGTGTACACTGTTTGACAAATGTAACTCAAACACATAACTAAAATGAAACATAACATGGCAGCATGTTAGGACAGCGTGCAAATGAAGCCAGGCAGGACAGAGCAAACAGCAGTCCCAGCAGCAGCTTTATAGTCTGGGAACACTGGACCAGATGTTCCCAGCTGAAACAGACAATCCCTGCCCCACCCAGCAGGTAACTGAAACACAGGCAACAGAAAGGTAGAGTCATAGTTGTGCAATTCACTCGCTTTTCTTGAACCCATCCGACTTGCATTTCCATTATCTTTCTTACTAATTTACACAGTTGTTTTTGTGTATTGGCTGATATTTTTTTTGCGTTAATAAAAGCATGAAAAAGAATAAACACACTCCTTGTGAGTTTTTCTATTGATCCATTAGTAAAACAAGGAACCTTGTCAGCATTATTTTACAGGGCAGAAAACCAAGCTAAAATGCTGAAAGAATAAAAAAAGACCTTGTAAATCTGCTCTCAGCTCAGTGTGAATAATTTGTAGTTATGACACATTCTCTTCTATCATCATCGCTTAAGTTTGGCTTGAAAATGTCAAGAGTGGCCTTGTCCAATTAAGAAGCAGTCTTCTACATTCTCTGTTAATTCTCATTTCAGGCACTGGTTTCCTGAATAGGCTGACAAATTACATTTTGTCCTCTCTGATTCATTCTCTTCCTCTTCTTTTGTTGCTCTCTCACACTGTCTGTAGCCCTCCCTCCACGTCTCTGCACCTCTCTCCTTGTCTCTCATTATTTCAAATGAAATGAGGAATGTGCACTGAATATTTGAATAAATTAAAGAGCTTATTTAAAAACATTTCTTAACCTGATTAGCTAGATCATTAGGCTATCCAGAGGGTTTTGTGCTGTACAGTTTGATCCGAACAAGTCGACAAGCGCTCTTTGAAGGTCAGGATGCAAGAAAGGAAGCAGTGTGTCTTTAACTCACGTGCTCCATATTTATTTTCTTCTATGCCCAGTTTCCTTTCAAGCCGACTCCCTTCCTATCTGTAAATGCTACCATGCTATACGTTACTTGTTAGAATAACCAATCTCACAGCCTTCTGTAATGCAGTACTTACAGTGCCATAACAAAGTATTTGGCCCCTTCCTGAGTTCTTAGTTTTTGGCATATTTGTCACACTCAAATGTTTCAGATCATCAAACAAAATTTAATATTAGAGAAAGATAACCTACATAAATACAAAATGCTGTTTTTGATATGATAATTTCATTTATCAAGGGAAAAAAGTTATCCAAAGCTATGTGAAAATGTAATTGCCCCCTGAACTTAAAAGCTGGTTGTTCCACCCCTGGACAGCAAGAACAATAACAAATGAAATCATCATTTAAAAACTACATCTTGTATTTACTTGGGGTATCTTTATAAAATAATTCAAATTTGATTAATCTGAAACATGTAAGTGTGAAAAATATGCAAAAAATAAATAATAATAACGTTTCACAGCATTGTACATAAACTGAATGGTATACTGTATGTCATTATGAGCAATCCCTTTCATACACAGCCTAAATATTTTGAAATATTTTGTTTTTCAGCTCTTATTTTCTGGCTTTTTAAAAAAAATTCATTATCATGCAAAAGTAAAATTTAGATGTCTTTTGCAACTTTGACTAAAGGTATGCGTTAACATCTTGTAGACACTTTTCTATGAATATTTATGCTTTATAGCTTGCCTGTGCATGTACTGTGCAACACAGAAGGTTGTTTTGCATCAGAGAATATGAATAATGCCAGAAGTGAAAGCTGACCTCTTGTACAAAGATCATATATCAAGTTCACCTGCTACTATTTAGGGTGACATAACATATGCTTTGTTATGAATGTTTTTTCTTCTGTGCAGAACTGCACAGAAGAATTTTTGCATGTGTAACCAAACATTATAAAGGGAATGAAAACAGCTTTTTGCCAATGTGACTGTCACAAGCTTATCTCTTTTTATAAGGTTGGGTCAACCCTGCTGTGTTATTTCCTCAACAGTAATAAATATAGAAAGAAACTATTGTCATTGCGTTTGTTCAACTTGCAGTAGAAAGTGTTTATTTGCCCCTAAAATGTGTTAATTGCTAAGTTACACAGACGTCTGAAATGCATTTTGCAGACAGGAAGCATTTGTCATTATGACCAGTTCTTAATGTGACATTAAGTTTTGTACTGTAGAAACAGCAACCTCGGGAGATTGACGTTGTGGGAGTAGTATCGCCTTATCCTATAGCATCATTGTTTGTGTGTGTGGGCGGGTTGAGTGGATAATCTCGTCTTAACAAGGTGATTTATTTGATTATCTCTATAAAATGAGAGAGGAAGCTGAATCTGTGGCTCAATGAAACAAGTAACTGGAGAGTTTTACAGGTGGACTTGTAGTCCAGTGACAGTCAGACATCAACTTACTAATAACTCCCATGTGATCATGCATACAGTGGCTGCACATCTGGTCAGATTCACTTGACTGTATACCACCTATCCAGTGTCAGACTGACAACTTTCAATAAAAGTTGAAGGTTTTTTTCTCAATTCGTTTAATAAAAAGAATTTAAATAAATGTTAAATCAGGTGCCTTGATCTATTACTATTATGCATTTGTATTTCCACTGTAATATTATCCAAATGAAAGCTGGTACCATTTGCATATCAGTATCAATTGGCCCTGTCCATTTTGCGATGACACAAGTGTGACATTAAATTTAAACAGTGTACAGTAGGTTTCACCGTAATTAATGTGGAACAGGCTCAGTTTCACAACACAAGCATAATTATATTGTCACAATAAAATATAGTTGTAAAAATACATTAATTTATGAAACAAGTATTATTTAATGTTTAATACACTTTCTCACAGGCTGCTGAGGACAGAGAAAGTCACAGTTATTGCATATAGAAGGAAGGAGAAAAGGCTGGAAAGAGAAATGGGCAAAAAATAATGCGGACTGCAACGAGACAAAAGGAGATGAGAGAAGGCGCAGGCTACCATAAGAGCATTACTAGAGATTGAACACTATAGTCTGGGTCATACGTACAACAGTTATTACTGCTTAACAGAAAATTTATTCTACTGCCATTAATGTGATTCTGAGATATTTTAATTTTTTAGTGGTAATTTCATATTTTTTTCACACTCTGTTTTGATTCCCTGTTACATTTCGTTTTTACCATTCCCTGGTTCAGTTAGGGCATGAAACGTACTTGATTGGGATTAGGAAAAAAACATTGTTTCATTTAAGAAAAGACCCTTTCACAATGCTAAACACATGTTACAAACCCCCATTTTCAATTTTGTCATGTTCCTAAGTTGACGAGTTCAATCCACTTCAATTTTATTTAAATGGTGCCAATTCCCAATAACAATTGCTTTAAGGCAATTCATACTGAAAGGTCAAGCACCTGCAATAATAGAGAGGAACCCACATTAATCACACAATCCCTTGTGATGAAGCATGAGGCAACAGTGGGAAGGAAGAACTCCCTTTGTGTTAATCAGTGAGAGACCTCTGGCAGACCCAGGCTCAAGGGGGGGGGGGGGGGGGGGGGGGGGGGGGGGGGGGGGCAGCCATCTGATTTGAACCATTTGGGGATGATGGGAAAGAGAAGAGAAGAAAAAAGGAAAGACAAGAGAGACAAGGTCAAAACACAAAGTATGGAACACCCTATCTCAAACTTTTGTAGGCTTTTATTACAAATAAAAAGGTCTGTGGAGCAATAGCAAAAAACACAATATTTTGCTTAAAGGATATGACCTGCTTAAATTACTGGAAGTGTGTGGAAGTTCTCAAACCACGTCTACAGCATACATGTAAACTGTCACTCTTATTATATCCATAAATCAGTTTGACCAAACTGTGGTCAAACATGGCCTTTAGCATGAATTCCCATATACCAGCTTGTATTGTTTCCAATAAAATGAACACTGGTTTTAGCTTTAAATTATGAAAAAGTGCCAGCTATGCAACTAAATACTGTCAAATGTGGACTTCTGAGAGCGTTATCTTCCAGAGTTCAGACTAAATATCACACCTGGTTGTGTTTTCTACTGAAGATTATTTAGATTTCCCTTCATTTTATTTTTTTATGTTATATTTATTTTCTAGTTTCTAGTTTATATTTATTTTCTATTGATATTTTAGTTGATCCCATGACCCTGAACAGGATAAGCAGAAGAGAATGGATGGATGGATATTTTAGTTAATGTCTGTTTACATCTCTGAAAGTTGAATAAGTGTAACCCATTTATATGCAACGTTATAAAAGCAATGCCATTTATAGTGATTCACTCCCCTTACCAGTATTGACTTTACATTACATTAAACTAATAATTCCAAAAACAAAGTTCCTGCTAAAAAAGAAAAAAGAAAAAAAGAAAGATAAACGCTTAAACCAACTGAAGAATAAAAGATAATTTTCTACTTTCAAACTTCAACATTCACATTTTATAAGTCCAGCTTTGATTCATTGGATTGCGCATACAGTAATTCAACTAGAAACTTTTTCTTTGCATATCATACAGACAGAAAGTATATGCATGAGTGCATTTGGTTCAGGGGTCAGAGTGCAATAGAGTGATATAATGCAGTACAACACTTTGTTTCCAACAATCTCTCATTTTCTCAGAATTAGGTGAACTTAGTTTTCCAGAAGGGGGGGGGCAAGCAAAAATAAATATTTTCACATGCTGTTGATAATCAAGTCATCAAAACTATGAAAGCATTTATCAAATGAGTTAGTGTACACCCTAAATGAATGAAAAAGATAACAAGGGCTCTTTCCTCTGGGGCTGTGAAAACAAATGGAAAGAATGGTAAAAGAAATTGAAATAGAAAAGAAGATATTTTGAGGAGATACAAGAAATGGATTAGAAATGTGGGGGGACATTGTGACATTTCATTCAAATTAGTGACAAATCCATCTACTCTGAGTTGGTAGGGCAGCAGGTGACTCATACTTTAAGTTAGCATGGAAAAAAAAATGTAAATGCTGGTGCAAATTATGCACTCGGAATGCGCTGGCGGAGAACTGTCTTCATATTGCTGTGTTGGATTCCCTTCCTGGGGAGATGCTAATGTGTACTATAGCCCAGGTAAACCAAATGAGCACACAACAGATACTACATGCTAAAAAGTGAAAGCATGCTTAATTTAAAATTAATCTAATATGATCCATCCATTTTCTTCTACTTATCCAATTCAGAGTTGCAGGAGGTCTAGAGCCTGTCCCACCTGCCATCGGGTAAGCACTGCACTGTGCACTGAGTCACCACATCATTTTTCCCTTGCTGCTGTACCTCCCTCCTGACCTCGTCCATAGAGGACTATAGTGCATCACCAATGTGAACCAGAAATTTTAAATTCTCCAATTCTCTTAGTCCAGGGCTCTTCAACTCCAGGCCTTGAGAGCCCCTGTCCTGCAGGTTTTAGATGTGTCCCTGATCCAACACACCTGAATCAAATGGCTGAATTACCTCCTCAGTATGCAGTCAAGTTCTCCAGAGTCCTGCTAATGACTTCTGTATTTGACTCAGGTGTGTTGAAGCAGAGACACATCTAAAACCTGCAGGACAGGGGCTCTTGAGGCCTGGAGTTGAAGAGCCCTGTCTTAGTCCATAAGACCTACTGCCACTGATTCTCAGACCAGTTCTTGTGTACTTTGTACTTCGTACTTCCACTGACATCATTTCCGATGAGCCTTCATCCAACAGTAGATGGATCAGCTGAAGGGCCAGATGTATCTCTCAGGTCCAATGTCAGGTCTTTGCTGTTTTTTTTTGTTGTTTTCTTTTATTAAGGACATGACTTTCAGATACAGTTGATCTGTTATAGATCACTGCTTTTAGGTCTGCCATTCTTCTCCACATCTAAACAGGAAAAGAAATATAGTGGAGGAAAGATGTGGGGGAAGATGGTTCAGTTTGGGGAAAAGAATCACTTTGAAATAAGTCACAATAATTTCTGTTATGAGCTATGAGAGATTTTGTGCACATGCTGTGAACTGCTGATCTGTGCTGTGCTCTTTGTGCATTTGGTCAGCTCCCGTGGCAGCTCCTTCTCCTTGTTCGATCTCTTGTGTGAGTATAGAGCAATGACTCAGGAAAGACAAGATGTTAAAGTTGAGAAAAATGCCGACCAAAGCTTTATGACTTTGCAATGCCCTCATTACAAAGGCGATCGTAAAACGAATATGCCTGCTGAGACAGAGCTCAGGAGATTGGCTCCTCAGCTGATAAATCAAATTTAAGCAGCCTGTGTACAAACATGAATTTGGCCTAATGTTTGCATGTAGCTGAAAACATTTTTCATGGTCCTTATTTTATCACTTTAGTTATTATTTATTGTTGATGTGCTGCAGGGTAGGTAACATTTGATGCACATCATATTATCATGCAGTATGTGTTGCTTATGCACTGGTTTGTTTTCAGCTTAAACGCTGTTATCAGCATCATTTAAATTACTATACAGCATTTATATTATATTGCATGTTATGGTTGCCTTATATCAAAAAAGCACACTAACAAATTGTTAATCTAGTTTTGATAAGCACTGGTTACTGTAACAGGCAGTTTAGCACAGTAAACCACAGGGTCAGGGTGCTGTGTATATTGTAAAGTATTGTGCTCACTGATAGTGGTGTTAGAGGAATTCTAGTGGGAAAGAGCACTGAGCGACACTCGGACTTTTAAATATCAGCTTCTTGCTCCAGGCAAAACTCACATCATCTATTCTTGTACCTTGGTGTGAGGCTTGGATGTAGGTATGCATATTGTTGCTTCTTGTCAAACCTTTGTGTGAAAAGTGGTACATTTATGTGTAGGTGTGGGTGTGAATGCACCCCAAAGTGTAATTCAGAGAACACCTGATAACAAAACAAGCCTCATACTGACAATAACAACAAGTAGCAGCTTAAACTTTGTTTTCACCAGAGCTATTTTCAATGCTGTTGTCTGCTGGAGCAAAAGACTGAGGACGAATGACACCAAAAAAATCTGCAAAAGATTTTCAGAAGGCTGTTTCAGGTCTAAGGATATAAATGGATATTCTATATGCAGTAGCAGAGAGGATAATGTTGTTAAAAATGCTTATCATCAACAGAAATGTCGCCCACCATCTGCACGGGGTCCTCACATCCCCCTCTTCTCATTTTATGAATGTATAGGAAGTGTTACAAAATAAGTAATGTATATAAAGAACAATTCAACTGCTGTATTGTTAATGTTGTGTCTGTTTTGATGTTCTTTGATGAGAATGCATAGACATAAACGCTGCTATTTAACATAAAGGCAAAGCGCACAGTAATTAAGCTGCCATAGATGTGACACTTGTATAACACAGCAGAACACAGTTGTTTCATCAGTGCTGAAAGCTCTGAAGCAAGTTCGACAGAAAAAGCCCCGTCAGTCAGTAAAAAAGACTTAGCAGTAGATTAGGACCAAGCATGTAAACATTCATATATTTTCTGTATCACCAACTTTTATTCCTGTGAAACTGCATCACATACAGTTCGCGCAGTTGTAACTTTACGGCTGGGCTTCATTCTGCAGTTTTAGCAAGATATGCCTTAAATCTATAAAACGTTCCTTCAGCAGAGACTCTGCATAGCAATTAAAGCAAGTTGTAAATGAAAGAATTTGTGAAAATGTGACATCCTGACAATTTAAAATTGAAAGTCTGAGTCTGCGCTGAACCAGGTTATGTGTTCAGCGCAAGTTACCACGGTGATTTAGCCAGGCTAAAAGCGCGTCACCTTCACAACACTGCATCTCTAACCTTAGGCATCACATAGCCTGCTAACCTATTAATCTCAGTTCATAGTGCACAAAACAGGGCCTGAAACAGGTGTGTGTCATTTCCCACATAAAAGATTGAACCTATATAAATCTCTAAAACTTTGAGCCATGTCAGACACCTATTTGATCACAATTCATCGTAAAGGGGCTTATCATCTTGTAGAGGATTGTTAGGGGAGAAGTCAAATGGTTTAGTAACATGTATTTTGGCATAGGGATTATTACTGTTATTTCACTTTTCCTCTATGCACTCGTGTTGTGCCTCAGTGTTTTTTCCACAGAGTTATCAACAGTAATCTGAACAAGTATCTAATGTTAACAACTGGGTAAATATCTTTTCTGTGGATCGAAGACACTAAACAGTTGCCTGGACTTTGAAAAATAGATCAGTTGTGAAGCCTGTCCTCTCCCCAGCACTTTCCACCTGAAGTGTTGGGCTGTGCAGGCTCTAATTACCTAAGCTGCCAACACCAAGGGAAGCTAAAAAGGTCTTGAATAAATGCATCAGATTTTCTCCACATGGGAAAGAGAACCACTAAATACCTGATACTTTGTTTTGTGCCAGCTTATTCAGTTGACTCTAATACAGGGTTCTCATTAACATAAAAATGTACATATAGACAAAGAAATGATTAAATTCCCAAATAAATATATTGTGCTAACATTTTTCAACATAGAATTGAAATGTCAAGAACTTATTTTGACTTTAAAAATAAATATTTTGCTATGAAAAAACATCAAGCCGGGACAACTGTCGCAGCATCGGCATGATCTACAAAATCTGAAGTCAACCCCATTCTCACCAAGTTTCAGTAACCTCTCCCCAGAAGTCCCTTGGTCACCAGTGCTGGTGTGCACAAACACACCAGCACTGGTGTGTATTGAGCCCAATGCTGCTACGATCAAGTTAGCTGTCTGGACCAGTTGCCTCCTCGTGTGAGACAGAGAGGCCGGTCAAGGCGACTAAGCCTCAACAAATTCCTCTGAACAGATGGAAAAGGTAAGATGCTACAAATTTGTGTGAAGTTAAATGGCCTATTTAATATCTCAATGACTGTTCAGAAATCGTCAACTTGTACTTTGTTTGGTCATATTTGTCAAAGTTTGATGACTGGGGTAGATGCCCAACATGTCGCTACTATGTAGCTGCTGAGTATGCCATTAGCGAGTGGTGGGCATGTACACTTGTGCCCACGTCATTCTACATGCAGATCTGCAGTGCTGTTCAGAACATGCTTACAAACCAACTGGTAATTTTGGAATGGCAGAAGAAAGGAGAAAAGCAAGCACTTTTATCTTCTAAATTCAAACTTCCTAAACAATAATAAACACTTTAAAAATGAGAAGTAACAACTGAATTAGTAAATGAATTGACAGGACCGCTAGTATTGATTTGACCTTGACTCTGCATGCTATACAAATGAAGTCCAACTGTGTCAGTGCTCTTTTTCAGGATTGTTTGATTTTCACCTTTGCACTAAGCCTTACTGTGGTCAACCTGAAATAAAGCAAAGGATGGAGGGCTGCCCTCACTATTTTTAGAGGCTTGGGACTCTCAGCCACTCCCCAAGTTTGTCTGTCATAGTCTCCACACATCTGCTGCTCTCTCCTCCTCCAGTGAATGATTTACTGATGATTGGGTGCCCTAGCTATACAAATATATGAAAACTGAATGAGGACCACTAACAAAAGCAAGAGGACAGGAAGTCTCTGGGTGAATAGTAGGTAAGACTACTACCAGTGGAGTGAGGTGTGCAGCATGCAGGTGCTTTGAAGTGAGTGGCAGGCTGGTTTACAACCCACCAAGAAATGAGAAGCTGACTTTAATATTACAACTTTTAAATTTTATTGAGTTTATCAGGCAAGAGACATACTTTTCTTGAAATCATTTCCAAAGTATAACCACTGAAACTGACTTTTAAAAAAAATGTAGGAAAAAATTTAAAATTCAAGAAATTTAAATTAAAATTTTTTAAATTAAAATTTGAAGTTATTTTTTTTTTTAGGAAAGTTAGATTTCCCAGCCTAGTGGGAACCATGCTAATATGATTTTTTTTTTTTTTTCAAAAAACAGGTGCAGAATATTCAAAACATGTCCCTTAAGAAGCTTTGGGGCTGGTTGAAAAAAGTAGAACAGTCATCTAGTTTTAAATATCTGAATTATCCTGAAAGGGAAAACTTCTTTTCACAGGCGACTGAACAACTCAGAAAAGAAAGGTGCTTTGGCATTGCTCACTTAGGGCCTTAAAACTGTCCAGCATGTTCCACGTGTAGCCAAATCCTAGTTAATAATGCCGTAGCAGGTGTTTTACTCAAGTCAGCAGAGGTGGGAAGTAACGAAGTACAAATACTTCGTTACTGTACTTAAGTAGATTTTTCAGGTATCTGTACTTTACTTAAGTATTTATTTTTCTGAGTACTTTTTACTTTTACTCCCTACATTTTTACACAAGTATCGGTACTTTCTACTTCTTACATTTTCAAACAGACTCGTTACTTTTTAACACGTCAGGGAGAAGTTTGCATTTCCGGTCAGTGCGCCGTCAAACATCAAACGATCTGAGCCTAAATGGAGGAATATTAACATATAAGAGACAATCGTACTGCGTATCCTCCATCATCGGGGCTTATCGGGTACAAAGGGATTAAATACACAAACCCATATAATTAATGTATCATTTATAGCGCTATAATCAGGGGTTACAGCGGGCCGGACCGAGTCCGTAAGTTGCGCTGCGGCACATAAACAGCTTAGCTAGCGCTACTGAAGAGGAGCGAGCATGAAGGGAGTAACGTGTGGCAGGTAAATGCAACGTTTGTAAATGCTCAACAAATATCAGCAAACACACAAAGTGTGTGCAGTTTGTCACACAGTGTGTCTGCTAGCTAAAAGAAGAGCTGCTGTATTTCAGGGAGAGCAAAGAGAGAGAAGTTCACTCAGAGATGGAGAAAGAGAACAGGAGAGGAAGAAGAGAGGTTAGAATTAAAGGTAAGGACTGGAAAATAAACTGAAGTATGCTGACTTTGTGTTATTCAAAGATTGTATGAAAATACTGCAGTTTAGGTTAGCTTGTTGTACTGTATTTACAGTAAAGCTCTGTGTTGGACTGGAGCACAGTGTTTGTGTTCATGGTCAGAGTTACAGGTTACATCAGTGCAGCAGAGATGAGTTTGAATCAAAGCTGCTGATGCTGAGATTCATTCACTGAATCCAGCATTTCTACAGCCTGTATGCTGTCAGTGTAGGGGATGGAGATCAGCTCAGAGAGCTGTGAAATACTGGGTTACATCTTTGTGAGTTCACTTCATCCACACAGAGCAGTAAACCTCAGAGCAGCAGCAGCAGGTCAGCTGATCACAGCCTGCACACCAACATCATTTACTGCAGCTACAATAGAAAGCTGTGATTCTTCTCCCCATGCAGAGCCACTACAGCTGATCTTAGGGTTCCTCCACCTTCTGAATCCCACTGTAACCCCTGAGTATCCTCATGTTGGTGTTTAGGTGGAGGCACAGTCACCCTCTACTATGGAGGACACAGAGAACAGAGCTGTGTTTAAATTCCCTTTAACAGTTTGTGTCCTACATAACAGATTCAAGCTGAGTGCATTCATTAGGATTAAAATTTAGATTGGAATAACGTTTGTATTCTCATGTAATATTATTTTATATTATTACAATAATGTATAATAAGGTTCGGTTAGTTTTACACAAAAATAGCAGGTAGAAACATCCTCCAAAGAACTACTTTTACTTTCTTACTTTGAGTACATTTCAGAGCCTGTACTTTTTTACTTTTACTTAAGTAGAGAAGTTGAACCAGTACTTCGACTTTTACTAAAGTATTTTTTAACATAAGTACTTGTACTTCTACTTAAGTACAGAATGTCAATACTTTTGCCACCTCTGCAAGTCAGTGATGAAAAATGAGCTGCTTTGGTATATTTATTTGTTTAGCTTCACTTAGTTTGTTCTGCACTTAAAAGGTTTAATTTTCTAAGTATCATTATTCATATCTACCAGATGTTTATGAAACTATAAAGCAATTGGGTTTTGTGTAAAATCCATGTCTTTCTGTAACATATGTGAGTTCTCGTTTCTTTGGTAGTTGCAAATGCAAATGCTGAGAAACATGGCCAACTGCACCTTTACAGCTTTATTAGTGACTCTGTAAACAAAACAAAAAAACAAAACAAAATGCTTATAACTGGCTATTCTAATATTTAGGAATATTTGAATGGTTTTAATGTGCACAAAACAAACAAACGAAAAAAGCATTCACATTAGATAATCTGTTGAAAAAAAAAAAAAAAACAGCTTATAACAGTGAAAAATGTCTTCAAACCAATTTCTTGGGATGAAATTGTTGCAAAATCTGTTAAATTCTGCTGATATTACTGAAGGAATAATAAATTCTCCAAGGGACACATGATTTATAATCTGCTGCTAAAGAAGTTATTACAGTTGTTATGAGCATTAGACTTTTTAATAGATTCTTGCCTCTATGTGCTTCAGCCCACCTGTAAGTGCTTAAGTCAGGTAACCCCCCTTTATTCCTAGGGGGAGGGCTTCAGCAGCACAGGTTTGCCCAGCTCAACCCATGATATAGACAGGCAGCCCCTGTTAGCAACAGTGACAAAAGACTCTGTTGAGTTTGTGTTTAATGAGGCGCTACTGTGTATTCATTCAATAATAAGAGCCATATGGCTGTCATCACTGAACATGCCTCTCCATTTTGCTAGAAAGTTTGGGAGAGTCTCCAAGGGAAGACAATTAGCACTGTGATGTGCTGTGCATTGGGGTGGGCGGGCCCTGCTTTCTTATGTTTTGCTATTTAGTTAGTCATATGACAGGTCTGGAAGCTGATATTTTTAAGGAAGTGGACATGGCATCTATCAAACTGATCAAGCAATTATCTAAAAAGAAAGCATGTAGGGCACAATTTTGTCTCTTATCTTTGCAAACATAAACCTCTGTTTGAAACTGACCCAACATTCAGTCTTTACTTAATTAATTAATGATGAAAACTGGATCTTTAGCTACAACATAGAGACCAAATAGTCTTCATCAGACCATGAGTCTATGCAATGAGTCAGCAAATCAGGTCAATATATACAAGTTCAACTTAAAATAAACAAATAATTAATCATTTTTAAAAAGTTTCCATCCAAGGCTAAGGTGGAGATTCTAAATCATAAATGCAATTAGTATATTGGAAACAGATCATGATGTATACATCATTAATTAGGTGACTTATTAAACTTCCACTCCATTAAAGAAATGAATGTGGCAGCAGAAATGCTGCTCATGGAAATAAACAATTGTGTTAATGTTTGATGGAAAATTGGCTGCTGGTGGTGTTCTGATTAAAACACTTAGTGCCAAACAAACTATTTTCATAAATACCCCTCTCAGGTATCATGATATTACACCTCACTAGCTTTTACTGTGTATGTTTGTGTGTCTCGTGGCATAAAACATCTTCCTATTAGCATCCAAGACACTTAGCTGAAGAGCAGCTCCTCTATAGATGCAGGCTCAGCCACATGATCATTTCCATTACAATCATTTGGGTGAAAATATGCAGCAGACACAAACATGACATTAATTTTAATGTGATGCCGCAGCTTTGTTCAATTACATTCCATAAAATATTCACAGGGGATCTCCTCTTGATTTAGGTAAAGGAGATATAGCACAGCAGGAACTCAATGGGTGCTCTAATACAGGGGATGAGTGCAGGTATTTGTCTTGGCAGGCAGTTTGTGTGTAGTAGGTAAAAACAGGGTTTCCAGCTGCTGCCCTGGTTTTCATTCAGGTATACATCAAAAGTACATGCATCGGTTACATACTGTAAAAGTGCATTCACACAGGATGCACCCCATCCTGCACTCTGAACCTAATTTATTTTACTGACTTGATGTGCGTCGTCACTGTGCCAACCAAAGTGCAAATTGGGAGCTGTTGCCTGTGATCAAAGTTAGTTACAAATTTTGACATTGAAGCACTGCACACAGTGACAACTACTTATGGGGCCATGTAGAATTATTCAACACCAGTTTCAGTATGTATCAAGACTTCAGGAGGAAACGGGTTTCCAAACAGGTAGACCTGTCAGCTGTTTTATCATAGTCACATAGCTTGTTGTAGTCAGGCAATGTGTATAATCACAGCCTAGATTTGCTATGTTTCAGCTCTATAGATACACTCAATACTCACTTTATTACATACACCTTATTAATACTGGGCTGGACCCCTTTTTGCCTTCAGACCTGCCTTAATTCTTTGTAGCATAGATTCAACATCATGCGGAAAGCATGTCTTAGAGATTTTAGTCCATATTGATAAGATTGCATCACACAGTTGCTGCTGATTTGTTGGTTGCACATCCAAACTGCAAATCTCCCACTCCACCACCTCCAAAAGGTGCTCTGTGGAAATGAGATCGGGAGGCCAATTGAGCACAATAAATTCAGTGGAAGCAGCCATTAAAAGATGGGTGCACTGTGGTCCTAAAGGGATGGACGTGGTCAGCAGCAATACTCATATAGGTTGTGGTGCTTAAATGATCTTCAGTTGGTACTAAGGGCCCCAAAGATAATGTCCCCCATACCATTACACCACAACCAGCCTGAACTGTTCCCAAATCAGATGAGTCCATGTTTTCATGTTTTGTACAACAATTCAGACTTTACCATTTGATTGGCACAGCAGAAACCAAATCTCATTAGACCAGGTGACATTTTTCCAACCTTCTGTTGTCTTATTTTGGTGAGCCTGTATGAACTGTAGTCTATGGGTGCAGGATTGTCTGATTAGATATTTGTATTAACAAGCAGCTGAACAGACATACCTAACAAAATGGCAGGTGATTGTATATTAAAGCTGTGGAAGATATTCATTCATTCACCAAGTGCAATATTCATCATCTTCATTATTATATGTATACACATATTTACTTTTCTTACAATGTACAGATGCACCAATGTATGTATATATTTTTATACATTCTATTTTTTGTATATTTTACACATTGTTTATTTCTGTATATCTCTTGATTATATTGATCATACTAGATTATAATATTTTCATAATATTTTTATTTTAGAGAGTTTGATTTTCTGTTACATGGCACTGAACAGGAGTGGCCCTCCAATCTCATTGTACATCCTGTATAATGACAATAAAGGCATTCTATTTCTATAGTTACAGAAAACACGATGGCATCCCACTGTAAGTTTTCCATTCTGTTTTCCTTTGTCTTCTGTGGCTCTGTGAACTGAACTGCATAAACGCAGCTTAACATGCAAGACTTGGAGTTAACTTTACATCTGGATATCTGGAAGTCCAAAGGACACTCCTCTGTCGCCAAATAACTCCTTTTTGATTGTAGGAATTTAACTTATGCTGTTGCACAAACTCTTAGAGCAGGGATCCTCAAATCCAGGCCTTGAGGTCCAGTGTCCTGCAGGTTTTAGTTGTGTCCCTGAGCCAACACACCTGAGTCAAATATAGGAATCATTAGCAGGACTCTGGAGAACTTGACTGCATACTGAGGAGGTATGCAGTCAAGTTCTCCAGAGTCCTGCTAATGATTCCTATATTTGACTCAGGTGTGTTGGATCAGGGACACATCTAAAACCTGCAGGACACTGGACCTCAAGGCCTGGATTTGAGGATCCCTGTCTTAGAGTAAACACAGAGCATGCCGCTAAAATTACACACACATATAAATGGTGAGAGATTTTTAAACAATGTCCCAAAAAATATTATTCTGCCAAAAACAGAAATTCAGATCTCTGTAAAGAAGTCAAAGCAAGCTGGTTAAGTCCTGCAATCCATACAACAAATCAGGGAGAAGAAAAAAGAAATGGGGCTGAGGAGAAGTGAAAATAATTCAGGAGGCACAGTGCAGACTTTTAGGCCTGTTGAAGTGTGTATTATTTACTGCTTTTGTAGCATTTATTGAAAAAAACTATTACCGTCATTTAAACAAGTCTTTCATGTTTAAACTGCATTTACAATAATACTGTAATGTCTTTATTTAAAATGACAGTGATGTTTCTGGTATAATGCTTTCTTCTTGTGAACACAGGGAATGAAAGCAAGTATAAAACAAATGATTTAATGCTATATTTAACATGCCAAAACCAAACCCCCTTTCTCACATTTGGGCACACATCCCATTTAACTTCAGTTTTTTTAATATGAATCTTAAAATGTAGCAAGACAACATGCTGACAGCCAAATAAAAGAATAAATAAATAAATAGGCCCCTGCAGTAAATTCCTGTTGCTCAGACTAAAAAAAAAAAAAAAAAAATCTGTTTTCTACTTTTTTTTTTCCACTTTCCTTTAGGGCAGGGGTCGCCAACTCACACATTTGAAGCGGTGTGTGCTGCTTTTACCCATCTCCATTGACTATCTGTGTCTTTTCCTTTTTAATTTAATTTTCCTTTCATTTTAATTTATCATTGCTGTTTCTGCTTCTTTACTTTCTCCAGTTGTAAATACATGCAGCCTACACATTGAATTAAAAAAGGTTTTAATATGTCTCACCTGGCACGTTATCTCTTGATTTTGTTGATTCTCAGTAAGGGTGGTTGTTGTGGATACAGAAAGAAAGAAAGAAAGAAAGAAAGAAAGAAAGAAAGAAAGAAAGAAAGAAAGAAAGAAAGAAAGAAAGAAAGAAAGAAAAAGAAAGAAAGAAAGAAAGAAAGAAAGAAAGAAAGAAAGAAAGAAAGAAAGAAAGAAAGAAAGAAAGAAAGAAAGAAAATGTGTCTCTTTTGATATTAAAGGCTTTTGCTGTGGGAGGACATCTGTGGTGTATCTCAGCAAATGATTTTGTCCCTACTGGGTAGAAATTAATTTAGGACAGAATAAACAAAATGTTGGGATAAAACAATTAAATGAATCATATAAACATGATAAATATGATTTAGTAAGTAGGATTTAGCAAGGTTTGTGGCATGCAGTTTACTTAATTGGCACTGTTGCCCTGTGGCATGCAAACTGTGGCGTTTACACGTTCTCCCTGTGCCTGCATAGGTTTTATCCGGGTACTCCTGCTTCCTCCCACATTCCAAGGACATTCTTGTCATGGTAATTAGCATTTCTAAATACTGTCTCTCCGTGTTGTCTCTGTGATGGACTGGTAACTTGTTGAGATTGTAGCCCGCCTTTCACCCTCTCTCAGCTGGAATAGGCTCCAGCCCACCCTTGAACTTGAGCTGGGTAATGGGTTAAGAAAATGGATGGATGGATGGATGGATGGATGGATGGATGGATGGAGCTCAAAAACAAGTGTTGTTTTCTGACAGACCTCTATAGAATTGGACTTCTCATTGCTACTGGAGGAGTCATGGCCCTTTTTAGACACAGTAACTACATCCATCTTTTGCAGTATATACTGTGCATGCATTCTACATCGAACTAGGATAGATTTGACGGCTGGTCTGTAGCAGAAAATGAAAAATCCTGTAGAGCATATTGGCATACTACCTTGTGCTCATACAATTAGGATTATGAGTTAATCCTCGTCACAGAAAAAATCCATGACAATAGCTGAAAAATGCGCAGCTGTTCTGAGCTATTCCAACTGGTGAGAGCATTTGATAATCTTTATCAAATTCAACAAAGGTGTTAAAAGAAAGGCAGCATCCAGCTGGGACAAGAAAAAAGATCAATGTAACATTGCATTAATGGTGCTCTACAGGGATCCCTCACTGCAGATGCTGAGAAGCTGAAAATAAAATGTTCTGCTCTCCTCTTGACAAACTGTCACCCATACAGGGTTTTGACATAAATCATCTTATTCTATGTAATGTTGCAAGGGTGAGTGGTGCTGGCTACCAGATGGACTGTAATGTCAGCTAAATCTGCCAATTCTCCACAACTCCTCAGCCCACCTGGGACAAACCTCCTCAATCAAGATTAGAACATGTCCACTTCCTGCTAAAAACAGACTTCCTGTAAGCATTTTTTTTTGCCAGTACTTTTTGGAGTGGATGGGATTTCAAGGTAAATGGGCACTGAGGTCACCAAATTCAAAGTCATGTAATTCAGCATTTTCCTTTCTCTTTCATTCAGATCAAAATGCTTTATATAAGTAGCAACAATGTCACATAAAAGAGGTTTCTTGGTGGTTATACTGTGGTTATACTAAGCCTTTAATGTCATCCATTGACTTACTGGAAGTAATAACATAGTGATAAGGAACTCAGATGCAATTATCTGAATTAAATAGATATTTTCTGTAGTCTCTGGAGCTTGAAAAAGGCGACTGGACTTCTTTTTGTTTCTTGAAGACGTTTCACCTCTCATCCGAAAGGCTTCTTCAGTTCTCAACCAAAAGGTGGAGAGACCCAGGTATTTAAACCCCTGTGGGCGTAGTCCCCTGGAGGTGGTTATGACCCTCTATTGATCATGTGCGTGAACACATGTGCCCAGGTGTGAAGGCACACCTCCATCCAACCTCACCATTCAGGAGAAGAAGGCCATCACAGCCCTAAGCAAGGATCAAAACATCACCATACTGCCAGCCGACAAGGGGAGGTGCACGGTTGTGCTGAATTCATCGGATTACCACAACAAAATTACTACACTCCTCAGTGACAACAATACTTATGAGGTCTTGAGACGTGATCCCACAAGCAACTACAAGAAAAAAGTTGTTTGCTGCCTGCAACAACTTGAAAAGGAAAAAGCCATTGACCGCCCCACTTACTACCGCCTGTACCCTGGAGAAGCCACTCCATGCATTTATGGACTCCCAAAGATCCACAAAGAAGGAGTCCCACTTCGACCCATTATCAGCAGTATAAACTCGGTCACCTACAACATTTCCAAACACCTCGCCACCATCTTATCACCGCTTGTTGGCATCACACCCCACCACATTGAAAACTCTACAGATTTTACTAACAAGGTCCAGAATCTTGTACTGGATCCAGATGAAACCATGGTGTCCTTTGATGTGGTTTCACTTTTCACTTGCATACCCACAACTGAGGCAGTGGAGACCGTCAGAAGACGACTACAGGAAGACGATTCCTTACAGAACAGAACCAGCTTCACCCCAGATCAGATTTGTGCACTTTTAGACCTCTGCCTTACCACAACATATTTTAAATACAATGATGGATTCTACAGACAGAAGCATGGATGTGCCATGGGCTCCCCAGTGTCTCCCATTGTAGCCAACCTTTACATGGAGGAAGTGGAAAGTAAAGCTCTTGGTTCTTTCAAAGGGATGGCACCTAGCCACTGGTACAGATATGTAGATGACACCTGGGTCAAAATCAAAACCCAAGAAGTAGAAGCCTTCACTCGTCACATTAACTCAGTGGATAAATACATACGTTTTACCAGGGAGGACACCAGAGATAACAAGTTACCATTCCTGGACTGTGCGGTGCTTATCGAGGAAGATGGAAGCCTCAACATTGAAGTTTACCGGAAGCCCACACACACAGACCAGTATCTCCTCTTTGACTCCCACCACCCTCTGGAACACAAACTTGGGGTGATCAGGACCCTACAACACCGTGCGGAAAGTGTTCCCTCTAAGGCAGAAGGGAAGCATAAGGAACACACACACATTGAGAAAGCCCTCAAAACATGCGGTTACCCCAACTGGGCCTTCATCAAATCAGCTAAGATGCACAGGAATGAAGGCCAAACACAAACTACAGAGAATAGGAAGGACAAGAGGAACAACATTGTCATCCCATATGTGTCAGGCTTGTCAGAGAAACTCAGAAGAATTTTCTCCAAGCATGACATCCCAGTATACTTCAAACCAAGTCACACCCTAAGACAAAAAGTGGTTCATTCCAAGGACAAACCCGCCAAACACAAGATCAGCGATGTAGTGTATGCTGTTCAGTGCAGTGAAGAGTGCTCGGACCTCTACATTGGTGAAACCAAACAGCCTCTTCACAAACGAATGGCACAACATAGAAGAGCCACCTCGACAGGACAAGATTCAGCAGTACATCTGCATCTGAAGGAAAAAGGGCACTCTTTTGAGGATGCCAATGTTCACATTTTGGACAGGGAAAACAGATGGTTTGAAAGAGGAGTGAAAGAAGCCATCTATGTCCACTGTGAACAACCATCATTGAACAGAGGAGGTGGATTACGTCACCAACTTTCCCCCGCTTACAGTGCTGTCCTGAGCTCCCTTCCCAGACGTCTCAACCCCCATTCACACCTTTGTTCCAGTGACCTCAATAGGCCACAGGAAACAATGGAGCGGAGTCCTAAATTGGTTTCAACTGAAACCACTGATTAAATATGACCCACGCCCCCTTCACACCTGGGCACATGTGTTCACGCACATGATCAATAGAGGGTCATAACCACCTCCAGGGGACTACGCCCACAGGGGTTTAAATACCTGGGTCTCTCCACCATTTGGTTGAGAACTGAAGAAGCCTTTCGGATGAGAGGTGAAACGTCTTCAAGAAACAAAAAGAAGTCCAGTTGCCTTTTTCAAGCTCCAGAGACTACTATGACCTGGATGACTGAGAATCTACACAGACATATTTTCTGTACATTTTGTTACTAAATTGTGCAGTTTTAAAGGACAGCTTGTACATCTGAGGAAGTACTTCTATATTTCACTTCTTTTTTCTGAATTTGAGTATTACCTCCAACATTTCCCAACATATACATCATTTCTCGGTGTAATGTCATCATTTAATATGAGGTCCTTTGTGTTGTCTTTCCCCCCTTCTCAATGTTTGATCCAATCAGTCTTTCTCTACCACTGTATTGTACAACGAGGAACTTGCCATAGGGTGGTAGAATAGTTTGTTACAACCTGCAAACTATTTATATGACACTAAAAAATGAAATTTTATTTAGACCTTTCAACAGAATCCGACATGTTTTCAAAGGATTTTTCTGTAGTCCTGCGACAGACTGGCGACCTGTCTAGGGTGTACTGCAAACTGCCTTTTGTCCCATGACAAATAGCTTTTAACAGATAAACTTACATCCTTACAATATACATTGCAATATACAATATACATTGCATTGCAGAGATATCAACAATCAGTGTGAATGCCTGGACCAGCATGTAATCTAACTTAATCCTCTGTTCACCATAATGGCCTCTGTTGGCTGCACCATGTTTCTTCATAATGGCCCCAGATGGTTGGCAACTTTCTACTACTGTGTATAAAACCATTTTTGTACACGCTATGTTTTAAAATATTTGATTAATAACACTTAACAATAGATCAAGATAAAAAAAAAAAACAGCTATGTGTCAATCACATATTTTGCAGTATTTTATGTTTTTACCCCCGAGTCACCCCAAACGCTCTGGCCAGTGTTCATCTTTCAATCCAAATGCCAGGATTGAAATGCCTGTCAAAATGCCAGGTGAAATGCATCCACATCTATTTACCCTTGAGGAGGCTGTAAAACTTTGTGAAAGGAATCCAATACAGGTTGATGAGTCAATGAATTTCACTTCTGACCAGTGATGGTGAGCTGAGTTGTTGAGGATATCCTGAACTTTTGTGTTGGTAAGAGCTGCCTTTTTAAAATCTTTTTTTTGCCATGTTTGCTGTTATTACTGAAACTTTCTATGAAGTGGATCTAATGTTTTTCAGAGATTAGGCAATTAGTGAATAAACTCTCAAAGTGATTTTTAGGACACTCCAGGCTAACATTAGCCATCATAAGGAGGAGGAGAAAGACATAATGAGAAAGAAATGACAAAAATACAAATGTGCAAATCTTAAATGGTCATAATTTGAAAGAGCTATTTGTGACCTTCAAATTAAAACTATGAGTAACTTACAACTGGCACTTTTAAATATATTGTGTCCAGTATTAGGTGAGGCCTGGAGGCTTGGTCCAGATGGCAAGCTGAGATTGTGTTGCTTCTCCAGCAGATTACCATGGAGATTGTTTTCTGGACAATTTGTCTAAAAAATACACTCAAGAAAAATACACACACATTAAAAAAAAAAAAAAAAAAGACAAATACCTTATTTATTCCAAAAACATGGAAATTACTGTGTTACAGCAAACAATCGACAAGACAGTGCAAAAAAGCTGAAGACATCAATCAAATGAATGCGGGAAAGTGATGGTTACGATTTTCTGTACCTGTCATTGTGTTACCTCAGCTTGCTTAAGAAATTACTTTGTTAAGCAACATGTTTGACACAACAAATTCAAAACCTTGCTCATGATTTTGTTTTTGAAGAATGCTACATTTTTGTTTTGTGAGCAGCATCTCTGTAGGCTTGGACTACATGGGATCCCTTGTACGTTAGAGAGTCTTCAGCTGCACATCTGGTAAGTGATGCAGAGGACGGTCTGGATCCATTAATTATCCACATCCATTCACCACGGGCACAGTCATTTTAATGACCTCTGCCTCAGGTGATCGAGGAATCCAAAAAGTGTGTTGATTCAAACTATAACAGCAATGGCAACAAAAAAATCCCTTCCCAGACAATGTGGATGCAATCCAGCAGCTAGCAGTTCAATACTCAGGCCACGTGTCCTTGCGGTAACATGTTGGGTATTACACCACTTTTCAGTCCCAGCAAGTGCAATTTCTCCACTCACTGCTCAGATTGAAGCCCAAAAAGTCCTGACACCACTGTGGTCCAGACTGTGGCAAAGTCTTTATTTTAATGCTGAAACACACCATGAAACACATCAAACTCCACTCATGGTGCTCCCTCTGGGGCTTAATCATCTCACCAAGCCTGTACATCTTATTCCTCATGATGATTGCCTGACCAGCTCCAGCACTGAAACCCTGTTGTCTCTTTCGTCGCTCCCCCAGGATCACAGGCCTTGCAGTAGGACTGACGGCATGTTCCGCTAGTGGAGATTCTCTGTTGCCAAGAGTCTAACGCTAATAAAGTTTTAAAATTTGACTTTAAAAGACTTACAAAACAAAAAGCAGTCATCAATTTATCAATCAACTTATCAGGTGATAAATTCATTAAAACAAACAAGCAAAAAAACAAAACAATGGCAGCTGACAGTCACCACGATGCCAAAATAAATAAATAATTTAAAAAAGAATAACATTATCTAGTAACAAATAACCACTTCCACACTAAGGTAATGTATATACTGAATCTAGGATTTTACATGGTCATTCACAAAAGCACAAGAGGCCCACACCACATGTTTCAGCAGCTGTGCAAATTCTTTCATTGAGTGCATTAAAACTTTCTGCTGTAAACCTACAACTCTAGAGAAAAACCAAATGAGCAGCCAAATTAAAAGTCTTTTCTGCCTCAGTTAATCTTTCCTGAATCTGTGCAAGTAATATGGATGACAAACTTTCACCATGGCATTACACGTTTGACTACTCAAAGGGGCTATAATTACCAACAGCAGAAAAAAGTGCAGTTTTATGAACAGTTCACTGAACCATGTAAAATAGTGCATACAGAAAGTTCTCAGATCCTTTCAGCTTTTACACAGTTTGAGATTTTTAACCCTCATCTTACTGACATATTTTTACATATGTGGACTATGGACTGGGGTCCCTGGGGATTCTAAGAATAATTTATGGAAAGAAGCAAATATAGAATATAGAATAATTTAATATAAAAGTAATTTATTAGAAGCAGCAAAACTTATTTCTTCTCAGAGCAT
The DNA here is from genome assembly GCF_007364275.1 of Archocentrus centrarchus. Taxonomy (NCBI): domain Eukaryota; kingdom Metazoa; phylum Chordata; class Actinopteri; order Cichliformes; family Cichlidae; genus Archocentrus; species Archocentrus centrarchus. The sequence goes on along the minus strand of NC_044349.1, from coordinate 14,846,298 downwards.
TATTAATTGTGTGATTACTGTAATCTAAAGAAAAAAAATTGCAATTTTACAGTTAATTAGCATACTTTGCAAAATGAAAATCTAAACTTTTCTTTAATAAAACTTGTAGCTTTTATCTAACATACAATCTTAATTATTACTCAAAGGCTTAATTACATATACTGATTCTGGCATCACTTAGTTTTTATCAATTTCAAGTAAACATTATTTGTGTTGTGTTTTTCCTGATGCAATCCTTTGGGATAATTTTGACCCTAAGATAAAATAACTGAAATAAACATGTAACCAACCAGTCCAAATACATAATATTTTCAGCGTGTCCTGGGTCTGCCTCCTCCAAGATATGCCTGAAACACCTGACCTTGGAGGGATCCAGAAGACATCCTGGTCAGATGCCTGAATCACCTCAATTGGCTCCATTTGATTAAGAGCAGCTCCTGAATAACCAAGCTCCTCACCCGATCTCTGAGGGTGAACCCAAACAGCCTCTGAAGAATAAGATTGTATCTGCAACCTTATTCCTTTGGTTACTGCTCACAATTTGTGGCCATAAATGAGGGTAGGGACTAGGATTTACCTGTAAACTCACAGCTTCCCATTCACACCCACAACCGTCCTGTACAGCATCCGTATTACTGCAGTCACCAATCTGTCTTTCAATCTCCCATTCCACTCTCCCCTTAGTCTTAAATAAGACCCTGAGATGCATACACTTTTCCACCCGGAGCAGCAGAATGGGCACTTCACCCTTTTCTGTTTGAGAACCATGACCTCAGACTTGGAGGTGCTCATTCTCATTCCCAACACTTCACACACACAGCTGAAAATTTCCCCAGTGCAAGCTGGAGATCACCACCTGATGAAGCCAACAGAACCACAGAATCTGCAAAAAGCAGAGACGAGATCCTGAATCACTAAAGCTGACATCTTCCACCCTTTGGTTGCACCTATAAAATCTGTCCATAAATATTATAAGCTGAATGTTGGACAAAGGGCAGCCCTGGTGGCTGTCTAGCACCCATCTGGAATGAGTTTGACTTATTCCTGGAAATGTGAACCAAGTTCACTATGGTTGTAGTGTAGTGACAGGAAACACATTAAAGCCACTAAAGCTAAACACAAACTACAGTTTACAGCACATAGTTTGCAAGCACCAACATGACTGTGTTTTGGGAGCAAAAAATAACACCCTTTTCCAGTAGAGTTTCCAGATGAATGTCGGACAGTCACATCAGCAGGTGGAGTTTTCTTCAGTTTCAAAACCTCATTGCTGCTTGGACTGGGGCTTGCAGTGTAGCAGTATCAGCTCTCCTTTTCATGTGTGGCATGACCAGGGCATCTGTCTGTCTCAGGTAGATCCGGCAGTGTCCCCAACGTTCTGATAACTTTCAGTCTAGAAGTTTCCAATCCAGATGTTGAAGCAATGGAGTCTGCCTACCCCCTGACTACCCCCTCTTGATAATGATACTGATATAATATGGCATGATAAGGACCCATGATAAACATTAAACGAATAAATAGTTTCATTTATTAAAATGAATTGAGTACTCTGGAACTCCAAAACCTTTGTATTATTTTAAAAAGCACTAATCAAAGCAGACGTAGAAAACAGTGGTTGGGCATGATTAGGAACAAACTGGCAAAGTTGTGAAACATTGAAGTGATAAGAAACACCGTGTGAGATATGACAAAAAATATACCTCTGTGGTCTGCGCAGACTGCAGTCAGTAGGATGAGAGTTAAAGATTAGTTTGAATTATTTAAAAAAATAATAATAATAAATTGTGGAAAACCTGAAAGACTCTGAAAACTTTCTGTATCCAATTTATATTTCCTGAGAAGCAAAAAGCAAGTTTTATAAAGTGCATGAACAAATGAAGGTTTGAACAAGCTTTACTGAATTTTCTGCCTACAGTCACAAACTGTTTCTGATAGTTAAAGAAAGAATATTTCTTACTGACTAAAGACGTGAAACACAAATAATGGGTCTCATTGAGGTTTACAAGTAGGCCAAATGAACTGCTGGCTGGATCCACTGTAGGCAGCCGAGCTTCAAATGCTGATGTTGAAAGGTTTGATGTTTACAAGCCTAACAGAACAAAAAAAAGTGTTAAATTATTCGTTGTTCACATTTTAGTTAGAAATTTGGGTTTAAGGTCCTGTATTTTCCTAAGAGGCCTATTAATCTAAAAGGCAGTTCAGCTAACTGGTTTGAGGTAATGAAACTTAAAGTATATGGGCATGTTACGAGCTCATGACTAAATGGTTACATCACAAGTGTTAGTCCTATCATGAGAAGCAGTTGTACCTTTTTCTCTTTAATACTCTATTCATTTGATTTGTCTGCTCTGTTACTATAACTTATAGTGTCTTTAGGGGAAAAGTCTTTTTTCTCCCTCCAAGACAATAATTACTTGAAGAGGTCATTTCAAATCATTTAAAATTATAAGTCATGAAGATAGCCATTCAAGTTGACTGTTTTTTTTCAGTCTTTGCTGAATAATATATCACACAGCACAACATGACCCCCTGCTCACAGCTCCTTGGAGAACATCATGTTCTACACCTCTCTTTTCCTCTTCCTCCATCTTTCTTTTTTTACCTTGATTCGGATTCAGAAAAAAAATTGCAAAACACTTTCCATGAATCAATAACTTTTTCCTCTATAACCTGATTGAATCTCACTGTTTAATTTATGGTAGTTTTCCAGAAGCTTAAATCTTGATGTTAATGTTCTTCCTGAGAACAAAAAAAGGAAGGATATTCTTTCCTGCACAGAAACATGTGTAAATCTTGCAAACTAAACCATGATTTCTTTCAAGGAGATGAACTCAATACTTAGCATTAGAATGCTCACATTTCATAAGATTTCACTTTGATTACTTCAGAGGAAGCATGTTTTTTTCCTTCTATGAAGCACCCTGGCACTTTGGCAGACTATAAGCCTGGCATGAAGCGGTAGGCTACATAAAATGACCGAATGGTGTCAGCGGATGCTGAGCCATACATTGCACAGTGGTTGGCAACTTTCTGCAGAGTCAATCACTGCAGAACTCCAAACTTAGCTTTCAGATTAACTCAATAACTGTGCGTAGAAAAGCCTCATGGAATGGGTTTTCACGGCCGAGAAACTGCATCCAACCCTAACATCACTAAGTGCAATCCAAAATGTCGGATGCAGCTGTATAAATCATACCGCCACTGGACTCTAGTAGACTGTCAGTGGACATGTGTTCTCTGGAGTGACAAATCACGATTCTCCATTTGACAATCGGATGGATGAGTCTGGCTTTGGTGGTTGCCAGGAGAACGGCACTTGTTTGACTGCATTGTGCCAAGTGTTTGGTGGAGGGGGCATTATAGCATGGGCTGTTAATGCTTCAGTATACCAAGATGTTTTGGAAAATTTCATGTTCTCAACTTTGTGTGAACACTTTTATGTGACTGCGCACCAGTGCGCAAAGAAAAGTCCATAAAGACATGGATCAGTGAGTTTTGTGTGGAAGAACTTGATTGACCTGCACAGAGTTTTGACCTCAACCCAATAGAACACCTTTGGGATGAATTAGAGCGGAGACTGTGAGCCAGGCCCTCTTGTCCAAAATCAGTGTCTGACCTCACAAATGTGCTTCTGGAAGAATGGTCAGAAATTCCCATAAAAACACTCCTAAACCTTGTGGAAAGCCTTCACAGAAGAGTTGTAGCTGTTATAGCTGCAAAGGGTGGGCCAATATTATATTAAACCTTATGGATCAAGAATGGGATTTCACTCAAGTTCATATGCGTGTGAAGGCAGGTGAGTGAATACTTTTGGCAATATAGTGTATCTTGCCACTAAATTGCACCTATTTTGCCCTTCAAGAAATGCATCATTCAATAATTTCTGTTGTTCATGGCACTCTTAGCATGAGTGGTAGCCTACCACTAGACCTAAGACCCTGCAAAAGATAACGCATCTGCCACAAGATTATTAGTTTGCTTTATTATTAGTTGGCTTTGCTGGATTAACACAGTCAGCATGTAAAGCAGCATGTTGGTATGTGGTTACTAACATGTCATGCTGAATAACTGTGGTTTGAGTATATTAAGGAGATTGCAAATTTCACTCTTGGCTGGTTCAGCTAAGTTAAAATAATCTTGGAATTTTCTAAACTTGCTCACTGAACGGCACAGGGATGCAACCTGTCCTCCTAGGGACTGTAAGCGGGTGAAACCACAAATATAACAGGAGGGCCACAAGGTTCAGGACTCACAGGTGCACTGTCACAACTCTTTCCATGATAAACTAAAAATGAAAAAAAAAATTGTAAAATAAAAATGGTGACTGAAAGTTTCCTTATCATATTTATGCTTTATTTTAGATTGAGCAGCAGGGAGGAAACCACTAGCTACAAGTAGCTGTGGCTACTTGTAGCTAGTGGGATGAGTACTAAGGGGATGAGTAGGTCATTTACTAATCTAAAGGTCGGTAGTTTGATCACCGGCTTCTCTATTTTGCATGCTGAAGTATCTTTGGGCAAATGGCTGAACCCCCAATGCAATCATCAGAGTGTGAATGTGTTCAGGCATAGAAAAAGGGACTTGTATGACTGTGTGCATGAATGGGTGAATGAAACTTGTAGTAAGAAATTACTTTGAGTGCTCAAATAGGTGTTAAATAAATACCAGTCGATTTACTACCAATGTGCATTCTCTCCCTAAATTAACTTACATAGTCTAGTACATTATGAATTAGACTGGGCAGACCCTCATCCCACTCTTTATTGGCCTTTAAACAATATTTTGAAACATGAATTTGAACATCTAATCAAACATCTCCAGTGTGCCTTGACTCAATGGATATTGACTGGACACCTGGTGTTTAACAGACAGTTGTAAAATAACCTGTTCAAAAAAAAAAAAAACTGCACATGAAATTAGGAGGGAGGTCTAGGTATAATCATACAGGACTTTAGCCTCCACAACCTGCATCCAGATAGGCAGTAGAAAAATGTATGGATGTCTGAACTGAAGTTTTTTTAAAATTCCTTTTAAATTAAAAAAAAAAAACTCACTCAATTCATTTCTTTCTTTTCTTGTACCCAAATGTCTTTATTTATTTCTCTTACCCTTACCCTGCAAGCTTTGATTTCAACATCCAGTAATGTTTAACAGGATGTAGCAGCTTGTCATAACTGATGAGCAGGGCAGCACCACACACCAAATGTGCCTTCTGTTGCCTCTTTTGAGCTGTCTTACACAGTGCTGCGAACATGCCTAATAGCTTGCTGAAGGGGAACGTTGCACAAACACACACACAGATTTACAAATCATATAATATATATGTCCACTAGATAGGTGTGGAAGTTCATTGATTTGAATACTGAAACAATAGATATATAACTGAAAAAAAAGAAAAAAAACGCACATGCTGTTGCAATGTAAAGCACAAACATCAGATGCTACAGCTTTTTATATTCCTTTCATTTGCATGTTGGGTACAAGCATCTGTTTGTATGGTCATAAGTGTGTGGTCAGGGAAGACAGGAAACATTATTCAGGACAGATTTTTTTTTTGCCATCAATATGAACAATTAATTTGGTTTTGATTACTTATACTTTTTTATGAAAATTGTGCGTAGTTGCCGTATGTATTTATTGTATTGTATTGTTTGTATTGCTTGTATTTTCTCTTTTTCAAATTTGTGTAGTTTAGTCATTTTAACCTTGATTGTATAACCTTTGTTTGTTTTTTAGCATAACAAATTGCGATTTGTCCAGGGACAACAGATGAAAAATAGCCTTTTGGCTAATTCTGACTCATTTACAGATTGTTTATTAATGTGCATTGTCCCTACCAAATAAATAAATTCATAAATTCAAATTCAGATTCAGATTGCTATTTTTTTGATGAAAAATGAAAAAAAAATGTATTGATGTGAAATTTCTGTTAAATGTCAGTTTTTTTGTGTTAAACATAGAATAAATTTTTTGGACATTTTACAGTTTTTTTTTTTTTTTTGAAAAATGCAGAGTCAAAACCATCATAAAGACTACGAGGAGCAGCAGTGGAGCATTGCCCGCAGGCATAATCAGGTGTCACTTTCTAAAGTGTGGCTCTTGGTAGCAGCACAGCATGTTAACAGGAATGCCTGTACAGCTATTTCTTTATTCAGCTTTAATTCAAGGGATTTAACAAAAGTATTGCATTAACTGTTTATAGGCATTTTATACACAGCACTCTGTTTAAGTCAGAGGTAACTGGACAAACTAGCAATCTTAGATTCCTGATTTGGTCACTCCTAAAAAATTTTTCCTGCTGAATTTGTCAATAATGATGGAACAGGCTTCACCTGGCCATAAAACTGCTTGTGAGTCAACTTTTAAATGTATAAAAATAAATGTAATTCCTAAACATTTAATATAACACTTTTGTGAGCTAAAAGTCTGAATTGGTTTGATTTAAAATCTGTTGTGGTCATATACAGAGGCAACATTGTCAAATCACTGTCCACATTCTTACGGACCTTACTGTATAATACTCTGCAAACACAAATTTTTTTTTTAAACTCTGGACATTCTCCTCTGATCTCTCCAATCAGCATCTTTCTGTCAGTAGAACTGGTGGTCATTGAAAATCAGCAGTTTCAGAAATCTTAAAAGTGGTTCTAGTACCAATGATCATGCAAAAGTCATAGTAAATAAATAAATGGCTGTTGCTGAATTCACAGTCACCCTTTCCAATTGTGTTAAGCATAAAAGAATGTTAGTATGCACAACATGCCTGTGAGCTAGATGGGCAACAACAGTAGAAGACACTGGTTTCCACTCCTGTCAGCCAGGAACATAAGTCTGAGGTTGCAGCGGGCATATCCCCACCAAAGCTGGGCATTTTAAAATTGGGAGAATGTAGCCTGGTCTGAGGAATTTCAATTTCTGCTTGCATGCTACAGATGGTAGAGGCAGAATTTGGCATCAACAGCAGGAATCCATGGACTCAACCTGCCTTGTGTTAACAGTGCAGGCTGCTGCTGGTGGTGTAATGGTGTGGGAGATATTGTCTTGGCACACACTAGGTGCCTCAATACAAATCAGTAAAAGTTTTAATGTAATAGCCTATCTAAGCATTGCCATCATCTGTGTATCTTCTATCATCATAAAATCCAGCACTGTAATGCAACATATCACATTAGTTTCCATTTAAGCAACTAAGGAATTAATATTTTCACTACCTTTTCACACTTTTTTATGAAAGTTAAATAATGTCACAGCAAATCAAAGAAGGTATACACTTAATCTGTCTACAGTGGTTTAAGAATGTAATTACTCACATACTGAGTATGGCTCTCTGTGGTTGGCAATTTATGGAGGCAAGTAGTCAGGTGCTGGTTTATTCTTTTAGCAGTTTTGTATGTATTAAACTTGACATTTTATATCAGTAACAATATTCCAAATTCCAAACTCTGAGAAAGTATTACAGTAATTATTTAGACTTAACATATAGTTTTACACTGCTGGATGTGTCTTTTCAGCTGTGGATTAAAATGTACCCTAAACTCTTTTGTTCATAAGCCATTGTGATTATGTAGTGTGACATTTGTTGATATTGTTTGCCCTTAATGCTCCTGTTTGTCACTGCAATGACCCTTACTAAGCTTGTTTGATCACAGCTGGTCCCCTGTTGATGTATATGCAATAAGAAAGATACTGAACGCTGGCCTCTTCTTTCATTTCATCCTGCTGATTCATTTGTGGATGTGAGGATCCCCCGTGGTTACAGGCTATTGCGGCCAAGGTTTGTTGCTGCTCTGAAGAAGAGTAACCTGGAATTATCACTTTTATTAAAACATCAGCTGCCGGAACATGAGGCCTAAATCTCCCAACATTTGCCTCCATAACTCTTTCATGTTTCAAGCTAAAGCATCAAAGTTACAAACTACTGTTAATGAGATGATGAAGCACAACATCATTTTGTGGAACTATAATGAGGAAATAGGTCTAATAGGTTGGAGTCAATATGTCAGTTTAGGTCCACAAATTCTCCTCACTCCACAAATACCATTCTCTCTGGGAATAATGGATTCATTGTGTGCACTTTCACTTTGCATTGCTTTTTTGTTTCAGCCAATGATAGGAGTCAGTGCATAAATGTTGCACATTAAATGGAGCATCCAATTATACTAGGCTAATGGCAAACATTTAAAATAATGAATAGCTTATAGGGCCCTATAAACAGAGTTCATGATGAATTAATGAGTTCAAGCTGAATAAATTAATAGTTCTGCCATACATCATCTAATTGTTTATCAGTTCTTTATGTCTTAATAGATTGGAAACTTATAATTCATACAAACATTCTCATAACTTTAAGTGAAAATATTCTTGTGGTTTATGAAAGACTGACATTGTCAACAGACTTTGAACTTTAATTTGATTTATGGTTTTAGAAATATCAACTGTTGAGTTTCAGCTTCTTTTAAAATGAGGAGTTTTGAAATGAGGGCCCTTTGTATAATTTAGTTATTCTCTGGGCTATTTTGGCCCACTGCTTCCCTTGCAGGGCCACTGAGGCTGTATTGTGGGCAGAACAATGTGATGACAGTGCTGTCCTTTGGGAACATCTAATTAGTTCCACTAGGGGAGCAAAGCAGCACCGCAACGTGCCCTGATATTTGGCTTGTGCACTCAGCGGAAAGATAGCCGGAGGGTCCACTTTAATTGCAAAAATGCCACCAGAATGTGAGTGTGCAACTTCACCTGTCCCTGATCATGAGACCACAAGGGAGAGCCCATTTTTGCACGTGCGTCAAAACACATAGCATCAGTGTGCATTCATGTGTGCAAATGTGTGAACTTCAGTCTGTATAAAACATGCACCTGAGTGTGGACATGCCAGTGTCAGCCTCTGCCTCATCCTCGCAGACAAATCAGCATTTATTTATTGATTCCCATAATGCAGCAGAAAAAAAGCAGAGTTTGATTCAACAATAATTCAATTCAGCTTGTTCAAGGGATGGTGCAGACCTCTGTTTTTTTTTTTTTTTAATGTGCAAATTTGAGGTAAATACTCTTCACTGGATTAGGTCCTACAACAAATCAGTACTACAACAGATAGATAACTACTTAAGTATTTACAAGGAAGTCTTTCAGTTTTTTAGCATCTTATGGTATTCATTCACTCTGAATCATAAAATCACACCTAAACAAATAGAATCTAAATTATCAAAACATTTCCTATTGCAGTTTTAAATAGTTTATGTTCTGGGTGGCACTGCAGTTACGTAGCTCAGATGTGATGCACTTATGCATAAGTTCCATAAGGAAGATATTATTCACTCCTCTGCCTGCATTTCTGGGTGTTTGAGCTGCTGGTCTATTCTTTATGTCACTTCTGATTTCCCACGCTGTCAAGCGTAATTCTGTAGTCATCACTCTGGCCCAATCATTTTCTTGTCTGCCTTCTATGAGCCAATCAGCCTCTGCCCCATGTGCTTTAAATTTCAGTGATCTTCTGTCATTCTGCCTTTCAGACTCTTATTCTGCTGTGCCTCTTCCCATCTCCATCGTCTCATTCTGCCCAGATAGACATCCTCATGCAAGTCACCATATGCATCACCTCCAGCATCCCCAGCATCTAGACAGATCCTGCTGGAAGCAGCCATCAGAAGATGGGTACACTGTGGTCATGAATCGGTGGACTTGAAATAGAGAGCAAGACTTAGGTAGGCTGTGGCATTTAAGTGGTCCTCATTACTAAGGTGCCCAGATTCCATCCATCTATCCATCTATTTTCTTCCGCTTATATGGGGCCCGGTCGCTGGGGCAGCAACCTAAGCAGAGAAATCCAGACATGACTCTCCCCAGCCACCTCCTCCAGCTTATAAGGAGGAACACCGAGACGTTCCCAGGTCAGTCGGGAGGTATAATCTCTCCAGTGTGTCCTGGGTCTGCCCCAGGGCCTCCTCCTGGTAGGACATGCCTGTAACACCTTACTCAAGAGGCAACCAGGAAGCATTCTACTCAGATGCCTGAACCACCTCAACTGACTCCCTTTGATGTGGTGGAGTAGCGGCTCTACTCTGAGCCCCTCTCGAATAACTGCACTCTTCACCCTATCTGTAATGGAGAGGTCAGCTACCCTTCGGAGGAAGCTCATTTCCACCACTTGTATCCACGATCTCGTTCTTTCGGTCACTACCCAAAGTTCATGACCAGGTGAAGGCAGGGACACAGATTGACAGCTTCGCTTTTACGTTCAGCTCTCAATTCACCATTACAGACCATCACTGCAGCTGCAACCCCAATACATCTGTCAATCTCTTGCTCTCTTCTCCCCTCGCTTGTGAACAAGACCCTGTGATACTTAAACTCCTACACTTGGGGCAGCAACTCGTCCCTGACCCAGAGTGGGCATTCCACCCTTTTCTGACTGAGGACCATGGCCTCAGTCAGGCCCTTTTTCCACTGACCGGGTGCCGGTGCTAGTGCCAGTATTTGAACCGTTCAGCATTTTTTCCACCGCAAACTTACTCGGTGATCGGCCGAAAAAGAGTTCAACTCCGGCACCGCAAGCTAGCTGGTCTGGAACCGAGAACGTGTAATGAAAGTGGCAGAGGGACGTGACTCTGCCGTTTCAATGTAAGGTTTCTACCCCTATTTCACTGCATGCTGTGTATTACATGAGAAAAGGGATGTGATTTTCACTGCAGTGAATTAGGTTGGACCCTAAGGCTGAACTTGCTGCTTTGCATCAGTTCATGTCATAGATAAAAAGACACAAAGAGCATACTTGCTGTCTTGCCCTTAATCACTGTTTGTGTATACCTTGTGCTGTACACAGATGCTACAGTAGTTTTGTTTGGACCGTAAAATATGTTCGGAGCAAAACAGCGTGCTCTCCCACGTTTGTGCCCTTTGGCTTCCATGTCCAGACGAGGACCCGCCCGCACTCATACGTAAAGGATCAGTTCACAAAGCGTGGTGGAAATGCAGGCCCGTTCTTAAGCGTTTCGCTGGTTCATTGAAACCGATACCAGCACTGGCACGAGCACTGGCACCACGGCGGTGGAAACGTAGTATTAGAGGTGCTATGACAGCTGGGAAAGGCACGAGCCCCCCTATGACCCTGAAAAGGATAAGTGGAAGAAAATGGATGGATGGAAAAATTATGAACAGAATCAGTGACAAAGGGCAGCCCTGGTGGTGTCCAAAACCCACCAGAAACAAGTCTGACTTACTGCCAGCAATACAGACCAAGGTCTTGCTGTACAAGGAATTGAATGGATTGTAATGATGGGCCAGACACCTCATACTTCCACTGCATCCCCCAAAGGATACTCCGGTGGACGCAGTCAAATGCTTTCTCCAGGTCCACAAAACACTGGGTGAGCAAACTCCTTCACACACTCAAATATTGTTCCTCTTGCAGTGGCAAGTGGCACCACCCCAGATTTTAAAAGTAGCTCTTTAGAGGATATTTCTTTCTATTTTTGTGCAAAGCTAACTGAACCATGTACTATATTACTATAATAATAAAATAATATTATTACATGAGAAAACAAGTAGATTTTCTTTGTATGCAGGCTGTGATTGGCTGACTTGTGCTGCTGCTCTGAGGTTTACTGCTCTTTTCGGATGGACTGAATTCAACAAGATGTAAGCACATGTTTCATGAGATATCTTCACTGACTTCCATCCCCTGCACTGACAGTGCACTGTTTATACTGTCTTTATACTAGACAGTATACAGGTGGTGTATAAAGATGGAATTAGTGAACGAATCTAAGAATCATCAGCTTAAATTGAAATTCATCTCTGCTAAACTTGATGTAACCTAACTCTGACCAAGAACACCACAGCCACTGTGCAGCGGTCCAACACAGAGCTTTACTGTAAATTTACCACAGTATGGCAAACTAACCTCTTTATCCCGCATACTGCTGAGTATTTTCCTTTTCATGCAACACAAAGTTAGTGTATACCTCAATTTGTTTTGCAGGATGTTTCACAGTATTAAAAAACATAACTTCACATCACATAGAGAGCATATATCTGATTTAAAAATGAGGACATTACTGTAAGCTTTAAATTTCTGGTTTATCAAATGTTACTGAACAATCCTTACTTTTAACTATAATCTCTTCTTCCTCTCCTGTCTTTCTTTCTGATTCAAGTTATCTCTCATTCTGGGAAATACAGCAGCCGGACCTTTAGCTAGCAGACGCACTGTGTGACAAACTGCACGTAAACACGTAACACGTGTGTGTTTGCTGATATTTGTTGAGCTGATAGAAACATTGCATTTGAAATTACCTACCTCAACATGTTAGTCCATTTATGCTCATCTGTAGTGCTAGCTAGGTGCTAAAGTACCAAGACCACAACTTACGTTCATCTGCATTCGTCTTTTATTGTCCAATTTTGGTGAGCCTGTGTGATTTGTAGCCTCAGTTTCCTGTTCTTAGCTGACAGGAGTGGCTGTTGACTATCAGTTTTTGAAGATTCCTATGCAAGTTTAAAAAACTTCATGTATCAAAGACTATGTTAAGCTTAGGCACATCAAATTACCAACATTACAAGAGGAAAAGGTATGTTAGCCCTTTAAATGCTTGTGTTAAATGTGTATGTGTCTCTGTGCACTCTGATATCAGGAGCTGAACATTCTTCCACTGCATGAATAAAAGATGTTTCAAAAGTCTTGAGAGTAGTAAATTATTGAGGAAGCAGTAACGAGGCAGATGCAGGGGCCAGGTGTGGGGTGCATGAAAAAGTGTGTGTGTGCTAGAGAGACAGAGAGAGAGAGGAGTTCTGGGTTTAGGTTGACTTGGTCAACATCAGCTTTGGGCAAACATGGCCTGTTGAAAAAATATTTTCTTACAAGAAATCTTCATGGTTTAGTCTTATATATTACTGCAACCATAACAAAACCACTTGTGTAATATTCCAGCATAATCCCAACAAAACAGCTCAGCTGTGTTGTTCTTGTAGCATAGACTCATGAACTCTGTGGAAGCTGGCAGCAGATCCTTTGAGTCCTGTGGGTTTAGTGTGGGTCTGTAGATCTGACTTGTTCCGGGGCATCAGAAGTATTAGAACGATCCTAACAGTGTAACACAAATCACGTCAGCATATGCCTGATCCATGCAACCACTAGTGCACTGGAATAGTAAATGATGGAACCTTTGACCAAAATCAATCTCTAACCATGGCAGACAAGAAAACAAGTAACGTGCAGTAGCTTAGAAAAAACAAAACAAAACAAACAAAAAAAAAAACAGGAGAAATTGAGGACAGAGAGAACCAAGACAATAAGTACAATTGCATTAAAAAAATAGCAATTAATGTTAAAGATACATTAACACTGCACATATAAAGGAATCCTGAGGCAAGTGTCAACTAAAATCAACAAAAAAAAATCTTTTGAAAGTTGTCATTGCTGTGTAAAATGTAATTAGGAACAGAACATGGTGATTCACAAATGATTTATAACATGTTCAACTCGTGGCCTTTTGCAAATTTTAATCAGGCCCACATATCACTTTAAGTTCCCAACAAATCTGGTTTACCTATCTGTTCAACGCCATGCAGCTAACACAGAGGGCAACAAAAAGCAAAGTTGAAGATCAAGAAAGGCAGTATGAGGTGGGATAATGAGAACTTCTTTACTGAATGCAAAGAGAGGACTCCATTGTAAATCTATGTAAAGTCTATGTAAAGAATAAAATATGTGCTGTGATTTTAACAGAAGCATTCCTACAGAGCCATATGGGAGAAGCAGAGGCAGAAAGTCCCTTAAAAATATTTTTTTGAGACAAATCTAAAAGTGATGGAGTTTTTTTTTCCCTCAAAATTTCCACACATTTTTCTCTGTATAGTCCTTAGTGAAACTGGATAATAAATAATAACAATAATCACACAAAAACTATGCGAAGTTTCTTAAATGCTAAGTATCATTAAACCATCTACATAGATGGTAAAAAGTGTAATATTTGTCATATTTCAGCAGGCAGCCACAGGATCAAATAACCTTTAAATTTGATGGCAAACAAAATGGATTTGTCCATAAGGAAAATGGACAAAAGCAGTCCCTTTGCATTTCTCTTGCTTATTCCCAGCAGGGGTGCCTGTTTCACTTCTGCTTTCCTGCATTTTGTTTTGGTGTACTAGAAGCATGTCACTGTGTTACTGAAACACAACTGTTAATGATTTTTTTTTAGAAGGTGTTGGCACGGTTACATACTGCTCTCTGCATGTTGTTCTCCTGTACAGTCAAATAGAAAACCAAAGGGTGCTAATGCTGGACCACAGAACAGAGTGATAAGCCCGGGAAATAATGGCACTGTTGTAAAAAGAACTGATTGAATGGGGAGAAGTGAGACTACACACAAGTTGCATTGTCTAGTACCTCTGTAGGGTGTTAGGGTTCACTAAAAGCCCAAAATCAGCAGGAAGAAAGGTTGCTTTTTCACTAGGCAGCCTGAAATGCCTCAGAATATTTATTTGTGCCTACAGGGGAATGATCTGGCAGCTGTCAAACAGCTCACCTGAAGGAGTCAGGTCAGTATGAGTTCAACCATTCTCACAAAACCCCCTCCATTCTCAAGAGGGGGATTAGCTCTTCAAGGGGGAATAACTTGGGATCAACTGGCATTTGTTGTGTGTAAGGATTTACATTTTTAATGGGTATATACACACCTAATTGTTTTTTTAATTGGTTCTTTGAATTGGTCAGAGACCCTATCATTAAAAATGATTATTTAGAGCAAATTCCAGTCTTCTAGTTGCTCTGAGAAACGAACAGCAACTAGAAGAGGTGCAGGTTTTTCCTCACGTTTTAGGGCTGCCTCTTGAAAGTTTTGATGCTGCATAGATTTCAGATTTGACTCACATTCTTCAAGTTTAACATTCAGTTATTCACATAACATTGTTCCTGTTTTTTTCCTCTTTTTTTTGTATACCCCTTTTTGCCAGCCAAGCCTTTCTCTTTAAGGAATGACCCTTATGGGCAAAGTACAAACACAGTAAAAAAGTAACTACACCCTCTTTCAACTCTAGGTTTTATGCATCATGACATAATAAAAAATAAATTGGTCCCCAGCAGGTCTTAAAATTAGGTAAATACAACCTCAGATGAACTACAAAATATAACGCATTAACATCATTCCATTAATTATTTAATAACACAAATTAAAGTGTGTATGTAAAAGTGTGAACATTCAATAGTATTTAGGTGTGTGCTATCAATACCAAGGAGGCAAAGATTTTAAAGAAGCAGTTGACCTCAGTTAGATTTAAATTTTTTAATTCATGACAGTTCAATTCAAAAGAGACTGGGTAGGGGTAGGGTTGGGGTATATATACATATGGCAATATTTTTAAATGTTACATACTGTCTTTCCAGTTATAAAAATATATGACTCACATGACCATTAACCTGTGCAGGTGTCATATGTTGTATCCATGTAGAGAGAGACTGGACCCAAAATGCAGACTTTGAGGATGGAGTAGAAAAAAAAAAACTAACCTTTATTTAGAAGAAACAGAATATTAAGGTGTCAAATGAACACAATACACAAGCGCCAAAGAACTACCAAAACAAAACAGGAAATAAGCCAAGCACAGAGACGGAGACTTGATAACACAGCACAGCAGAGGCAGGGTAACTGAAACAAAGAAAATAAAACTAAAACCATGAAGAGAAACTGGACTGAAAAACTAATTGCACTCCAAATGCAAGATTAACATAAATTAAAAAAACAAAAAGAACTCAACCTGTAAAAGTAATAAAACTAAAGCTCAGGAATAACACATGAAAACCAAACTAAGATTCAACAGAATAATAAAGAGAAGTAGAAAGTTCACAACTCAAAAACACTGGGTCAAAAAAAACAAACAAACCTAGGACTATGAGATAACTACAGATTAAAATGAACCAAACAAACAAAAAACAACCTAAACATAAAGAATACTTAAAGCCAACAGTAAACTAAGACATCTCAAAACACTGGGTCACAGGACTGTGACAGCAGGTTGTAATATTATCACAAAATACCCCTCAAAAATAGCTTTACTTCTTATTATATTCTAGTTGTAATCTTTATATTTTCTAACATCATTGCGATGATTAGATTTCAGAGTCCAAAATACAAAGTAACAAAGTCCAGGAGACACAGGGACTCATGCAGGGATGCAGACAAGCAAAGAAGTACAAGATGGCAAGGCTCAACTGAAAGATGGGGGGGTATGTATACACACAGGAACATACTGAGCGCTGTTGAGGGGAGAAGAAACAACTGGGTCATAAGAAACAGGTAAAATTAATCAAGGATAATGAGACAGAGGAAGTAAAGTAAGCAAAAAGCAAAGCGCAAGCAATAACGACTCACCAGAATTAAACAGGAAGTAGCTAAACACTGAGATAAGACACTAACACAACTGGAACTTGACACAGGGAAACACCAAGAAACAAGGGACCACACTTAAAGAACCTTAAGCAAGATACTAAGCAGAAACATAAAAATCAAACACAACAATCAGCCTATGGACCAAACAGAATGCTAATTAATAATCCAAAGTCCAAAAACACTCAAGGGGCTAAGACTGAAGACCATGGCAGGCAGAACACATTTGTCAACGGTTACCTGTACTGTACCAAACATTTAACAGTAGGGAGGATATGAACCAGTGTTGACTGCTGTAACTTTAGCTTGTGAGAATGATGACTGAATGAATAAATGAAGGAAGAATAAATAAATAAATGCATTTATCTGGTCCATTTTATGAACAGGTGCACATACACAAATTTTTAAAATGTCCACTGCATGTAAAGTGAAGTTTGGACTATATTTACTGAAAGCATTATAATACCCATGGGTTTAGCTTATATTTCACAGTTTACAGTCAACGTCTGGCCACTGAATAGATTAAACTCAAATCACCCAAAACAGAAAAGCACCAAAGATTTCTAAAATAGAGCCACTTCTCAGAATACACAATATTAGCCTGCAGAAGGTTAAAGAAATTTCACACTAATTATTGTTTTTGTTTGGGTTTTTTTTGTATTTTGTTTGATATTTGTGTTTTCTGTTGATGAACCAGATTACAGCAAATAGATAAATTACTCAAATTTAATAGGGCTGGTTATATCCACCAGAGAAAATGGGCCTAATCCAGAAGCTGACTGTGCTAGTAGTTAGGCTACTGGCGTGAAACATCAGTGATCTTTGCAGTGTTAACTGATCATTAATATCTAATAACTGATCATTAATATCTTCAGCATATTCAGTTTTAGTTTTTCTTTTTTCTTATCGCGTAGCTGGAAAAAACAAAAACAAAACAAAAAGCCATCACTTCTATGTTGAAGATGGGATCTCTGGAGCTTGAAAAAAGCAATTGGAGGTTTGGGTTGAGGCACCTGGGAAGGAGGCTCAGCACTGATTTGCAGATGGGGGACAGTTGGTGTATCCGCCACCTCTGTTCAGTGATGGTTGTTCACAGTGTACATAGATGGCTTCTTTTACTCCTCTTTCAAATATACTCCCATCACGGCCAGCTGAGGCTACAAGGTGGACCCATGTGCAAACACAGACAAGACGGCAGAAGCTAATAGTAAACAGTTTATTTACAACACAACGTAATTGATGCACAATGCCAGGAGTGGTATCCAGAAGGGTTTTCTTGTAGAGCACTAGTTCACTTGTAAGGGGCACAGGAGGAAAATGCAGGTGGCATGGTGCGTCTCTCTAGGCAGAGGAACAGGAAAAAAGTGGTTAAAGAGACCATTCTGGAATGGCACAAGGGATCTTACTTGTAAGCAGAGGTTGTGTAATCCATGTAATCCGTGGGATGAGGTGTGTGGTTGCTGTGGAAGCTTTGATGTCTTCCAGGAGGGCAGGCAGGTGAAGGGAAGTAGCAAAGTATCTCCAGGAAGTGTGGCGAGCAGGCAGATTGAAAAACACTGGTAAATGAGAACAGAGTTGAACCTCATCGTGTAGTTCCTGGACATAAACAAAGACATGAGGACAAGGCAAACGATTCTCTCAGTAACAAAAGGGCTGGAGGTCATTACCACAGAATTGCAGACACTCTGGCAAAGACCGGAGAATCAGGCTGGGCCTTAAATACTGGGTTAGGTTTCCATCTTCCTCAACAAGGATAGTACAGTCCAAGAACGATAACCTATAATCCCTGGCATCCTCCCTGGTAAACCTCATGTTTTTATCCACTAAGTTGATATGGTCAGTATAAGATGATGTGATCAGTGAAGGTTTCGATTTTGACTCAGGTATCATCCACATAGTACCAGTGGCTAGGTACTATCCCTTTGAGGGAGCCAAGAGCTTTACATTTCATTTCCTCCATGTAAAGGTTTGCTACAATGGGTGACACAATGCCACATCCATGCTTTTGTATGCACAAAGCATTATTGTATCTGAAATATGTTGTGGTAAGGCAGAGGTCTAACAGTGTAATGACCCATGCCTGTTTTCACACCTTGGTGCATGTGATTATGTGCATTAACAATAGTGGGTCAACAAACAACTCCAGGGAAAAAAAACCCACTGGGGTTTAAATACCTGGGACTCTCCACTATTTGGTTTTAGCCCTCCAGTTATGTTCACCCCCCCCCCCCCCCCCCCCCCCTTACTGCTCTTAAATTAGCACAAAAAACATTTTACACCACCAAATTTTTATTCAATGTATGTAATGGAATTACACCTTGAAGGAACAGCGACCTCTGAAAGGAACCAGGCGCTCATCAACTGTCACCTCAGGGCCTGGATTGTACATAAGTGGTAGGCGCTCCACTCACCTGTCCCAAATTTTCCTGATGGCAGCCAGTTTGTCATTTCGCCAGCAGATTGGTCGTGTATCTCTGTTATCAAATCAAATAATTCTTGAAAGGACATGAAACTGTTGTAAGGACATAGTTGCTCAGAATATAGGCCTGCCAGACTCTGCATCCCACAGGCTTTTTGTAGCCTCATTGTTTGAGCGATATACTCCTGCTAAAATCAACAGACCTATGTAGGCTTGGAGGTCTACCAGGTCTATTTCTCTCCAGGTGTCCCCAAACACACTCTTCTCCTCCAGGTTTGTCATCTCCAGTATAATTCCCTCAATGGACTCTGGTAAAAAGAGTTGGAAGCTGGACTTGATGTCATCCACACGAGATGTCACATACTGTGTTGGCCCTGGCGTCATCTTTATGATGTTTTCCACTCTCGCTCTACTTCCTCTGTCCTGGGGGGATGAAGACCAGAGAAAATGTCCACTCTTGGACTGGAATGTCTCCTCAGGTGCCTGTTCTTCAGGTGCCTCTCCCTCTCCATCTGTTGACTTGTCAGTCTCTTCAAGGTCTGGATCAAAATCTGTGTTGTCTTCCACTTCCGAGACATCCTCCTCTATCTCTGGCTCACCTTCAGTGCCCTCTTCATCATGTCCAAAAACCTGGACCAGAACCTCTTCGACAGAGAATCGCTTGGTCAGTCGCCTACTCATTGTGCTCAGAGTAAAAGGAGTGCAAGGCAAACATCAAGCTACATATATACGGGGTCTGTGTGAAAATGACACATTGATTGGTCTGGAAGGTGTGGTTCACGTGGGGAATAGGCACAAAAGTGTGGGAAAGAGATGGGATCACATAACAGACACCTGTCCAGTCTGTGTGAAGATATGATACATTGTTTCATCAGAAAGTTGGTTCACGTGGGAGGATCGGCACATAAGCGCGGGAAAGAGATGTGTACTCACAAAAGACATTCTTCAGTCTAAGTGTGTGTGTGTGTGTGTGTGTGTGTGTGTGTGTGTGTGTGTGAGAGTGAGTGAGTGAGTGAGTCAGTGAGTTGGGGTGGTGTGTATGGGGATGTTTTCTGTCTGATGGATCAATATAGTATGGATACCCATTAATTTCCTATGGTGGTCACTTTTGACCGGGACACCACAGGTGTAACAAAGTTGATTAAAACACTCAAAAGAGGTGATCATCACTTTTATACGTTCAAGTGCAAAGTGTGGAGGATATCATAAGGTCTTGAGGCAATCAGATGTAAAACACAATATTTATTAGTGTTTTAAGTTGTAAATCAGTCAGATTTGACCCGAAGACGACAGGAGGGTTAGAACTGAAGAAGTCTTTCAGATAAGAAGTGAAACGACTTCAAGGAACTTAAAGAAGTCCAGCTGCTTTTTTTCAAGCTCCAGAGACTACCATGACCTGGATGACGGATAACCTACACAGACATATTGAAGATGGGATGAAATATCTGGTCACCAGATTCCTTTAGACAATCTAGTACTTCTGAAGGAGAAAGCTCTAGCCTCAGTTTGTGTCTTGGTCCTTGGGCTGTATGTCTTTTTCTGTCTTGGATTCTGGTACTGTGTTTTTCTGGCTCTTGAATTTTTAATTTAGATGTATTATTGAGTCTTTTGGCATTTATGTTTATTTTAGTGATCAGTCTTAGTTTTTGTGTTATTTTGCATTTTGTTTCACTATTATTTTTATGATTATATGTAGTAGTCTGACAAGTATGTCTCTGCTTCCCTTGATCAAGTTCCTTTGTATTTCCTTGTCTTTTGTAGTCTCTTTTGGTTATTTCCTGTTTTACTTTGAAGGTTAGTTTGTTTTTGTATCATGCGCAGACCAATTTATTCTCTTTAGATTTATCCACTTTTTTTTTTGCTTTGGATTTTGATCTAACTCATGTTTTAGACTTTGTTACTCTTTTAACCTTTTCCATCAGCTGGAATAAAGGCTTGCTTTTAGTTCATTAATTTATTCTGTCCTGTTTCTGGGTCCTCACCTGCCCCAACCATGACAGTTTTATAAGATCAATTAAATAGGCTTTAATAGATTTTTTTTTTATTCCTGCTTTTTTCTGTATTTCATATGTCATTTAAATCTCTCCCACCAAAGAACCTCACTATTACTTCAATTTGTCAGCGATTTAAGTAATCTAATAATAACAATAACATGAGGCTCCAGAAGCATTATATTCATTATGGCCACTAAAACATGCACAATCTTCAAGACATTGGCTCTAAACTCAGTTCAAACCAATCAGCACCCTAGGATATCTGTATGCACACCCTGAAGACAAGCCCTCACCAGAGAGAAAGATCAGAGTTGTATGTGACATCTCTTGCAATAGCTGCAGGGGATGCTATACCAAGCATTTTCTGATCTGATGTCAGTGTCTGCAGGATGACATCATTTGCCTGTTCACCCCAAAATCTGTTTTTATGATGTGACAGCCCTCCTGTGCTCGGTTAGGATTGGACCAAGAGCACAATTATAGTTTGTACTCAAATTTTCAGTGAAAATTGTGTTCATGACTCAAAAAACTCGCGTGACAGGAAGTGAAAAAAGAAAGATGGCCCACCCCCACCTTCTCACTATATGCATATTGCTAGTCTACATAGTGTTTTTCAGCCACAAGAGTGAGTACCATCTTTTTTTGAATGATCTAAACCATAGGTCCTTAGATTCACATGGATATTACATTGTTACATACCACCCACCTAAACTTTGCTGCAGACCAAGCAAATTCCACTTGGCAATGACACTTCCCAAGAAGGACTATGTGCACAACCACATAGAAAAAGACTTCCTGATGAATACCTAAAGGAACATGGCAAAGAGCCCAAAGTATTTATTGGCCTCCTACTCCCCTGTTTCCGGTCCTTTCCACAACAAGCTTGAAAGTCCCAACCAGCCACACCCACAGGACCAGAGAATCTTATCCCAGTGTTCCACTGTCAGACACCACAATGCCAAATCTCCCATGTTCATTTTTCTTCTTTGCACAGAGCAACTACATTTTAGATTTTTAGTTTGACAAACACAGAGAGGTGTCTGACTAGCCAGTGCAATGACACACACAAAAAAAATACCCACATCATAAAAGATTTTATGACACTGGGCAAGAGTCAGTCTAGACATGCCAGCTAGTACCGTATTTTTCGGACTATACGTCGCTCCGGAGTATAGGTCGCACCAGCCAAAAAATGCATAATAAAGAAGAAAAAACATATATAGGTCGCACTGGACTATAAGTCGCACTTTTTTTTGGGGGGGGGGGGGTTGATAGAATCCGAGACTCAGAGCACAAATTCCATCTTGAACGGCAATTTAAAATAATAATGGATTAAAGAACAGGACGAACACGGTTACACCTACGTTATGCTAACGTAGCACATTCAGCTACATGACGCACAACGAACACGTGTTCGGTATTGTAACGTTGTAAACACACTTCCACAGTCGGCGATATTCACAACAAAGGTCGTCTTTATTAACAGAAAAACGGCTGCTGTAGGCCACAGCCACGCCAACCACAACTACAACAGCGGAACAGCAACACACACACAGGCAAGCTCTCGGTCTTTTCTCTCTCTCCATGCTGCCTTCACGAACCTCCCGAACAGTCCGAAATCCCACAACATCAACACGCTCTCTAACTAAGAGAATCGCTACAGTATGTTAACGTAACATTAAGTTATTCAGATAACCATAGCATAAAGAACATACTAACAAGTTAACCAAACCATCAATCCATTGAATTCTTCAATGGATTGATGGATTCAAAATTCAATCCAGTTCAATTGAGTTCATTTCAGATTTATTAATATAGCGCCAGCTATATTACATCAGCTATCTGGATTGTTTGACCGCTTTTTTGCATTTGCGCAATATTTCTAAAATTAGAAACATCCTTTCTCAGAGTGATGCTGAAAAGCTAATTCATGCATTTATTACTTCTAGGCTGGATTATTGTAATTCATTATTATCAGGCTGTCCTAAAAGCTTTCTGAAAAGCCTTCAGCTGATCCAAAATGCTGCAGCTAGAGTACTGACAGGGACTAGAAAGAGAGAGCATATTTCTCCCATATTGGCTTCTCTTCATTGGCTCCCTGTTAAATCTAGAATAGAATTTAAAATTCTTCTCCTCACATACAAGGTCTTGAATAATCAGGCACCATCTTATCTCAAAGACCTCATAGTACCATATCACCCCAACAGAGCACTTCGCTCTCAGACTGCTGGCTTACTTGTGGTTCCTAGGATACTTAAGAGTAGAATGGGAGGCAGAGCTTTCAGCTTTCAGGCCCCTCTTCTGTGGAACCAGCTTCCAGCTTGGATTCGGGAGACAGACACCCTCTCTATTTTTAAGATTAGGCTTAAAACTTTCCTTTATGATAAAGCTTATAGTTAGGGCTGGATCAGGTGACCCTGAACCATCCCTTAGTTATGCTGCTATAGGCCTAGTCTGCTGGGGGGGTTCACATAATGCACTGTTTCTCATTCACCTTATTTACTTTGTTTATACTCCACTCTGCATTTAATCATTAATTGATATTAATCTCTGGCTCTCTTCCACAGTTCTCTTCCCTCAGCCCAACCGGTCGCGGCAGATGACTGCCCCTCCCTGAGCCTGGTTCTGCTGGAGGTTTCTTCCTGTTAAAAGGGAGTTTTTCCTTTCCACTGTCGCCAAGTGCTTGCTCATAGGGGGTCGTTTTGACTGTTGGGTTTTCTCTGTATTATTGTAGGGTCTTTACCCACAATACAAAGCGCCTTGAGGCGACAGTTTGTTGTGATTTGGCGCTATATAAATAAAATTGAATTGAATTGAATTCATCCTCGGTGTCACTTCTAAACAATTCCGTACACTCCGTAGACGAAGCGCCGCTTCCTCTTCTGTGTCGCGTTAGTCAGACTCGTCGTCAGCTGCAGTTCCAATTATTCCAGCCTTTCTGAATCCCAACAGGATGGTTTGGTTGTCACTGAAGCCCATGTTTTCTTGATCCATCCAATGACTTCCAGGAAAGTTGGGTGGCGGATTCTCCCAGTTGCCGTTAAGCTGTGCTCTCCATCCATCATCCACTGCGCTCACAGGTTACGCAAGACTGCCTTAAAGCTGCAGTTCACGGAGATGTCAAGTGGCTGGAGTATTTTGGTTCATGTGTTATAAATGTCACATATACGTCGCTCCGGAGTATAGGTCGCACCCCCAGCCAAACTATGAAAAAAAGTGCGACTTATACTCCGGAAAATACGGTATACATCACACTTAGCACTGCATTACATGCAACATTCATAACTTTAACACCATTCCCAGAATGGTTACCAGGCTGTCTCTTTCTCTAACTCACTTCAACTCAGTCCTACTGTTGGCTCATAAACCCATGCCCACTTCAGTATAACTATTTGCCAGCTCAGCTCCTTTGAAAGGCACACATCATCAATATTACTTATTCCCTTTTGATGTGCTCCACTAAAATAATTCTGCTTTGATCAGTGAAACACTGTATTATTGTATTTATGCTGCTGCTTGAAGCCTTTGGGTTAAAATCTTTCTGATGTGGCCAGAAAGCACCAGTTTATCAAGTTACTAAATATATGTCACAATTTGAGCCTGAAGATTTGAATTGACATTTACAGACTGGTTGCAAATAAAAGGAAAACCGTGAACTTTTAAAGGCCTACATTTGGGGATCAGGTGGTTATGTTATGCTGACGGGGGTATTTTCTGTTGTGGTTTGGGTGTTCTTGACCTTAGAGGAAAGGGGTACTTTCTATCTCTGATTACTGTTTGCCACTGTTGTACTCCATAAGCATGCACATACAGTATAAAAGAGGGTATGAACACGTGTCATGTACCATAGTAATATTTCATATTAAGAGTCAGTGAGAGCTGCAGAAAAACATTCAGTGTTTCTCACAAGAGATTCTACAAGTCCCTGCACTACAGGGGAAAATGTCTTTCAAAAACAATGTTTGAGGGTGGTGGAGAGTTTTTCCCCCAACATGTTAAGATCCTAAAATCTGTGTGACAGTCTGATAGTACCTTCTTTTTATACTTACATAATACATAATCTCAAAACAGATAAAGAGAGATCTGCATTTAAATAAAAAAGGAAACATTTCTGAAGCATCGAAAAAGTTTGACAATGAGTTCAATTTTCATCAGCTGTTGTTCTGCTAAGGGGCTAAGTCATGAGACTATAGCCAAGAAATTCCCAGATTAACCGGGACCAGAACCAAATTTATAAATTATTATTAATGACTTACCTAAAGAATATAATTAAACTAAGAACAGAGCAAGACATTAAAGAAATCAATTTTAAAGCTCACCTGGCCAGTCAATCAACTGACTTTTGAAAGCATCCAGCATTATACTGCAGTCAGTAGGTTCTCTCGGCACAATCACAGACACTGATGCTGGTTAACAGTGTCTTTATAGTCTCTCTGACTATTTACACTACAATTAACAGGCACCCTGTGTTTCACTGTTGTGCGCTTGGCGTGGTGAAGCATGCTCAGTAATATCAACTCAGGGTTCTTTTTCTTCTTAGCCCTCAGCTTGCTTGCTGCATTCACACACTCACACAAACAGCCAGCTGGCTGTTGTTGCTGTGTGTGCATGTGTGTCCTCCAGGTCTCAGCAGGCAACTGCAAAAATAGGAAAAGCAAAAGATGCAGAGGTGTGCCAGTCAATCCCACCTTACAGGTGGGATTGTGATGGTGGGGTGTAGCTGAGGAAAGACTACACCCCACCATCACATATACTTAAAAATAAAGTTCTGCATCCTAAATGTAATGTTTATATTATCAGTATTTGTCTGATAGTCAATTTGTGTCATGTTGCTTTGAATGCTCCTTTAGCTCACTCAACTGGTCATCCTAATGCCTCTCATCATACGGTGCAACTCCCAGCATCCTCTGCATCATCTGGTTTTGGTGCACAATCAGGCAGAAAACATCAGCTATCTGGATTGTTTGGCATGTCAAAAATAAGAATATTAATGTATTCATGAATCCCACTGCCAACACTAAGAGCAATGCAGGGCCAGATTAGAGAATAACACTCATAAAGAGAATGAGAGGGAGAGGCTGGCTGAGACTGCAAAATCAGGAAGGCAGTGGTGGGAATGCACTTCAAAATTCAATCCAGTTCAATTGAGTTCATTTCAGATTTATTAATATAGCGCCAGCTCACAACATCTCAAGGTGCTTTCTATTGTAAGGTAGGCCCTACAATAAATAGATCATCAAAGTGTGATTCCAGTTCTGAGTCTATAGTAAATTGGGAATGAAGACACCTCTGTGTAAAAAGAAAACAGTGTAGTGACAAAACACAACTGTTTTGTGTTAGATAAGATACAACGTGAAAATGAAATTTCACAAACCAGCCTATTTAAAACACCTCAGTAACATCATTCATTTTAATTGTGATTTAGGGACCAATTACCAGATGCCAATTATCTATGGTCGGTAATGATTTAAATTAAACCATGGACACTCTAATGTGCTAAAAGACTGGACGGCTTCCAAAACATGTCTTATCATGGCTCTGTAAAATTGATTAACCCTGTCTTTACTCATTCTAGCTTTTTGCTGTGAGGGAGAACAGTGTTTGCACCTTACTGAGTACTGTGCTGCAGTTGCAGGATCCATAACAGCTGATGTAAACAATAAAGTAAAAAAAAAAATGTTTACAGATGCTACAACTATCATTAAATAAATCACTGATGTTTTATATGCACATTCATACCAAGGCACATTCACAGTTACACTGCTACAGGTCACAGAATCTGATGAGCCACAGAATATGGTATGAAACCAGCCATGGGCTGACAGATGGTAGATATTTAAACAGCAGTCATTCATCCCTCAAATAATGTATTTTGCAGTGGTTCTGTTGACTTGGAAACAGTTAAGCTGTCTCAAAATGTTTGTTAACAACTAAATGCTAAGTTATCAGGCATTTGCATAAGTCTGTTAAAATCACTTGTTTACATTTTTTCATTAAAGGATTCATGACAGCAGAGCTTAAGGAAAAAAGATATTTTAGCACCTTGGAAGGAGATCCAAAATGGAATCCAGGTCTGCTGTGAGCCAGATATATTTTTTAAATGAGTTAAGATGAAGATAGTGATGAGGGACTCACACAAGTCATACAACAGCTGTTCTTGCCAAGTAAAAAACAAGCATTGAGAGCAGCTTCACCTTCAGGTGCTATTCTTACAGTGACTCTAATCGACAGCTGTACACTATATTTAGCTCATTTAGAACTTGCTGGTGAAGCAGCCACTGAGGCTGACTCTAATAACCCTTCCCTTATAGAGAAAATGCTTATGAAAACCAGTATGTCTTTAGCAGATATTTGCATTTACTCATCATTTCCTAGCGAATAAATGTAAATTAAGTGGTGAAGAAACTGCGGAAAACATTTATTTTTTTTTTTTTTTTATACAGCATTTAGAACTCTTATTGTCCTCGGTGCAGCGATAGCGGGAGGGGGAGAAAGTTTAATTTCCAACTGATGAAGAAAAAATAATCAGGAATTACTGTGAGTAAATACTAATACACCTTTTAATCTTCAGTGTGGTCCTTTTGTAGCCAGACCTTTGACTTGAAACTCTCTGCTGTGTTGATTAATTCTAATTTTAAGACAATGATGAGTCTGCCACCAAATCAATGTGTCAGTGTTAATTGGAGTTTCTTGGATTTCGTGTTAATTCGCTCCCTCTGGCTCTAATTGGGTGCTGACAGGCAAAGTGTATCTGTGGCTCAGAAAGAGGGTTGAAGTTGATTTATTGCAGTTATTCATAAAGGAAGTGACAGCAATGGTAAATTTTCCCAGCTCCACACCTTTGGATCTTTGGATGATCTCCTCACCTTTGGATTATGACTTTAGTGTATATATCAGGGTTATTATAGTTAACGAAAACGAACGAAATAACGTGAACGTGAAATTGAAAAAACATTGTCCTTAGCTGAAATAAATAAAAACTACAATTAAAAGGAAAAAAACAATAACTAACTAAAATTGTACTGTGAGTTTAAAAAACTAACTAAAACTAACTGAAATCATAGATTAAATTACCTTCCTTTTCTTGTTTGTCATTTTATTTAAAAGCCTTGTGGACTGATCATGTTTCCTGCTCTCCGAGTTTAAGCTGGGAGCGCCCTCGGGCAGCTGTGTGCGTGCGTGTGCACGAGAAAGCGGCAGAGTCGCTCTGGACCTAACCTGACGTTCACCTCTGGAGAAGTGTGACTACTAGCTGGGTCCACACAGCCGCAACGTTGTGATTAACCTGTTCCGTCCATGTGCGTTTCCTATCAGTCAGAGAATAATAATCAGGACTAATAATCAAAGCATCGATATAAAGACTCACAAATGTCAGCAAATTCCTGGAGGGAGACTGCTGAAACTATCGGAATTGGACGAGGGAATGAAGAAAGTGAAAAAACTGGGACAAATATATTTGCAGCCAAAAGACTGAGGACACAGCGAGGACCAAAAAAAAGTCCCAATATAAAACACCAGCAGGCGACCACAAGGTAATTAACACACACAATGCAGCTACACAAGCATAAATGCGGACATGAGGTCGGACACTTCCGTAAGTTATGTACAGAGGCTGCAAAGACCCTGCAAGTCTAATGAGCATCTAACCAAGCTAGCTCCAAAACAGAAGCAGCATCAGGTGGTGAGAACATCAGGATGCAGCTGGATTTGACTCCTTCAGAGAGTTTGTTTTTGTCAAACACCACATGTGGGTGTTGTTAATCTACTGCACTGACGCTGAACTTTATTGGGAGTTTATTGTAGAATTTATTGAGTTTTGGAGTTCATATTTTTCTTTGTTTCTCACTGTTTTTGTTCATGTGTCCTTAATATTACACACATTTAGCATGTAGTGCTGCTGTCTTGTGAACAGTTGGTTGTTCAATATATTTCTTTAAAGGGTATCTTTTGTTGACTTTTTATTACACAGTAGTCACTCTTATGCCTTGAATTTCTCACCTGATGAAGTATGAAAAACTAAAACTAATACTGAAACCAACGAAACTAAACTAAAACTAAGCATTAAACCTAAAATAAAAACTAATAAAAATGAGCAAAACCACTCTGAAAAATAATTACAACCAACTGAATTAGAGAAATAAAAGTAAAAACGATAATGTAAAATCCAAAAATATTATAACCCTGGTGTGTGTGTGTGTGTGTGTGTGTGTGTGTGTGTGTGTGTGTGTGTGTGTGTGTGTGTGTGTATATATATATATATATATATATATATATATATATATATATATATATATATATATTTATATATAATATGGATGGGTTTTTTTTACATTTAGTTGTGAGTGGCCGGTAAGCATGATATAAAGCTGACTACAAGCAGGTATTGTAAATGTGACCAGTTCTAAATACAATCCCATCTTGCATTAGCAAGCAAGGTAATGTAATGATAATGGGCAGCGGATAGAGTTATTTTACCATCTACATAACCAAGGATAACAGCATGGTGGATCTTTCTCCTTTTCTAAAGTTTTTTTCTTTATCATAATCAGCAGTGATGTCCGAGTTTGTGTTTTACCATTCCTCATTAAATTGGCATTTGCATGTTTCTGTCGCTGCTCATTAAAATGCAGCACAGTTCCACAAAGCTCTGTTCTTCTGGACAATGGGTACAGCAGAACAAAACTCACTAGCCTCTGACACCCACTCACCTCCCTTATACACTTCTCTTTTTGCCTTATAAGAACAAAGTTTTTCCTCTATGAACACAATCTGTCTCATCTTCCTTCTTGTCCTGTCTCATCCTATATGTTGAACTGACAATGCCAGCTTCCCCTCAAAGGACTGAAATATTGGGAGGTCTAGTTGGTATTTTTTTGTGAGTGTGTGCCAGGTGTTTCTCATGTTCTGCCTCTGCATTGGCAAAAAAGCTCTGAGTGTGACAGAGTGTGCTTTTGTTGTACAGTATATGGCACTGACACCAGGCCTTTGTCAGCAGGGTTTCTCACCACCTTCTGGATAACAACAAGCCCACAACTAGGGAGTGGGAGCTATCTTGCCTGACTTTATCTGTGGTGACAGTTAATTGGAATAGAGTGGGGTATTGCAACACTCTGAACAGCCCAACTGTCCCTGGGTGCTTTGGCCCCAGGGACAGTTGGTAGATCTATTGTATTGTGCAAAGGTTGAGAACTTAACTGGTGATTGTAGCCATATACATAAACTGATCTAAAAAATATTAGACTGGTACAAGTAGGTATAACAATTACCTTCATAAGCACCAATCAAAAGGTCTTGCATTCTATACAGAGAGCAAGCTGATTAATGCATTTAGAACAATTAGTTGTTCATTGTGTCCATTCGGATATTTTTTGTTATTTTGTTTTATTTTTTAGCTACTGCAGCTAGAAATCCAAGGTAATGCATATGAGGACAAACAGGTGCAGGTTCAAACCAGCTTTCATGCAACCTTTAGGAGTGCTGATAACAGAATAATGAGACTAATCAAGAAGATCATACTTCATTCCCATCTGAACAGTGTGCAACAAATAAAATCCTATCAGTCTGACCTTTGTAACAGCAGGCAGAAAGAGAAATTAAATTCTCAGCTCCTGAGTGGACGATTACAGAGGCAGTAAAGATGCTTGTTCATCAGATACAGGGGGAAATATTCAAATTTGACATTTGAAGCAGGATGTCTTACATTTGCAGAGAAATGTCCAGCTTTGGCGTGGTGATGCATGGAATGCTAAATGACCAACCA
Source organism: Archocentrus centrarchus (assembly GCF_007364275.1). Taxonomy (NCBI): domain Eukaryota; kingdom Metazoa; phylum Chordata; class Actinopteri; order Cichliformes; family Cichlidae; genus Archocentrus; species Archocentrus centrarchus. Next base: position 14,815,746 of record NC_044349.1, on the reverse strand, counting down.
GCAGACTATCCTCAAACTACAAACATGCCAGCTTTATTACAAAGGGCATCAGTCAAGAGTCGACATAAATAGACACAAACACCACACTGGGACATCTTCATGTTGCAGAAGAATTGGCAATTGTAGTTGTTTCTTCAGGCTGGCAAGTAGCTAACTTCCAACCACTTGACCGAAGAATCAATTAATCTCTACGGTAATTTAGGTTAATGTGTGTGTTCTGTTGCTGTGACTGTTGTTAGATTTGATAAGGTGTCACAAGTATGTACTTGTTTTCTATCTTCTTCCACCCATCTTTCGCTGTTCCTCTCTATATCTCTCCCAGAGTTCCCCTTCTCTTTCTGTGATGGCTCTTTTAGAGACTGAGACAAACCTAGACACTCCCTGGAGGCAGCACGTCTGCCCTTTGAAGAAAGAGAGATGCACTATGGGTAGTTCTCTAAATACTATAAACACTAGATCCTACACTGATGCAAGGTGCAGTGAGCGCCTTATGATATATGGAAACACTGTAACAACACCAGAAGTAATTTCCATCTCTAGAAAATTATACCCCTGCCAATATAACAATTTAATTATGGGAAGGTATTGTAGGCTTTTGTTAACTTAAGTATGGTGCATGACAAAAAGAAAGTTAATGAGCGTTTGTGTGTCTCCTAAATGATTTCTTTGGCTGACTAAATCTTAAAATGCTGGCACCCAGAAAGCAATCAAGACACCGTCTAATTGTAATCACTCATACATACATACATATGATAACATACGCAATCACCTTGACAAACAGCGTGTAATTTACACCTCCACATTAAAATATGACGATCTAGTTCAATACTTTGTTTAGACTAACACAAGGTACAAGGTAGTCTAGTAGCATTAACTATTAATCAGGAGTGGACAAGTGGTTAAAGTCTTGACAGCAAATGAATCCATTAATACCTACTGATAAAAACTGAGCAAGCCCAACCAGCCTTTGAAAATATTTATGATGAAACAGTGTCCAACTTGCAAACTTACCAAAGAAGTTGGGGAAAGAAATGCTGGTTTTGTTCTCTGTGAGCTTTAGCCTTTGGCAACAGTTGTACTAAAAACACAACTTTTTTGACTGACTACCAAAATCCTCATTAAATCATAAAACTAATTTAATTTCTTAAAATCCAACACATGGCACCATTATTATTAATCACTTAGCAGAGCCCTATATTTCATCTATCAGTGCACAGGCCCTACATTTTTTTGCACACAACAAAAGTTTGCAGAACTAAATACATTAGGTGAAATAGTTATTTGATCCCCTGATGAATTTCTAAGTTTTCTCATTTGATCCCCTACACATTGGCTGTGTGCCTACATGGCACACAGATTACAATCAATCAATGAATTAGAGATACTCATTATCATTACTGATCTCAACTCGTTATGTGTTTAAAGCACGCCTGTCCACAGAATCAAATTCTTTCATACAAGCCTCTCTGCCACCATAGGCAAGACCAAAGAGTTGTCAAAGGATGTCAGGGACACAATTGTAGACCTGCACAAGGCTAGAAGAATCTACAAGAAGCTTGGTGAGAAGGTGACAATTGTCACTGTGATTATTCGGAAATGGAAGAAATATAAAAAGACCATCAATTGCCCTTGGTCTGGAGCTCCATGCAAGATCTCATTTCATGGGGTGAGGATGATCATGAGAAAGGTGGTGGATCAGCCCAAAACTACATGACAGGAGCTTGTTAAGGATCTGACGACAGCTGGGACCACAGCCACCAAGAATACCATTGGTAACACACTACGCAGTAATAAATTGAAATCCTGCAGTGCCCACAAGAAGGCACATGTACAGGCCCATCTTAAGTTTACCAGTGAACATTAAATGATTTAGAGGAGGCTTGGGAGAAAGTACTGTGATCAGATGAAACCACAATCAAACTCTTTCAACTCAGCTTGACCGGTCGTTTTTAGAGAAAGAGAAATACTGAGTACAGTATGTCCCAACAAACACCATCTGCACAGTCAAGCACAGAAGTGGAAACATTATGCTTTGGGGCTGTTTTTCTGCTAAGGGAACAGGACAACTTCACTGCATTGAGGTGCCAGTGTATGGAGACATGTACTGTAAAATCCTGGCCGAGAACCTCCTTCCCTCAGCCAGAACACTGAAGATGGGCCAAAACATACAAAGGAGTGGCTAAAGAACTAGCACATTAAGGTCACGGAGTGGCTTAGGCAGTTTCCAGACCTCAATACTATGGAAAATCTGTGGAAGGAGCAGAAGCTTTGAATTGCCAAGCGTCAGCCAAGAAATGTGAAGGATTTAGAGAATTTTGCTAAAAGGGAGTGAGCCAAAATCCCTCCTGAGATCTGTTCAAACCTGGTGAGCAACTACAAGAAACATCTTATCAGTCCTTGTACTAAGTACTAGTAGTACTAGTTCATGTTTTGCTTGGGGATCAAATAATTATTTCAATCAATGACATGTAAATCAATTTATAACTTTTATGCAATGTGTGTGTGTTTTTTAAGGATTTTTGGTTGATATTCTGTCTCTCTCAATTAAAATTAAACTACCATGAAAATTAAAGACTGATCATTTCTTTGTAAATGAGAAAACTTTGAAATTAAGCAGAGAATCAAATAATTATTTCCCCCATCGTGGACACACAAGACTGAACACAGCAAAGACTTTAGGGCCTTACTCCAGCAGTGACATTTCTGGACACATCCACAGCTAAGACCAAAGGATAATAAAAGGTTTCCCTACCTTACCTGATATACAGTACTTCCACTGCAGCCAGGGAAGCTTAAAAGAATGCCCACAGATTGCTATAAGCTTAGAGTGGACCTCTGTGTGTACAGTAGATATACACACACCGTTGGTTTGGTATGCTGTTATGAAGTGCAATGGAGCAAAGAGGCCTTATCTAGCCCTCAGGTGTGAGTTAAGGCCTGACAGCTACAGAGGGGGAAATGACTTGAAGCACCTGGACACAATGTCAATATTGAAAACAGGAAACTTGTTCTAAGGGAAATACTCCTGTAGCATTTTATACCATGGGAATGCTTTAGTATGACCAATGCAATGTCTATGGATGCTTCAAGGTCCTTCTTATAACTTTTAATAGATCTTATTTTGATAAGCAACTTAATACTTAATAATCAGGCTGGGTAGGTGTGATATTATGGAAAAATTGACCATGATATGGATCTGTACTTAATGAATTTTACAGACCCACTCATTTGTCATGTCTAGTAATAAAAACTAAAACTTTGATAAGAATCTGAAGTTCAGGACTAGCAGAATGGTGGCTTCGGAGTAATTAAATTGAATACTGTTTTGAAAAATATAGAAAAATGAAAGTCATGGTCCTTTAATTAGAGTGCTCTTTAGAAAAACAGACTCAGATGATAATTACATTTTGGATTTTTAAAAAATTATTTAAAGGATAGCTTCAAGTCACAAACTTTTTGAAATAGAGTGAAACAACAGGTATTTTTAAGGATTATTTAATGGTGATTTGAAATTTTGATAATTAGTCTTCTGCATATCCAGGATGTCAGATTCATCACATTAAAGTTGCTAGTCTTGTAAACAGCTTTAGATGGGCATGTCTAATGACTCCTGATTTTAACCACAGTGAATGAACGTGGGTGGTTGCACCGTGATTGGACGGTGAATAGTGACCTCCTCAGTTCTACTGCCATGCAGATAAAACTGGCAGAGTGGAGAAAAGGAGAGGGGAATGAAGGAAGAAGGATAAGTGAGCCTGTCAAGTACAGATGTGGAGGAGTTGAAGTGTGAAGAAGAAGAAGGGGGTGGATGGCAATTGACAAACACTTCTTCAAGCAGCTCTGTGTTGCAGACCCAATCAATAAGTAGATGTCATGTTAAAGTAAAATTGCAAGTTTCCTTAAATCTGGCATATTTCCGATTAATTTAACTAATGTAAATTGCTGTAAAATGCTAATTCCTAAAGTCTAAATATCTAAATAAAGTTTTCATACTTCACCTCTGTTGAAGAGATTTACAGAAAAAAAAAAAAGAGGTCACACAAATCTAGGTAAAGTGAAGGCTGACTGGGTCATGGACAAAGACATACATGCACAATGATTAGCCACAGTAATAGGATATACACCTATTTTATTTAAATAAAATAGAATTCTCCCTTAACTCATATAGATATGTAAGAGGCAGGTGTTTGAAAAACAGAAGGGTTTGGGAGCTTGACATAAGAATGAAGATACAAAGTTAGAATAAGAGTCTCAGTAGGAATTTGGCAGTAGTCTGTACAATAGTAACATGTTAGTCTTGCAAGATTACTTGGAATGTAAAGTCCTTAAGTTTTCCTTTGTCCTCTTCCACCTTTGCATCAAGTTTTAGTTTTATGGAGAAAGTATATAAGAAGAAAATTACCATGCACATCCAAGCTGAACCAAAACTACTATGTCGTTGTTTTTGCTAATATTTACTGTTTTTATTACATGTGTTTTTTTCTCCGTTACATTCTTTTTCTTTCTTTCTTTTTTTTTTTTTTGGAGTTGCTGCCCCAAGTGGGGGACTTCAAGTATCTTAGAATCTTTTTCACAAGTGAGGGAAGGAAGGAGCAGGAGATTGAAAGACATATTAGTGCAGTGTCTGCAATAACGCTGAACTGGTCTGTAGCAGTAAACAGAGAGCTAAGCGTGAAAGCGATTTACTGGCTGTTCTACGGTCTCACCCTCATCTATTGCCAAGCGCTGTACATAGAGGAGGTGGCTGGGGAGAGGGCAGTCGAGCTTTGTCTGTTTAGAGTGCTGCCCCCACAAGCCTGGCCCTGGATAAGCAGTAAGTCAGTGAGTAAGTAAGTAAGTCAGTGAGTCAGTAAGTAAAGGCATGGATGATTTATCCTTTATTTTTTTGTAAAATGTGTTTTCCTACATTCCTGGCAGTTATTATAGATTTAGTCAGTTTTAGTCTTGATCAAGTCATTCACAGAGTATTGTTCTAGTAATATGATGTAACATAAGAAATATAATGTAATTTTCATCTAGTCTGCAGCTGTGTAGTACCATGGCTGTTGATATGTACAACTGAATATAATTAGTTTAGGTTAGGTGAGCCCTGCAATAGACCGGTGACCTATCTGGGGTGCACCCTGGCTCTTGCCCTATGACATCTGGTTAAGGCTCCAGTGTGCCTGGATGGAAATAGATGGATTTTATTTTAAATAAAACAATTAAGATGAGCCTAAAGTGCAGAGTTTAAGCTTTAATTCAAGAGGTTGCAAAGGTATTAACTCAAAAGTAATTTAGACAAACTGCCTGAAATCTTGAAGCCATGGACATCACCAAATCCTGCATTTCCTCCTTTGAGATACCCTGCCAGACTTTTACTGTAGCCACCTTCAGCTGTCACTTGTTTGTGGGTCTCCCTGCCTTTATTTTTGTCTTCAGTAACTGAACAGCATACCCATTGCTTTGATATCAGATGACTGATGTCACCACTGAAGAACATCAAAGAACATTTCTTTGCCTCATGAAAACCTCAGGTTGCTTTTGCTGTATGCTTTCATTCATTATCCATCCGATCAAATTTGAAATATTTAGCTGAATCTGAGCAGAGTATACACATCAGAATTATACAGGCATATCGTTTTTTTGTCCATTTCTAAAGTTTTTTGCTATCTCTGTGATAAGTTTATTTTGTTTTTTCAGCCTACTTTTGCATTGATATCTCATCGAATGGAAGTTCACCCCTGAAATTTGCTCCGGGTCTTTTGTGTGCTTAATTTGTCATTGAATGATTAGTGAGCAAGCCTGACTTGATTATAAAAGTGCCCGTCAGTCCTCCATCTTCAGAGGTTTAAAAGTAATTGAATAATTTAGTTTGTATAAAAATAGCTGTAATACCTACGCATTTAATGCAATACCTTTGCTAAATCCTTTGAATTAAAGGTGAAAATCTACACCACAATCACATTTTGACTTTTTTAATTTGAAATCTATGTCAAAATTGATTGAGTCAAAATTGCAAAAAACCTGTCAGCATTCAAGTACTTTATGGAGTGATTTACTATTCAAGCAAAGCACTCATTCTAAATCAGCAACTGCGATGCATTTAACCAACTAAACTAACCTACAAAAGATCTTTGCTGCATTTAGTGAGATGTCATCCTTTCATGAAATATCTACTGACATGTTCCACATCTGCACTCTTTCATAACCAACCCTACAATAACCATAGTCCCTGTGGTACCATCAGTGTCATCATCCCTTCAGTCATCTCAACCACATACTTGCACATCCCCATCTGACCCATAAGCATCAGAGCATCCCCATGGCCCTTACTCAGCTTCAGTCTCAACCACTCCTACACAGTCTGAGTGCTTCACTCTGCCCTGCATGAGGGGAAAGCCAAGCCACCTATCTGTGTTTCTGCACACAATTTGAGATGACAGGTAAAGTGGCTTACCTACCCCTGGGTCTGCTAATACAACGAAACAGGACCAACATCTTAGATGGTCCTGTGTCTTACATGTGGGACTGGAGGGGAAAAGAGTCAGAATGGTGATAGTGGTGGAAAGATGTAGTAAAACTAAGGTGAGACTGGGAAAACAAACCCACACAATACTAAAGACATTGGACTGTAGTGCAGTAATTCTTAGTCACCATAAGTTTTTTTTATTTGTTTTTTTTATAATGAATTCAATTTTCTTTCTTTCTTTCTATTTTTTTCAAACTTATGGAATAGAAGGTCATCAATCAACCACCTAACATTAAATCTGTTCCATAGCCATGGGGACATGTGGAGTGCCCTGTTGTGAGGATGGCACTGTGAGGTGCCGTTTACACGAAGCCGTTTTCACTGGAAACGGTGTCGTTTTGATGCGTTTCAGCCTTTCGTTTACACGATGGCGTTTCAGAAACGATCCGCGTTTACACGAGGACATGTGAAACGATGAAAACGATGTAGTTCCCATGCCAGGCCACAAGTTGGCGTTGGTTTTCTCTTTGCAGTTTGTTTACGCAAGACGCGCATGCGTGGAGTGACACAGTAGGTAGTGCGGCAAATTGCTCATTACTTACAAAACGGCCAATGTGAGAGGTTTTGTGTGGACAGATGATGAGGTTGGATCGCTGCTGCACACAACGCTGAATTACAAAACGGTAAAAACACAGGAAAAGCATAAGAAGCACTCGTGAATCCGCGAGTACTGTTTATCAGTTTGCGCGTGCGCGAAAAACTGGCCGTTGCAACCATAGTGCGCATGTGCGAGTCGAGCGTTTTCAAATCACCCCGGTTTCAAGTGTTTACACGAAAACGCAAGCCGGTGCGTTTCTGAAACGCTCCACTCTGGACCCCGTTTCTGAAACACATCGTTTTCACTCTGTTGTCGTGTAAACAGAAGGGTGAAACGCATCAAAACGACACCGTTGTCGTGTAAACGCAAGGCCGAAACGCATCAAAACGACACCGTTTCAAAATGAAAACGGTCTCGTGTAAACGGCACCTGAGATGGTTGTGTATGTGTGTATGTATACCAGTGCCTGAGTTAGGATTGGCACATCTATCACAACTACTGTCTTCTGCTCCTCGCCAGTCACCACTATTTCTGGTTGTTTGGCCATCAGCTGTTCATCTGTCTGGAACGTTAAGTCCCATACGACTTGCTGTTTTCAGCCACTTTTGGAGTTGTCTTGCATCAGGACTTGGAGGCTATCCCAGTACTTGGTTATGATTTTCAGTGTATGCTCTCCAAGCTTTACTTACTCCTGCTATGTGCTGGACTGTCTCAGGAGGGTCTTTGCACAACCTGCATCTTGGGTCCTGTCTGCTGTGCTAGAATTCATCTCTCTATTCATCTTTTACTTGAGGACCAATCTCGTACTGCCTCAAAGCCTTTGTGCTTTCCTTCAGGCCGCAGTTTTCCAGACACTAGGAGAAATTCTAGATGTCAGCTGCTTCCCTTATCTGTTGATGATCCACCCCATGAAGGGGCTTAGACCTCCACAATATTTTTTCCTCTTCTTCATCATCACCCTCTGTCTTGTACTGTCTGAGGCACGCTTCTAACATTTCATCTAAATATCCATGATGTTTCCATGGATGCTCCTTGTTTCATTCTGGAATGCAGGCCTAACACTCACTAATATTCTCCATGTGACTTTTTGTTTCTAGTAGAGTCCCAGAGTACTGGGCAGAACCATCCATGCATTTTGTCAAGGAGGAGGTACCTTTCTTAACATTAGAGGCATCGATCACCTCTTGTGGCCAATTTAATATTCCATCTGGATATCTGATGGCTGGTAGTGCGTACAGTCATGTGAAAAAGAAAGTACACCCTCTTCCAGTTCTAGTATATTATTATTATTTTTATTATTATTAATACAAAAGAAATCATCTGTTACTTTGCAGGTTCTAAAATGAGGTAATATAGCCTCAGATTAACAAAACATGACATATTACACTGTCTCGTTCAACAAAAGCTAAGCCAAAATGTAGAAGCAGTCTGTAAAAAACTAAGTACACCCCATGATTTAGTAGCTTGTAGAACCAGTTTTAACAGCACTAACTTATCCATCCCAGTTCTGCGGTGAGCACAAGAAAAAAAAAAGATCCAATTTCATGCTGCACACATCAACAGTATGGCACAATGAAAAGTGAAAGTTAGTTACGCTACTGAAAAATTGAAGATTAACACCCTATTGCCTGCAGCTCCTCATCTATCTGCTTAGTTCTGCTCACTCCTCCTTTCATTGTAGGGAATAGCTATTTTGTCAATAATCTCTTGTTTTATGGACACATTTTTTTTATGATAGTGACAAGTGTCATCTCCTGTTAAGTACTTTCAATGTGAAGCTGCAGCAGGATGAAATGTCTGGTTTGCACTAGCAGTAACATAATTAATAGTGCTGAAACATTGTTGTTCCACATATCCAGTTGGTGATACTGCAAATATATATATACTCCAGTAGCTGCACTGCATTATCTGCATTTTATATATATATATATATATATATATATATATATAGTACTGTGATATTTTTTTTCTGATGTGTCCTACCTGAAAAGATTATGTAAGCCGAAGATTATTTTTTTCCACCAAAATTTCTGTACCATGACTGAAGAGGGTGAATGAAAATCTTGAAACCTGTCACGTTTGAGTGACAATTTTCAGTGAAAGAATGATGATCCATAGCTGGTTATGTTAAATAATCATATTTACCACTACTGAATAAAATAATTCATGATCAAGAAGCCCTATTCAATTACATTATGCCACCTTAAACCAAGGCTTTAAAGTCCAAATATTTCGCAATATCCTCAAAGACCTGTAGTACAAAGTTACTAAGTTAATACTGTTATATACTTTACACTGTTTCATAAGTGCAAGTACTTTACTGCATACTTCTGCTAGTTAATACTGCAAACCATTCCATAATACAATAGCAGGGCTATAGCTTTTATGGGGGTCAGTAGATTGGAGCTTGCAGTCAGTTGAGTTATGTTTTCTTACTCATCCCAATTCAAGTGCTTAATCCTAGATAAGGTGACCCAGAGTTTTTACCTATCTGTGGAAGGCCGTCAGTCCATTGTTTACCACAGCTGTGAGAAGCGTCCACCTTTGTTTACTCTGGAAGATGCTGTAAAACTTTGTGAAAGGACTCATTTCTGACTGATGACAGCAATACTGAGGGGAGTTGTTGAGAATATCCTGAACTTTTCTGTTGGTAAGCACTGCTGTTTTTGCTGTTGTTAGCGACTGTTAGCTGCACTGTTAGCTGGCATTAGTGAAGCTAACAGAACAACTGTAACTGCAACAATATAAGGAATAAACAAACATGTTTCTGCACATTTTCATGTGTTAGAGCCCTGACTTCAGTTCAGGAGGTGAGGCTTGAGGTGTGGAGGAGGAGTTTGACATTTTATTAACCTGCCGGTTGCTTTGTCTCTTTACTTTGTGTTTTCATTTCTTTGGTGAAGAGGATCCCTATTCTAATAATAACACATAGGTATGATGCTTCATATTTTGAGTCTGAAGGTGCAGGCACATATTTAACACACAGGCACAGCAGGCAAAGACTGACTTTTCTTCCACTTTTGGCAAATGTGGCCAGTCTCTAGCCACATGTGGAAAATGCAATTAGTCAGAATGGAAATGCCCTTCCTGTCCACTGTATTCAAATGTGGTGGGGGAACATGGTGGCTTCCACAAACTGGTGCCTGCTCCTAAGTATCAATTTGTTGGAAGATGTAATTGCACAATAATCTGTGTATATCTCTAATATCCCTTTTTTCTGTTAAATAACCTAAAACAAAAACTGACTGTAGAAATTAACTTCACCATATATATAAGTGACTCTCTGTTTTATCCCTCTCTAATATGTGTCTTTTATCTGTCCTGTTTCACATGCTGTTATCACTCGAAAAGGTTGGAATACCTGCTGTTGATGGGCAGCTCCAGGAACAGCACGGACACCTCCAAAACCTGCGGGTCATAACAGAGCATCTGGTAGGTGTGGGCCTTGGTTATGAATGGAAGATTCCAAAGTAAATTGTAGGTTTGTTTTAAACATAAATCTGTTCTAATCTAAAGCATGATAGTTTCAGGTTGAAAGAGTTCTTAAAATGAATTAAAAATAATTCTGTACAAAATTAATTAAAATCATGTCCTCCTTAATGTACTGTTTTTGGTGCACTCACACTTGCTCATGATCTTTATCCCTCATACTTTTTAACACTATAATTCCACAGATTTGCTACACTGCATAAGTATTGACTATGGAAATTGACACTTGAGCATTTGATGGCTTGTGATGCTCCCCATAGCTTTTTGCTTGTGATAGCTCTCGACCACAGGCAAAACAGTAAAACAAACACATAGATGAAGCATTTGTCTGCAGCCCCTCCTGGATTTGTGACAGGCAGCAGTGGTGGGGAGATTCCATCAACATGACAGGCTGCTTCTTGCAGGAGAGGAGTTAATTGCTGTGGGACTGGAGCAGCCTTCCACATCCATCAACAAACCTCCTTTCTGCTCCGTGGGGTTGGAGGTTGGGTGAAGCAGTAAGAGAGGGGTACCGGAAAGGGCTGTAGAGGGCAAGAAGATGTGGAAAACGTCTGATTTCCTTTGACATCTTCAGCAAATAACTTTCAAAACAAAACACCGCAGCTGAACCACTGTCCATTGTGAGCACGTTTGAGTTTCTGTCTGAGTTAAGGTTTAAGCAGTAAGAAGATAATTACATGGAAATTATAGAGCAACACCTAAAATTACAGCCAGTGTGTGGATCCGCTTTGTGACAGACTGATATTACTTTAAAGAAAATTCAATGAATAAAAAAGTATCTATAGGATAATTGATCTCACACACACACACACACACACACACACGCAGCATCTGTAAGAACAGTGTTATTGGTATGCAGTTGACTATATTCTGTATCAGTATATGTTTTTAGTAAGTAAGAAGTTTTATCTTTGGAGAAAGGAAAATGCTGTATTCCTGAATCAGAACCAGGAACTCCCTTGAGGTTAAAATCTCTTTTTCAAGGAAGATATGGGCGAGAATGCACACCATCATAAAAATGATAAAAAATTAAGAAATCAAATATAACCTGAATACACATAAAACAAAAATAAAAATAAAAATAAAAAGTCAGAGTCAACAAGTTACATACAAAATATAAAGTTAAGCTTATGAATAGCATTGAAATATGACTTTGGTATTTTGATCCTGTTTTCCTGCATCTGAGCATCATCCAATTATCAATGGAATTTATTTTGAATTTCCAGATTATTGAATTGAAGAAGAATGTTACCAGGGGGTCATCTGGGTCATGCAGCAAGACAGCAAAAATCATCATATAAGTCCTTCCAAAAAAGAATAGCCAAAGAAAACCCAGATGTTGTGAAAGGACCTGAAGCAAGCTAAAATCCCTCCAAGCTGATGTGCAGGATTTGTCACGAGTTAGTTATTGCTCCACATAAGGTCACAATAGAAGGTTCATATACTTATTATCAGTGTTGGATCATTGTTTCTTTATATTTGATTAAATGAACACATTGTTCTACTTTTAGGACTCTGTAAAATGGCAGACTTTTCTTTTTCACATTGTGATAACAACTCTTGCTAAGCCAAGTGCTGCCAAAGGAGTTATTTCCCTGCACTTTGTCAGTCCTTGCACACAGCAAATCATTGGGTTTTTCTCTATAATATGTGAGGATGTGTAAATTTACAAGCCACATACACACACATATACACACAGACATCATGCACGATGTGTGTAAGTATTTTCAATACCAGACTGATTGCTGTCCTCAAAAATTATCCTGAGCTCTTGAAATACTGCATATATGCATTTGTTCAATGGGCTGTTGATAAATGTTGAACTTTCAAAGTACATTTTGCAGCTACTTCCTCTTCTTTTAAGTGTTCCACCCAATTTACTTTGGTTGGCAGCACTGTTGACAGTCAACACTGACCTAATGATTTTCATAGATAGCAAGTTTACATTTTTAAGTAGATTCTGATGGTTCCTGGGTCTTGGAACCATGGTTTTGAGTTTTGGGGATTTTAGGTTTTCTTTAGTTTTGTATTTTAGATTGTCTTGGTATTATGGTTCTATTTTATGTATTGTTTATTTTATAATGTGTTACTTTCTGTTATTTCTTAGTGTTTTACATGTCTTGTTTATTTCCAAGTTCCTTTTGGTGTTATTTCATACCTTTAGCTCTGTGCTTGGGGCAGCATGGTGGCCTGGTGGTTAGCACTGTTGCCTCACAGCTAGAAGGTCTAGGTTTGAATCCACCTTGGCCCAGGCCTTTCTGTGTGGAGTTTGCATGTCCACCCTGTGCTTGCGTGGGTTTGCAGGCACTCTGGTTTCCTCCCAAAGACATGCAGTTAATTGGTGATTCTAAATTGCCCATAGGAGTGAATGGTGGTCTATCTGTCTGTGTTAGCCCTGCGACAGGCTGGCGACCTGTACAGGGTGTACCCTGCCTCTCGCCCTATGAGAGCTGGGATAGGCTCCAAACCCCTCGTGACCCAGAACAGGGGAAGAGAATGGATGGATAGTTCTGTGCTTTTGTTCATTGGGTTAATCTGCTTTTGTATTCCCCTTCTCTTCCTCGAGTCTGTTTGTCTTTTGTCTCTGTGTTCGTATGGTTGAGTCTTGGTCTCAGTGTTTGTTATTTCCTGTTTTTATTTTGATGGTCTCTTGTCACTCGTGCTTTGCATTTAGTTCTGTTTTCCTTGTCTCATCATCTGCGATTAGTTTCAGCTGTCCTCCAACCTGTTTCCTCTCCCCTTGTTATCCGGTGTGTATTTATTTATTGTCTCGGTCTCCCCTTGTCCATTGTTGCGTGCTCCCTCATGGTTGTGTGTTTCCCTGTTTCATGTTCCCTTGGAGAGTCCTAATTTTTGGATCATTTGCTCCTGTTCAGCTACTTTGTATATTTTTGTATTTGTGAAAGAGCTCAGCATTAAAGCTGCTTTAAATTTGTATCAGTCTCCTGAGTCCTGCTTTTGGGTCCACATCCTGCCTGCCACACAGCTGTTTTTCAACAAAGAGGTTGAGTGAGAGAGAGAGTGAGTGAGTGCTTTTTATGGGACTCCTAGCAGAGCAATTATATTATTTTCATTATTTACCTCTTAAAGAAGAATGCAGTTCACTTGCTGACTATTTTGTTTCTGAAGTTAACAATGTGAATGTAGCAACACAGTGAGAAAGTATGGAGTCAGTAAAAATCTAACAGTCTATAAAAAATATATCAATAAGCTAAGACAAAACAAAGTCAATATCTACATAAAAGAAAAGTTAATGCAGTGTCAATGTCCTATTGAGTAGCACTCCAATACAGCTAGCAGAATCAGAGAATATGAAGAGAGTCTAACTACATCTCAGCTTCTTTATAGAGCACTTTTCAAGGTAGTGTCTGTATTTTTATGAAGAGTACTGTATTTGTGTGGGTGTGTTGGAAATAGAGCTTTTAAGGGGCTTTATCTGTATAAATTTAATACAGTATTCATATTAAGGTTGTGAATCACCTGTAACTATGACTTGTTCTCTTCCAGTATGTTTGAATTAAAAAAAAGAAAACACACACGCATGCACGCACGCACACACAAATGCACGCGCGCACACACAAAACGGCACTGGTCCTAGAAGAGGCTTTTCGTGATTTCACGTTGAAGGAGCAGTCATCATCAAACTTTTTACACACTTCAAAATAGAAGAATGGAGGAGGGATTGGTTTAAAAAAGAAATGTTCCACAATATGTTAAAATTCCCTCCAATTTCAGTTGAAAATTGAGTGCCATGTCTTTGTCTTATAATGTCTCATAATGGAATTATGATAATTTAGTGTGTTTTCACAAACATTTTGAAACCATCCAGATTCAGCAGCCAATCACGTGCAGCCACTGTACCCTTAACTTGAAGACAAATTGTGTTCCAAACTGCACAGAAACTGTTTGTGTTTCCATATATATTGAGCTGTTTGAAATGTTGAATTTGAAATCACCTGGCACTTCAAAAAAAGTTACCCTGATTATGCTCACTCCACTTCTGTAGCATTAGTAGCTGGATGCTGACATACCACACTGTGCATATGAACCATGAACATCACAGGGACGAGACAGAAAAAAGGATGTGCAGTGTGTGTGGTGGCTTCACTGTCTCTGTGGTGTCAGCTAAAAGGACCACAAGTCTCCAGCTCATAAAAACTGAAACCGCTTCACAACAATATTTTGTATTGCACTAGCGATCTGATGTAAATACTCATTAATTGAAGGTGCTGTAAAACCATTCCAGATCATTCTGGCACACTTTAACCCCTGATTCAGTCCTGCAAAGTGCGCTTTAAATGTCATTTAAAGTTTATCAGTTGAAACAGGGAGACTGCCAATGGTGACAAACATGCTGGACAATAGCTTGCCTACAGTCACTGAAAGTGGATACTTTCTAGCCACACTTGTTTTTTTTTCCATCCATCCATTTATCCATCCATCCATCCATCCATCCATCCATCCATCCATCTTCTTCCAATTATCCAGGGGCAGCAGCCCAAGCAGAAAAGCCCAGACCTTCCTCTCCTGAGCCACCTCCTCCAGCTTATCCGGGGGGACCCCAAGGTTTTACCAGGCCAGCCGAAAATATAATCTCTCCAGCATGTCCTGAGTCTGCCTCGGGGCCTCCTCCCGGTAGGACATGCCCAGAACACCTCCCCCAAGAGGTGCCTAGGAGGCATCTTAGTCAGATGCCCGAACCACGTCAACTGGCTCCTTTCGATGTGGAGGAGCAGCAGCTCTACTCTGAGCCCCTCCTGAATGGCTGCACTCCTCACCCTATTTTTTTCATGCAGTGAAAAAGAAATTCATAACTCATAACATCACAGTGCATAAAAAGGATACTGAGAGTGCATGGACAGACAAAATAGATACGCAGCACTACGCAGAGACATTGTTATTCGTGCCAATCAGAGAAAATCTATTATATTGTAATTCATTCCATCATATGCTGCTCAGGATAATCACATTTGTTTGCTTACATCTGTTGATACTTTTGCAAAGATTATAATGTGCAAGCACATAAAAATAAACTGCTCAAAAAATTAAGCGAACACTCGATCATCACAGTATAACACAAAGTTAGTTAAAGGGAGATCTGTCAAGTTAGGAAGCATATATGATTTTGAATTGTTTTTCCCTATTGGTGCAAATGAAAGCGACAACAGGTGGCTTGGAGAGACAACAACAAAACAACCCCGCAAAAAAGAATGGTTTTGCAGTGGCCACAGACCATTGTTCTCTCCTAATCTTTCCTGACTGATTTTTCTCTAGGTTTGCTTTTTGCTAAAACCCTTGGCACTGTGTGTGTGGCATGAGATAGTACCTGCAGTCCATGCACAGGTGGTACTACTCTTCCAGGATGGCACATCCATATGTGCCATCACAAAATCTTTTGCTGTGTCTCCCAGCATAATTTCAAAGGTGTGGATGAGATACCAGAAGATGTGCCATTACACAAAGAGACCTGGACAGGGTCATAGAAGGGCACCAACCTACAAGGAAAACAAAATGACCTCCAGTGGGCTAGTGGTAGCAAACTCAATGAGGGTGGCACGAGATCACCACATCCTTTATTGAGACCTGCACTCAAAGAATAATACTGCGCAGTTCAAACTGACATTCACCAGAGAACACAAGAACCAGCAGGTCCACCACTGGTGCCTCGTTCTCTTCACGGATGAGAGCAGGTTCACACTGAGCACGTGTGACAGATGGAGATGCTGTGGCAAACACTACTCTGCGTGCAAAAATCAGTCAGGAAGGATAACAGGAGAGCAATGGTTTGTGGCCACCACCTGCAAAACCATTCCCTTTAGCAGGATTTTCTTGGTGTTGCCTCTCCAGTCCACCTGTTGTTGTTTTCAGTCACACCAAAACAGCTGAAAATGATTTACAATGTTTAAGCTTCCTAACTGGAAAGTCAGCTAAACTGAACTTTAGCTGACTTTACATTATAAAATTGATGATCATTGGACCCCCCCACACACACCCTTTTTAATAGAGCACTGTAGCTTTACCCTCTTTGGGCATGCTACACTGACACTTTGTATGCCATATCCATTCATTCTAAGCTTTTTGTATGTAATTTTGCAGTATTAAGCAACACAAAATGATCTATTTTAAGTTCATTCTTAAGAGATCATCTCTAGCTCAAAATGACATCAAAAAAGCAGCAACTGCAAAGTGATGTAGTGTGAAACAGGAAATATCACTAATAGAATAGGAATGTTATTTATATTCAACTTTATGAAAGCATGCTGATTTTCCAACATCCTGAAGTGTTTCCATTCTTCATAATGATTCCCCTTTTTTTGCCTTCAGTTATTTTATGTTGCTATTTTGTCAGATTTTAAGCATTTAAATTTTATCAAAATTCAAAGACAAAGACAATTTTCCACTAATGTGGACAATAAAGCTATTCTTGATTCTTGGTTGTTATTTGTATTTTTATTCTTGTTTCCTGTTTTGTTTTGAAAGTTTTTCACACCTTATGTGTCCCCGCTATTTTAGCTTACTGTCTCTGTCTTTAGTTTCCATTAAAGTTTCTTTTGCTGTTTATTCTTGTGCCCGTCCATGTGTGTATCTGTATAGTTTCCACATTCTCAACTGTGTCCAACAATAGAGTCACCTGGGGACTATTTTAACTCTTACCCTTACTCATAGTTTAACTTTGATTAAAGTAAGTAAGTATTATTATGCATAACAGCCAACACTTTCACCACTATGTTACTGTGTGATGAGATGATTGTGAGGCCTTGTGTTATCATTAAAAACCTAAACCTAGGTGGTGGAAAAAGAAAAAAGTGATACACAGCTTTTAAAGGTTTCTGAAGTGGTAATTAAATTACCTCAGATAAGCAAAAAAAAAGCAAAATGGTGTTGGTTCTTCTGATTTTGGTATTAGTTAAATGTTTTGTTGTCCCAAATTATCCGATTAATTGGACACGTTTCAGCAATTATTACATTTTTTTTCAGGCCGCATAGTAAATGCCAATTATTTTATGACAGATGGTGAATTCACCTCAAACTCCTTACTTTCACTCCTTTCCTCCAAGCCAAGATAAGCATTAGGCTCCTGTAGCATCCATATCTTGGGCCATCGCTGCTGTGCTGATGTAGACACTAAATAAACTGGTAGCTTTTAGCAGATGTAATCACAAAGATGTAGCTGACCTGATGGAAGAAGATAGCCAGAGGCTGCTGGCGGGATGGGATACACTGCCGGCTTGCATTTTACTTGAAGTTCATATAATGCTGCATTTCTGCCCTTGCCACTGTTTTCTTTTAGAACCTCAAATTCTCTTTATTTTTATATACAGCATGAGTATGTATTCTTTTCTCCAAATAAAAATGAAACATCAATTAAAGCCTTTTTGGGGGCTTGGAGAACACAAGCGTATAAAGGACAACACAAACACACCGCGAAAAAAAGAAAAGAAAAAAGTAACAACTGTATAACTCTCTGGGGTTGACTGTATGACAGGAAAACATGCACCTACTTTTTCCCACATCCAAAGTCAAAGACGTATGCTATTGGAGCCAGTCAAGGCTCATATGAAATGACAATAAAAAAATTTGGTGAAAAAGAAAATACACACACATACACACAAAACACCAATTTGATGTAGCTTGCATTAGTTTTATATGTGCTCATTTGATACTAAGGGACACAAAGTGTGCCAAGAAAATATCGCCCACACCATCAAGACCAGCCTGAACCTTTGATATAAAGCAGGATGGATATATGCTTTCATATTGTTTACACCAAATTCTTGCCCGAACATCCAAATGTTGCAGCAGAAACTGAGACCCATCAGATCATGCAATGTTTTTCCAGTCTTCTTCTTTTTCCAATCTGGCAAATTATAACCTCAGTTTCCTGTTCTTAGCAGGAGTGGCACCTGGTGTGGTCTTCTGCTGCTGTAATCCATTTGCTTCAACATTTGATGTGTTGTATTCTCTTGCATGGTTAGTGTATGATTTGGCTGTATGTATGTGAAAACAAAAGAGAGAAAGAAACCAAAATATTCTCTCAGTTAGCAAGTCTGAGAGAGGAAAGAAAAGCCCCAGGAAGGTTCTGATAGGACTTTTTAGGGCCCTGGGCCATAGTAAAGAAGACTAATTCAGACTAATTTTTAATTATTTAAATGCACTTTGTATATTCATAGGTAGATATTACCACCTGACCAAACCAAAGTTGGTCTATCCCAAACTTTTTTTTTTTAAAGTAAAAATGAAATGTAGCATCATGCTTGCCATTGAAGCTACATATATCAGAAGCATGGTCTTAAGCACATTGAGACAAGACATAAAAATGAGTTGAAGGCAGCAGCATAAAATGTCACACATCGATTAGTTCTCGTGACCATCTTGGCAAATTAATTCGATCTACTTGTGATAAAGTAATCAAAATGCACTGAACCAATTGCACAGTGTAATAAACTGTGGAATTGCTATATAAATGGATGCTCGGAGAACTCAGAAGTGATATTTTTATTCATTCAATATCCATCCATCCAATTTTATTCATTGCTTGTTTTTTGGTGGCTAGTAGGGTTTGTTCATCTTCTTTAGAGGAAAACATGAAATTAAACTTCACAGCATAGGCTAACAAACTGATTTACAAATACATCACACATTATACCTTACTATTCATATTTCATGCCGTCATAGTGTAGTCTTGGTCAATTTTGACCTGGGACAAGAATTCCCTCATAATAAGTGTCTACAACAAATTTTGAACTTCACATCAATTTAAACAAATAGCCTGTCTGACATAATTAAATGTATTAATAATCCTTGTTTAATGTTAGAGTAGAAAGAGTGCATTTTTTTAGGTTTCACAACACTGTTTTTAAAATTTGAAAGTCAATTTTGTAAGAACATCCTGGGGGGATTAATCTGGGGGGATGATTAATCTGTGATGATTAATCATCATCACAGTGGTAGGAAACTTGCATGCATGGGATTTGCACTTGTGTTTCCCACTTAGGTCTCAGTTCGTTTAATCTTAGCAAGCTCACAACAGATTCTAGTTTGTTTATTGTTAGAGGTTTTTTTTTTTTTTTATGCATTGTGGGTACTTGTGCTTACAGGTGCAAAGTACAAGCACAAACTGATAATGTATTCACATTTCTACAGCACTTTTCAGGACAGGACTTAAAACTAAAAAAAACTAAATAAATAAATAATTTTAAAAAAGCATCTTTAATGGTGAATTTTCTTTCCAAAATACAAGGCAGGACTGCAAAAACTCAGACACAAAACATGAGGTAATTAGGGAGAGAGGACACAGCTGGAGAAACACGACACAGGTGAACAGAATCTAACTAACAAGACAAGGGGAAGCAAAACTGAACACAATGTGCACAAGACATAAGACTAGCAAAATAAAACAGGAAGTAACTAAACACAGGAATAGGAACACGGACTTAACACAGAACACAGGAGGGCAGGAAAACAAACTCAGGGAATCAACTACAGTCACAAACCACAAAAAAAGCAGAACCAAGACTGAGAACAAAATCAGAAAGAGAAAGAAGCCAGAACACAAAACTCAACATGTCCAGAACTAAGAATAAACTATGCAGAAAGATGCAAATATAAAAATCTAAACCATAAGCAAACTAAGAAACAAACTGAAGATATTTAACAATAACTGAACTTGAACTACCAAAAAACACAGAACAATGGGCAGAAGACCCAGGACCATGACACTGACAGCAGATGGTATGACAGTGAAAAGCATAATACTTGGACTATTCAATCACTCTATTAGCTTGCATAAAAGTGGCAATAACAAAAAGGCACATTCCTCACTAATATCTCATTCCTTAAAACCACATACCATATTTGAAATGTAATATTGGCACCAGATGGTCCAAATCCCCATCCCTATCCTCCACTCTCCCTTCCTGCTCTGTGCCCCCCCCCCCCAAAAAAAAAAAAATCCCATGCTTCCCCCAAGATTTCAAAAGATAACATTCATTGACTCACTCACTCCATTATAAGCCATTTAATATTCCATGCAAACCTGGCATTTTGTTTGATTGAGAGGCTGTCCATCCACACTAATTAGTCTGTAAACATTCGAACAGACACTCACTGAGTGTATTGCTGAACGTTAAAGGTAACTAGTTGTTTCATACATCGGCCCCTACCCACCCACCTCCTCTTCTCTGACACTTTCTTTTCACAGGCCTGGCTCTTTAATGTATTTAATTGTCAGAGTAAAAATGTTAATTGCATTTCATTATGTATAATTTATGTAGTTTCAGCCGAGGGATTCTTTAATATCCAGCTAATTTGAATGGCATCACTGGGACCAGCTGCTGATTGTGTGGGCACGCTCGGAGTTGATCTGTCAGTTAAAATGGAGGTATGATCGACATGTTGTATTTTTCATACCTTTCTCCATTTTTAACTCCTGTCAGATGAACGTGTCAACACATATTGGCAGAAGGAATCTCTATGAAGCTCAGTTACATATGGTCTTTGTTGAATGTTAGCCAAATGCATCTACTGCCCAGTAATTGATTAACAATTCTTGTATTTATTTTAAATACTAAAATAATTAAATTAAATTCCTTAGATTTTGCACTTCTGAAACTATTCCATTTAAGTCTGGATTTGAGTGCCATAAAAGACTGATTATTTTCCACCCAAACTAGGTGCCAGACCTTTCCTCTAATGTTGAAACAAGGTATGCTTTTGCATTTATCTTTATATTTTTGTATTTATCTAAGTATTGCCTGTGCTTGCCAGTACTGATTGCTTTTGTCATTCCCAAATCTCAGTGCTGATTTGTCCACAATATGTCCTCACCAATTCCAATAATTTGATCACCACACCATGACAACTGTGTGGTTCCTTTTCACTTTCTAATTAGCCACTACCTCTATCACTTCTTCTGTCCCTCATGGGATAATACCCCAACTCTTGTACTCTCTCTGGGGCTGTCTACTTGCATTCTTCCTGTTTCATCTTTGTTTGTCCCCACTGCCTGTAGCCAACCTGTACTTCAAGGTAAGTCAAAGTGCTTCAGGTTTTTAACTGGTTATCCTAAATATAATCACTCATAGGTAGAGAACCATTAAATGTAACTGATCTATCATAAAAATACACATCAGTTACATTTTGACTGAGGCATCAGTCACACGGGCCTAGAGACTGGTTGATGACCTCTGGGCAACCTCAGATCACTAGGTTGGCGAGTGGTTGTTAGAGCTTGCTGGCTGTTGGTGGGTGAAATCAGTCACCCAGGAGGGTGCTGCACCAAAACAGTTGCTTTGGTTGCAAGTAGATTTGCATGGTCACCTCCTACACAACCTCCTACAATCACTCACCAACTGGTTGGGAAATACACCCAACCGGTGATTACCGGAGGGTCACTGTCCTGTCTCTAGGCCTGTGTGACTGGAGATTTAGCAGTTGATTTTACAACGATTGCCAGCATGACTTCAAAACTAGTTGGGGATACTCATTTTGGCGAGTAGTAATTACCAAGCAGTCGCCAACAGTGTTGGGTCATTACTCAAAAAAAGTAATATATCACACATATTACCTGTTATTTTCTTTAAAAAGTAATGCAGTGCCTTACGTAATTACTCACTGGAGAAAGTAATTTGTTACACTACTTGTTACATTACTTTTGCATTATTTTGTAACATAACATGAAATGCATTGTCACATAATTATCAGCTAACAATAGAAACCTAAGGCTACAGGCTCACCTGAAGTTCTAGTGTTTTTCTGTCCTGGGTACAGTTTGTACTTTACCTTTGGGCTATTGTATTTTCAAGGGATAAAAATAAAAGTAATATTCATTTCTCACTTCTCAAAAGTTATAGACCCCTCCACGTTTACCTCCTCCCTGCACATAAACTGACAGCTGATTGTAGCACAACTGCGCAGGAAAAAAAAGCATGTTTGATTGTTTTTTTCTTTCTATCTGCCCTTTGTGCAGATAACTGAAGAACGTTTGTAACACAAGTAACAACATAACTGTAACTGTAAATTACAGTTATTAACACAGTAATTAACAAGTTACTGTACTAATCACATACATTACAGTCTGTAATGTATGTGATTAGTACAGTAACTTGTTAATTACTGTGTTACTGAAAAATGTAATGTGATTACAGTAACATGTTACTTTGGAACATGTTACTGTACAGCCTCATTCACACAGGCTTAGAGGTGACCAAATCGGTCTCTAAGCCTGTGTGCCTAAGGTTTAAAGTTTATTAAAGATAAATAATGACTGTTACTTAAATTCATATTTTTTACATGAATAGCCATGTAATTTTATGAAATATCTAATATCGGGCTTTCATTCAGATGAACCAGTATCATTTGTGTGCAAACAGAGTTATATTTGCCTCAGAAATTCTAACAAAAACTAAACAGTAGATGAAATGAGAAGGAGCACTGTTGTTTTGACATTAAGAGTCAGTGCTTTTTACACTTGTGCAAAATGAATGAACTTGTAATCATATAATGATTTCAAATTAACATTTTTCCCATTTGCTTTAAATGGTTCTTAGAATTATTACAAGGTGGACAGGTAATCCAGTGCATCTGTGCTTTTGTAATGCAACAGAGTACAAATGTTATCTTAGTAAATGTATTACACATGTGTAATTACTGCACATAGGCTGTATTGCTGAAACAGTGTATTCAGTACTTAATGGATTTTATTCACCAAAGAAAATGGTGGATGTTATTTACTATATGAGTCAATCAGCTGAAAATGGGGATTTAATTATCAGTTCTTGGTTATTAAAATGATTGCAGACATCTTGTCATATTTGCCTCTGATTCTCATAACAGCATAGTGATGACCCTGCACAGCATTTTAATCTACTGTTGCACATAAATTACTATCCTAAGCTATATACATGACCTTTCAATCTAGCTATGTACTGTATTCATTTTTAAAAGTGGTTTTTAGCACACTGTATGGACAGTTTGTGAGGAAGTCCACATGAGAAGGCAGTCAAGTGAGCAAATAGTAAAGCCATTACAAGTCAGATATATCTGACAGTATGGCAGGAATGACCAAAAATTCACAAAGCATGTTGGACTGTAATTTGGAATATGGGGTGGTAAGGAGTTGGGAGATGGGAGTGGGGGTGGAGGATGGGCTCTGCTCTTCATCCTCTTCAAAGGGGCTGTGATACTCTAAAAATATCTCCCCGGCAGCTAATCAGAGAGACACAGACAGTAACGGCAGATATGTTTGTTGTTGTTAGGCCCTTTTGGCTTCAGCGAGCAGGACCATGATGCACTGGGGGAAAGGGCCTGGACATGTCTGAATGCTTTGATCAATAGGGTTCCAGTCCCTCTGAAATGCAGGCTGGCTGGAGTACCAAAGAGTTTTATGTGTACTGATCTGATTACAGTAAGGCAATTGAGTATAGAGTGTCAGTATGCAATATTATAACAAAATCTGCAAATACTGTAAATGTAACAGGATGAAGTTTGAGTGGCATTAATTGGTAAGCAGGATGAAAGCCTGTGACAATACATTCACACAGCTATCAGCTTGGTTGGTGAGCTGCTAAAATCTGTGTTACTGAGGGAGGATCTTAAGGATCAGCCATTAATAACTAGTTTATTAGCTCTTGTACTGCAATCATTGGCAAATTCTCCCTAATTATCACTGTATCAATCAGTTATGCACTCTTTGCTCTCTCTCTGGTGGCCTTCATCTGTTGAAGTCTGCATTTCAAGCTTTCAGACATTATATTGATTTCATAGTGCTCTTCTGTTGTCTCATACAAATGTAATATGACATTTTTTTTTTTTTGAAAGAAAATGGGGTAACCTTTGTGGCACTGTCATTACTCCTGACTGATAGTTGTGATCAAGTAACATTACTTCATATTTTTGAACAAGGTGCCATGAGTCAATATACCATGTGAAATGGACCAATATTGACTTAAACGTATTGGCTTGAACATGTTTTTTAGATCATAGCATGGATGAGTTTAAGTTAAATAGTTTAATTGACTGATGAAATACATATTTTGGTAGAGGACGCAATAACGTCACACGTACAGTAGCGATCGTGCTCAGTGTTCACGGAAGTAAGTTTGTTTTTCTTCCCGCTTTCCGCGTAGCAGGATGCAGAATAGTGACGTTTGTCGAGTATCAATGACGTGCAGGTTGGATAAATGCGACCTGGCCGTACAGACACAGGTCACATTCGAAAAGATCAGTAACAGATTTAGGAACACATATCCAAGTGGCCTGGGTCGCATTTGTAAAAATCGGATCTGTGTTGTTCAGACTGTCATGAAAAGATCAGATACAGGTCGCATAAAGGCAAAAGAATCGCATTTGGGTCACTTCAGGCTGCAGTGTGATTGTAGCCTTGGATATGTGGTCCTAAATCTGATACGTATCTGATCTTTTCAAATGCAACCTGTGTCTGTACGGCCAGGTTGCATGTTTAGGATGTGAGGATGGTGATCTTGTACAATTTCTTATGTCTGTCGCTCAATTTTTGGTTATTCCGAAACAGCTGGTGATTGAAGGAAGCTCCTTGTTATTAAAGCCATTTTGGGGCCAATGCTTCAGAAAACATGAATAAAAAATAAGGAAAAAGAACTGAGAAAGGCTGAGAAAATGTAAATAAATCAATGAGACCACAAAATAAGTGCCAACCTGATGTTATAACTGTCTCCTCTTATACTCATTACTATAATTTTCTTTTCTGTGACCCTTCTATTCCCCTCTTTCAGGTTGAATGACGCTTCTAAATTGCTTCACTGTAAGAGCATCCTTGGGCAACAAACAAAGGTGAGGATGTGTGTAGAGTGACATAGAGAGAGCACTTAATACTCTGCATCCTGAGCTGGATGCACATCCTGAATCCATTAGGGCGAACAGGCTGACTGACTCTTGGAGGAAACCTAAATGTGGCACTGACTTGCCCTTACGCTTTCAGCCTGCTTGGCCTTGGGCTGATTCGTACTGCAAGTGGATGAAAACAAGAGAAAACCACTCCAGAGAAGTACAAGCCCCTGGGTTGCTCGGCTCCGTCGTGTGTAGTTTGAGATAGCCAAAGGGTGACAGTGGTCAGACATTGTGGAGACACACAACAAAATCTCAGCATACAGGTTCCGTTTATTTATAGTCCTACTGCATAATAAATGACTACTGCATTGCAATTCTTCACACACACACACAAACACACACACACATATGTTTATTTCATTTTTATACATTGACAAAAATCTTGTAATTCATAGTTATAAAAAAACAAGATTATTTTGATAAACAAGAAGAATAAAATGAGGTGTCTGTACGGCCACAGTAAACACACACAGGGGGTTTTAATTACTCTGCCTTATTAAACCTACAGTATTCTGAGGGCTCCACGGCAATAACAACTTACACCTTTTCCTTTCTTATTAGTAAACACATTTCAGTAGGTCTTCACCCTTACTGTCAATGCTTTAAAGAAGGGTTGTCAAACTCAGTTTTAGTAAGGGATATACTGGGAAATGAGTTTCACATCAAGGGCCACAGGTTTGTGACATGCTTTAATTTAATTTCTGTATGCCACATACAGCCTTCACATATGCACTTTTGTGCAACATTAAGCCTTCAACCAGTCAGCAAAAAGTTTATTGGCTGCAACTTTTGGAAAAAAAAATAATACATTGCGATTACATTCTACAAGAAGGTTACCATACTGCCAGACAGCAACCTGTCCAAGGGGTAACTAGGATTTTAACTACATCAGTTAGACTTCAATCAGCCAGTACATTCTAGTCTTCTGGCATTAAAACTGGCTGCACATGAAACTTAAACTTATGTTGTACTTGCATACCTCTTTTCAGTCCAGCAGCTTCCTCAATCCTCTATTCACTGTCTATTGCTCCACATGTTTGGAGCTCTGCATTTCCCGCTGGCCTAGTCTGAGTCAAAGCAGGTCCATTTTGTTATCCAAAGACTGCACGTTGGACAAAAAGAGCGATGGAATAGTCGACCAACTAACATTTGCTCTTAGCCTGGTTAGCAAACTGGCCCAATTTCCTCTCTTTTGTTTGCTCTTGGCTCTGAGCCAGCTTCATGCACAAAGCTGACTAGGAAAACAAATGAAATAATGAAAACTGAAATTGGAAAAAAAACCATTTTCTTTAACTGAAATAAAGGAAAAAATGATAACTAACTGGAACTGCATTGTGTGTTTACAAAACTAAGTAAAACAAACTGAAATTAAGGCTAAAACACCCTTCGTTTTCATGTTTGTCAGTTTATTTAAAAGCCTTGTGGATTGATATGAAATAATTTTTTTCTGCTCTAGCAGTTTAAGCTGGGAGCACCGTGTGTGTGTGTGTGTGTGTGTGTGTGTGTGTGTGTGTGTGTGTGTGTGTGTGTGTGTGTGTGTGTGTGTGTGTGTGTGTGTTCACCACACCAGTCTTCAAAATAATGCCAATAGCAAAAGTTGGGAGAAAGAGTCTTGTTGTGGATGATGACAAAATGTCTGGGACACTTCTCAAGGGGACAAACCCCACCAACCTCAAAGTCCACCTGAGATGACCACAAAGTAATTAACACACATAATGCAGCTCACACAAGCATAAATGCCGGCAACGACATTGGCCACTTACGTAGGTTGCGCAAAGACCCAGTGCAGAAGTCTAATTAGTGAGTATCTAACCAAGCTAGCATCTCTGAGCAGCTCAGAAAGAGAACCAGCATCACAGCCATGCAGGAAGGTGACAACCATAATGGACTCTTTTCACTGAAAAAATAACTGCTGGCTAGTTAATACACCATAAGTGGGAGGATGCACTGATAAATTTGTTTATTGAAACTAGGATGACCAAACCACTGTCTGACAAACAAATACAAACACACACAATCTTGAAAAGCTGTATTTGAGCTTTGATTACTTCAAAGAGTTCAGTTTGTTTTTGTCAAACATTCATTGATGTTTATACACCACATGCGAGGTATTGTCAATCTACTGCACTGACGCTGAAGTTTATTGGGTTTTGGAGTTTATGTTTTTCTTTGTTTCTCCCCGTTAATGTCTCATGATGTTCATGTGTGTCAGTAGTATACACATTTAGCAAATAATGCTGCAATCTTGTTAACAGTTGGTTGTTGAATACAATTTTTTTTAATATCTTTTGTTGAGTTACACAATTGTTACTCTCGCAATAGTTGAATCTTGAACCTGACAAAGCATGAAAAAACTAAAACTAATACTAAAACTAATGAAAATTTAACTAAAACCAAACATTTAAAAAAAAAAAACTAATAAAAACAAGCAAAATCACCGTAAAAACTAAAGTTTTTAGGCCGTTTGTCCCAATAACGCCCGTCCAGGTCTCACTGTCATTGCCCACGTGAGCGTTGAAGTCTCCCAGCAGGACAATGGAGTCACCGGATGGAACATCCTCAAGTGCCCCACCCAGCGTCTCCAAAAAGTAAGGATGGGTGCTCTGAACTATCATTCGGTGCATAAGCACAAACAACCGTCAAGACCTGAAGGTGCAGGGAAGCAACCCTCTCAGTGAAAACTCTGACATACAGGCACAAGTATTTGACAGGTTTTGTTCTTTATTGCGATATACAGCAACATTTTAGTGTTGTAGAAAATGGTTTGTAAAAAACTCTACAAACCAATCGGTTATGTGAGAGTTTTTGTTTTTACTGTGTTTAAGCAATTTAAAATATTTGATGTCTGATGTTTTGAAAACTGGAAATATCTGGAAATAAATATCTGGAAAATTCTGATAAATTGACAGAGTGGTCATGATTGAATGTCTGATTTTATTTTTAGATTTCAGTAGTGAGGGAATTCCTTAGACTTCACCAGGAAAACCTTCATTGCTGAAGGTATGATCAACCTTTTGTTTTAGGACAGCACAAAGAGAGCAGTGATTAACTAAGACATATACAGACCAGACACATTCATACCTTGAGTTCTGTTTGTAATGAAGTGCAAATGCTAAGATGAAAACTCTGATTCGTTTCTCCTTGAAGGCTTTGGAAGTTTGAATTGCAGACAAAGAAAAAAGCAAACCTAGGCTAGAAAATGGACAAGACTTGTAATTTGCAGTTTTTTAATTTCATTCTGTTCTCTCAACATCTCCAAAACTGAACTTTGGATCTGTTGCTTCAGGCGTGCGTAGTGAACATCACTAATAAAATGAGGGAGGCTAAGTTTCAAGACCAGATCCTCACATTTCCACAGGCCATGCCTCCTAAATTTCAGTGAGTCACATTTAACATGCAAAACTGAAGTGTTTCAGTAGCTCTGTGAGTTTTGATTTGTTTTTAAAATCAATTTAACAGCTGTGCATATGACATGATCAATAACAGAGGCACGCCGCTGATTAGGCGCCCCTGTGCTCCTTCAAGCGCTCCAGCGTGCGCTTTCGAGAACGAAAAATGTGTCTGCATACACCTCAGAAAGTAAATACCCGCGCTCCTGCTCACACTAGAAAAAGAATAGAGGTAGTTCTCTTAGTCCTGCAGGGCTTTTGGCAACTTTCTCCTTGAAACCTCTTGAACATGGCATCTCAAATTTTGTGCAGTCCTTCCACTAGTGTTCCAAAGACCACTTTGAATTGAGTCAACGCAATGGCCAATGGCCAATAGCCAGGCTGACAAAGAGTCAGAGCTCTGTAGAGCCGAGTATTCCTTTCACGTTAACTAGTAGTGACTTCATGGATTTCTTTACAAATAAAATTTTAGACATTCGAGAAAAAATTATTCATAACCATCTCAAAGATTATTCTTCATGTTCGGCTGCTTTCAGCACTGCTGGTATTTGTTTAGACTCTTTTGCTCCAGTTGATCTTTCAGAGTTAACTTCAATAGTTACTTCCTCCAAACCAGCAACATGTTTGTTAGATCCCATTCCTACTAGACTGTTCAAAGAAGTCTTTCCAATTATTGATGCTTCAATCTTAAAAATGATCAATCAGTCTTTATTAGTTGGCTATGTACCACAGACCTTCAAGGTGGCTGTAATTAAACCTCTACTTAAAAAGCCATCACTTGACCCAGCTGTCTTAGCTAATTATAGGCCAATCTCCAACCTTCCTTTTCTCTCAAAGATTCTTGAAAGAGTAGTTGTAAAACAGCTAACTGATCATCTGCAGAGGAACGGTTTATTTGAAGAGTTTCAGTCAGGTTTCAGAATTCATCACAGTACAGAAACAGCATTAGTGAAGGTTACAAATGATCTTCTTAGAGCCTCTGACAGTGGACTCATCTCTGTTCTTGTCCTGTTGGACCTCAGTGCAGCTTTTGATACTGTTGACCATAACATTTTATTACAGAGATTAGAGCTTGCTATAGGTATTAAAGGTACTGCACTGCAGTGGTTTGAATCATATTTATCTCATAGACTCCAATTTGTTCATGTAAATGGGGAGTCTTCTTCACACACTAAGGTTAATTATGGAGTTCCACAGGGTTCTGTGCTAGGACCAATTTTATTTACATTATACATGCTTCCCTTAGGCAGTATTATTAGAAAGCACTGCATCAATTTTCATTGTTATGCAGATGATACTCAGCTTTACCTATCAATGAAGCCAGATGACACACATCAATGAGTTAAGCTGCAGGAATGTCTTAAAGACATAAAG
Organism: Archocentrus centrarchus; assembly: GCF_007364275.1. NCBI lineage: Eukaryota > Metazoa > Chordata > Actinopteri > Cichliformes > Cichlidae > Archocentrus > Archocentrus centrarchus. The sequence continues at coordinate 14,785,580 of NC_044349.1, read as the reverse complement.
GACTGGATGACCTCTAATTTCCTGCTTCTAAATTCAGATAAAACTGAAATTCTTGTTCTCGGCCCCACAAATCTTAGAAACTGTCATGTCCTGGGCCGTTGGCCCAGCGTTTTGTGTTAATTTATTTCCTGAGTTTGTCCTCCCTGTATGTTTGTCATGTTCCCAGTGTTGTGACTTGTCTGCGTGTTCCTTGGTTTATCACTTCCTGTTTTATTTTGCCAATGTGATTTCCTTGTGCTTTGTGTTTAGCTTTGCTTCCCCTGTGTAATTAGTTTCATTTGCCTCACCTGTTGTTCCCTGCTGTTTCCTCTTGCCCTGATTACCCATTGTGTATTTAAGCCCTCAGTTTTCATTTGTTCTCTGTCGCGTCGTTGATGTTTTGTGCCCGCATGTTCCTGTGTTCCCTGTGCCTGCCCTTCGTCTCCCTGTGCCTCCCTTCCAAGGTTTTTGTATTTGTGTTTCCCCGTTGAAATAAATCCCCTTTTTAGTTATGTTTGCTTCTGGAGTCCTTCATGTGAGTCCTTCCTCGCCTGTTTCCTCCCCGGCCATGACAGAACGACGCGACCATTACAAAACCCCCTCCGGCTCCAATTTTTTCGACGGCACTCGTCTAGCGCTGGGGGGCCCGGCGTCTTTGAACAGTCCCCGTCATCGTCACTCACCTGCCTCCCCTTTCGCTGATCCCTCCCTTCCTCGGCAGCCGCGGAGGAGAGGGAGTTCCCGGCAGCAACGGCGGAAGGCACCCCGAGACCCGAGCGGTATAACGCCGCGGACCGCTTCACCACTTCACACCCAATCCTCCGTTTCCGTGAGTAACACTGGCTTCAACGCTACTATGCCTGCGGACAATTATTCCCGTCACCCCCCTGCCTTTCCCCTCCCTGAGGTGGCAAAGCAGACCATTATCTGTTGGGTGGATTCACTGGTTATGGACCTTCTGGCTGACCCATGTGAGCAGGAACAGCAACAGCTCACGGCCCAGCTGCAAGGGCTAGTCGATGATTACCCTTGGTTATTTGGCTCTCTGCATGGGTTAGTGCAGGATTTCTTAACCTCCACCCTTCACCTACAGCAGTCCCCAGTGTCAGCTCATTCTCAGTCCCCAGTGTCAGCGCATTCTCAGTGCCCGGTGTCAGCTGTGTCTCAGTCTCCCCAGTCAGCTGTGCCTCAGGCTGCTTCCACGCAGTCAGCTCCTCTCCCTAGCTCGCAGTCAGTCTCCTCGCAGTCAGTCTCCTCGCAGTCAGTCTCCTCGCAGTCAGTCTCCTCGCAGTCAGTCTCCTCGCAGTCAGTCTCCTCGCAGTCAGCTCTAACGCCCTTAGCTCCTGCTCTCTCTAGCTCGCAGTCTGCTCTTTCTGTCTCCCGGCCTGCTTCCACGCGGCCAGTTTTGACGTACTCAGGCCCCTCTAGCCTTCAGTCGGTTTCCCTAATGTCTGTTCACCCTAGCACTCTGTCAGTTCCTCCAGTGTCAGTTCCTCCAGTGTCAGCTCCTCCTCAGTCGCAGTGTTCCCAGTCAGCTGTAGCTCCAGCTCCTCCTCAGTCGCAGTGTTCCCAGTCAGCTGTAGCTCCAGCTCCTCCTCAGTCGCAGTGTTCCCAGTCAGCTGTAGCTCCAGCTCCTCCTCAGTCGCAGTGTTCCCAGTCAGCTGTAGCTCCAGCTCCTCCTCAGTCGCAGTGTTCCCAGTCAGCTGTAGCTCCAGCTCCTCCTCAGTCGCAGTGTTCCCAGTCAGCTGTAGCTCCAGCTCCTCCTCAGTCGCAGTCTCAGACCCCTCAGTTAGCTCCAGCTCCCTCTGCTCACCCTGCTCCCGCTCCCTTGGCTCCAGCTCCCCCTGCACCCGTACCTGTTCCGCGGGTGGGGGCAGCCACTGACGGGCTGACCTCTGCACCCGTACCTGTTCCGCGGGTGGGGGCAGCCACGGACGGGCTGACCTCTGCACCCGTTCCTGTTCCGCGGGTGGGGGCAGCCACGGACGGGCTGACCTCTGCACCCGTTCCTGTTCCGCGGGTGGGGGCAGCCACGGACGGGCTGACCTCTGCACCCGTTCCTGTTCCGCGGGTGGGGGCAACCAGGTCCAAGCCTTCGCATCGGTTTTCTGTGTTAGCTGCAGCAGCAGGGTCTCAGTCAGCTCTAGCTCCAGTCGCTCTCCCTCGCCTTCAGTCAGCTCCAGTAACTCGTCCTCGGTCCCCAGTGTCAGCTGTTTCAGTGCCCTCTCAGTCAGTTCCCTCAGCCCCTGTCTTAGTTCCTTCGGTTTTGGTCCCAGTTCCCTCAGCTCCTGCTCCTTCTGTAGCTCCAGTAGTGTCAGCTCCCTCTCAGGCCCCAGTGTCAGCGAGCTCTCGGTCTGTCTCCACGCAGCCAGATCTCCCTAGCTCTCGGTCTGTTTCCACGCAGCCAGATCTCCCTAGCTCTCGGTCTGTTTCCACGCAGCCAGATCTCCCTAGCTCTCGGTCTGTTTCCACGCAGCCAGATCTCCCTAGCTCTCGGTCTGTTTCCACGCAGCCAGATCTCTCTCGCTCGCGGTCTGTTTCCACGCAGCCAGATCTCCCTAGCTCACAGCCCGCTCTCTCTGGCTCCCGGCCTGCTTCCACGCAGCCAGTCGTCTCCCGGCCTGCTTCCACGCAGCCAGTCGTCTCCCGGCCTGCTTCCACGCAGCCAGTCGTCTCCCGGCCTGCTTCCACGCAGCCAGTCGTCTCCCGGCCTGCTTCCACGCAGCCAGTCGTCTCCCGGCCTGCTTCCACGCAGCCAGTCGTCTCCCGGCCTGCTTCCACGCAGCCAGTCGTCTCCCGGCCTGCTTCCACGCAGTCCCCTGCACCTCGGCTATTCCTCGAGCAGCCCCTGCTGCTCAATAAAGCAGCAGTGTGCCCTGTTCCGCGGTCCCAGCCTACGCATCCGGTGCCTCACTATGTAGGCCCCGTTCAGCCCATGGGCTCAGCTCACTCCAAGCCGATGGGGGTCTCCGCTCATTCTGAGCCGATGGGGGTCTCCGCTCAGTCCGAGCACTCCGCGCCAGAGGGCCCCGCTCAGTCCGAGCCGATGGGGGTCTCCGCTCAGTCCGAGCCGATGGGGGTCTCCGCTCAGTCCGAGCCAGGGGGTCCCGCTCAGTCCGAGCCGATGGGGGTCTCCGCTCAGTCCGAGCGCTCCGCGCCAGAGGGTCCCGCTCAGTCCGAGCCGATGGGGGTCTCCGCTCAGTCCGAGCACTCCGCGCCAGAGGGTCCCGCTCAGTCCGAGCGCTCCGCGCCAGAGGGTCCCGCTCAGTCCGAGCCGATGGGGGTCTCCGCTCAGTCCGAGCGCTCCGCGCCAGAGGGTCCCGCTCAGTCCGAGCCGATGGGGGTCTCAGCTCAGTCCGAGCGCTCCGCGCCAGAGGGTCCCGCTCAGTCCGAGCCGATGGGGGTCTCCGCTCAGTCCGAGCCAGGGGGTCCCGCTCAGTCCGAGCACTCCGCGCCAGAGGGTCCCGCTCAGTCCGAGCCGATGGGGGTCTCCGCTCAGTCCGAGCCAGGGGGTCCCGCTCAGTCCGAGCACTCCGCGCCAGAGGGTCCCGCTCAGTCCGAGCCGATGGGGGTCTCCGCTCAGTCCGAGCGCTCCGAGCCAGGGGGTCCCGCTCAGTCCGAGCCGGTGGGGGTCTCTGCTCAGTCCGAGCGCTCCACGTCACCCGAGGGTTCCCCACCAGAGCCCGGGGTCGCCCTTCTCCGCCGCCGCATGCCCCGCGGTCGGCCTCCAGTGTCTGCTCCCCGTCGCCGCCGCCGCACGCCCCGCGGTCGGCCTCCAGTGACCCCTCCTCGTCGCCGCCACCGCTGGGAGCGCGGTCGGCCTCCAGTGACCCCTCGTCGTTGCCGCCGCCGCTGGGAGCGCGGTCGGCCTCCAGTGACTCCCCCTCGTCGTCGCCGCCGCCGCTGGGAGCGCGGTCGGCCTCCAGTGACTCCCCCTCGTCCTCGTCGCCGCCGCCGCTGGGAGCGCGGTCGGCCTCCAGTGACTCCCCCTCGTCCTCGTCGCCGCCGCCGCTGGGAGCGCGGTCGGCCTCCAGTGATTCCTTCTCGTCCTCGTCGCCGCCGCCGCTGGGAGCGCGGTCGGCCTCCAGTGATTCCTTCTCGTCCTCGTCGCCGCCGCCGCTGGGAGCGCGGTCGGCCTCCAGTGATTCCTTCTCGTCCTCGTCGCCGCCGCCGCTGGGAGCGCGGTCGGCCTCCCTCGTTGGGATTTTGCTTTGTGGCCCCTTGGCCTCTGCGGCCTCCTGAACTGTGTGTTTTTTGTTTTTGGATTTCCCACTGACTCCCCTGAACTGTGGACTGTTTTTTCCCCTGCTGTTTTTTGTTTTGTCATAGCTCCTGGACTGTTCCTTGTTTCGGCCCCCTGTTTTGGACATTGGAGCTCTCCGGCCTTGTGCCGTCGCTTTTTGTTTCATCCGGTTGTTTTTTTTTTTTGCTTCTCGTCCCCGTGTTTTGTTCTTGTTTGGACTGTGTTGCCTCTGCTCTGCCTCATTTTGATGCCCCCTGTTGGACTGTCTCCGGCCTTGTGCCGTCGCCTTTTGTTCTGGTCCTGTGTTTTTGTTTTCTTCCTGTCCGGGTTTGATTTGTTTTGTTCACGCCCTGTGATTTCTGTTTTGCTCCCTGTCTTTGTTTTTGTTTCGGGCCCTCCCTCCTGGTCGCCCGCCTCCCGCCCTTGTCTGGTTTTGTTTCTGGTTTTGGCCGTCGGGAGCCGGCCTTTGAGGGGGGGGTACTGTCATGTCCTGGGCCGTTGGCCCAGCGTTTTGTGTTAATTTATTTCCTGAGTTTGTCCTCCCTGTATGTTTGTCATGTTCCCAGTGTTGTGACTTGTCTGCGTGTTCCTTGGTTTATCACTTCCTGTTTTATTTTGCCAATGTGATTTCCTTGTGCTTTGTGTTTAGCTTTGCTTCCCCTGTGTAATTAGTTTCATTTGCCTCACCTGTTGTTCCCTGCTGTTTCCTCTTGCCCTGATTACCCATTGTGTATTTAAGCCCTCAGTTTTCATTTGTTCTCTGTCGCGTCGTTGATGTTTTGTGCCCGCATGTTCCGGTGTTCCCTGTGCCTGCCCTTCGTCTCCCTGTGCCTCCCTTCCAAGGTTTTTGTATTTGTGTTTCCCCGTTGAAATAAATCCCCTTTTTAGTTATGTTTGCTTCTGGAGTCCTTCATGTGAGTCCTTCCTCGCCTGTTTCCTCCCCGGCCATGACAGAAACATGGTGTCTAACCAGATACTTACTCTGGATGGCATTACTTTGGCCTCCAGTAACACTGTGAGAAATCTTGGAGTCATTTTTGACCAGGATATGTCCTTCAATGCACATATTAAACAAATATGTAGGACCGCTTTTTTGCATTTGCGCAATATTTCTAAAATTAGAAACATCCTTTCTCAGAGTGATGCTGAAAAGCTCATTCATGCATTTATTACTTCTAGGCTGGATTATTGTAATTCATTATTATCAGGCTGTCCTAAAAGCTTCCTGAAAAGCCTTCAGCTGATCCAAAATGCTGCAGCTAGAGTACTGACAGGGACTAGAAAGAGAGAGCATATTTCTCCCATATTGGCTTCTCTTCATTGGCTCCCTGTTAAATCTAGAATAGAATTTAAAATTCTTCTCCTCACATACAAGGTCTTGAATAATCAGGCACCATCTTATCTCAAAGACCTCATAGTACCATATCACCCCAACAGAGCACTTCGCTCTCAGACTGCTGGCTTACTTGTGGTTCCTAGGATACTTAAGAGTAGAATGGGAGGCAGAGCCTTCAGCTTTCAGGCGCCTCTTCTGTGGAACCAGCTTCCAGCTTGGATTCGGGAGACAGACACCCTCTCTATTTTTAAGATTAGGCTTAAAACTTTCCTTTATGATAAAGCTTATAGTTAGGGCTGGATCAGGTGACCCTGAACCATCCCTTAGTTATGCTGCTATAGGCCTAGGCTGCTGGGGGGTTCACATAATGCACTGTTTCTCATTCACCTTATTTACTTTGTTTATACTCCACTCTGCATTTAATCATTAATTGATATTAATCTCTGGCTCTCTTCCACAGCATGTCTTTCTCTCCCCTCAGCCCAACCGGTCGCGGCAGATGACTGCCCCTCCCTGAGCCTGGTTCTGCTGGAGGTTTCTTCCTGTTAAAAGGGAGTTTTTCCTTTCCACTGTCGCCAAGTGCTTGCTCATAGGGGGTCGTTTTGACTGTTGGGTTTTCTCTGTATTATTGTAGGGTCTTTACCCACAATACAAAGCGCCTTGAGGCGACAGTTTGTTGTGATTTGGCGCTATATAAATAAAATTGAATTGAATTGAATTGAATTGAAAGCCAGGCCAGCCATTCAGACCATCCTGACAGAGATCAGAGAGATGTACTCAAATGACATTCTGCTCAACAGCACTGCAAACTTTGCACCAGTGCTGCTTACCAAAATTGCCCCCCCCCCAAAAAAAACACACACACACACACACACACACACACACACACACACACACACACACACACACACACACACACACACACACACACAGTACATATGGCTATGACTTCTATTGCTCTCTCACATTGCTGATGTCTTCATCCTTTACACTGTGCTAACATACACCTGAATGCTCCAGACCAGCAAACTGCCAAAACTTGGTGGTCATAGTTAATCAAATGCATTTGATTAGCAGCACCTGGCTGCTCCTTACCATCATAATTCCTACTGAAGCTGTAAGAGTGGACTTTTTAAGAGGACCGTACAGGGTCCTTTTTCACAAGACTGTAAATAAGAAAGATAGAGTGGAGGCATGCCAAAAAAACAAAAAACAAACCTTGAGAACCACTGATTTAAAATACTGATTTAAAAATATAATTGGTAAAAACTAATTACAGCTGAACTAAGAATCCGGGCAGGCTCCCTTAATCTTATTTCCAAATCAAATCTCTTCTTCTGGTATTTGTGCTTTCACAAGCTAAGAATCTATTAGTTGAGTTTAGCCCTCTAAAAATACTAGTGTAGACAGTGTAATGAGACTGATTCAGAGCCAGCATTCTCAACCAGAGGCAAATTACAGTCAACTCTTTGGTCAGAACAGACAGAAGCAAACATTCTGTCTTAGCTAATTGTAATCATCTCAATTAATTGCCAGCACATATGATGTCCCACATTGGTGGGGTGAGTGATTATGTTGTAAGTGGGTCTGCCCTGTGGTGTACCAGGCATCCAATCTTTCTCCATCTAATTATATGGGGAGTTATCATGTCCCTAATGACTTTGTGTGTTGCCTATTCCTTAAGAAGCTCAAGATAAAGGCGAAGACAAAATGATGTAAAGCACATTATCATTGGCAATGGACTCCTGGCGGCATTGCTTTAAATAGAGCTTGAGTCTCTTTGTAACCAGGCTCTTTTGTGAGATATGAGAACAGCGCTAATGAGTGCCCACACTCTTGATTTGGAGTATGCCCAGCTCAGTTTCAGTACAAGAGGGAAAGGGCAGTTTAACAAACTAGGAAAGAAAAACTCCCCTTTTCTAGGTAATGAGAATGAAAGGAATTTATGAATGCTGACATATTGAAGTTATAAATTACAAAGTGAAGCAGAGGTTTTTTGGTTAACTGTAGCATTTCACTGAGCTAGAGAAAAATGTGACTGACAATGATAATAGGTGTTCACAGTGTTTTATGGGCTAGCATTTATGACTTTCCTAAATTTTTAAATAAAAAATATCCCTAAGGAGAGATTGACCAGGAATCTTTAGATTACACTAAAAGTAGTAATCAGTAAAAAGAGATACTTTTTTTGCATTGCATTGCATACTTTTCCAAAAGTAAAGTTGTCAGGATTCTTAGGCTTTTATACCAAACCTGTTTATTTCAACCTCCTTTGAACCTATCAGTACAAGTGCAGACAAGTTAAACTGCAAGTCTTTCTAAAGTCCCAAGACTCTGGTGCTATTTCTTTATGTAAGTAAATTAAGCAGCACTCTGCAACAATAGACAGTGATATTAGCATTGATTAAAAGATGAGGTGCTTTGTACAATCCATCTGCCATGTGAATGAAGGATTTTATGTATCATTGTGGACAGGTCCTTGCACAAAGATAATTGTAAATTCACATTTGACTTTGTAATATGGTTATTTTAATTTTTGTTCTTCACCTCACAGTCCTCACAACAAAAGTCAACATACAACATTTGCTGACTTGATAACTTAATTCAAAAATTGTAAAAGTCATTGTAAAAGTTATTACAAGTATTACTAACAGTTGTGCAGTATTTGGGTATCTGCTAAAACAAATGCACTACTGGTGTAACATGCTTCCCTTTCTCTTTTTGGTGTTAACACATGTTTAATTTCACAAAATGTCTGCTTGGCTTCTCTCTTTGCCTTTTTCTGTTGTGCCATATACACAAGTCTCCAAACTGCATTTCTGCCCTGTCTTGGAGTCATCATCATTATCATGGCTTGACTTCATAAAGACTTGACTTCATGAAGATCTAGGAAGGACAGCTGGAAATGACAATTTGATCTGGGATGGGTGTTGAGGCAGCACAATTTTTCCTCCTCTTCAGGGTAGCCCTGCAGATGCTCTTAAAGGAGAAGCCAGCCTGGCAGATATTATTTCTCCAGGCCTCACAGTCAGCAGCTGGAGATGACCACTGGTGGTGAGCAATGTGGCAGATACTAAGGTACTTCTTCAGACAGTCCCTATATCCTTTCTTTAGGGCTGCTATATTACGGTGGCTGCAGGATAACTCTTCGTAAAGCACAATCTTTGGCAAGCTGCAATCCTCCATCCTGGAGATATAGCCTGCCCAGCAAAGTTGTATCTTCAGCTACAACTCTGGCCTCGATGCTGTTGACCTCCGCCTGTTCTAGGACTTCCTGGTTGGTAATGAAGTCACTCCAGTGGTTGTTCAAGATTGAACGTAGGCAGTATTAATGAGTGGACAGCCACTCTTCCACTGAGAAAATTTCTGATGAGGCTTCAGTGACAAGTAGATGGATCAACTGAACTCAGGTCCTGTGTCAGGACCCGAGACTGAAGGGTCCCAAGTCTCAATTTTTTAAAATAATATTATTGAAGTAAATGTTATCGAGCAATCCTTTTAGGAGTTTGTTCCTTGGTCCTTGTGGCCCTTTTTTTATGCATTGTCCTCATCAATCAATAGCCACTTATTAACTTATTCATTTCAATTGCGGAATTTACAGTTTTATGGACCTGGGGTAATTCTGTACCCCAGGGTTTCCATCATTGCCAAAAGGTGTCTCTTTTTGATGCAGCACTGCTACCTTGTGGTATCTCTATATAGGTAGGATATATAGATATATATATATACATAGATAGGTATATAGATAGGACTTGAATACTTGAATCAAATCCTATATACATCCAGCTGCAAGTGTAAAAGATCTGGGAGAATAAGTAGGTGTAAGACATACAAAACGTGTCAGCATATCTGGCATGGCTAGAAATACAGGACATTGACCTTGGACTTGGGGATGTTATTGTACAGTGAACACAGAAAAAAGTGATTTGACGTAATAAAAAAATATTTTGAAAAGGTTTCATATCAGACAAATTTAGATGGAATTAGCTAGTCTTCTATACATGTATCTGGATATTTTTGTTCCCAAGTCTTATCAGCTACCGGGTACTGTGTAACTTCATTTTAGGTATGTTCATCCAGAATGAGGCTGCTAATGATAAATGTTTTGCAGAATATTCCAATTCAGTTGTTTAAATGCATGCAGTGTTTGTTTGGTGGTTAAATGCATGCAGTGTTTGTTTGGTGGTTAAATGCAAGCAGTGTTTCTTTGGTGGTTAAATGCATGCAGTGTTCATTTCTTGGTTGAAATAAAGTTCATTTTATGGTTATATCTATGCTTTCTTTGATTAAATCCATGGGGTACAGATTAACCCCAGGTCACTAAAAACGTAAGCAAAAAAGTGCACACATAGAAAGGTTAAGGACAGAAAATACTGTTCATCTGCTTTATGCAGGTTTTTTTATTTTTTAGGTTTGCTATTTCATTCTTCTTTTATTTTGTGCTCCATTTTTCAATGAGTCAACGTTAAATTGCTTAAGAAACAAAAAATTAAAAAAAATATTCCTCTGTAAAAGGTCAGCTACAAGGACTGGACTAAAAACAAGTGAAAAAGCAGCCAATGTCCAAAGAAAAACTTTAGAAAACCTGGAAAATTACTGCTCATGACACTTTTAAAAAATTTTAAGAAAGTCTGACTCCTTGGAGGCAAAATATCAAGAAATTAGGGGCAGCTCGAGACTTTTCACAGTAGTGTAGATTCAAATCCTATTTACATATCTGAACATATCTGAATCTCTTGTATATATTGTTCAAAGACACTTAAAAAGTTAATTTTAAGCTGCGAAGGACTGCGAAGGAGGATGAAATGTCTAGTTCCAAAAAGCCAATAAAGCTTTGTGCATGGATGTTCATATACACTGCTGAAAAAAATTAAAGGAACACTTCAAAATGCAAAGAAAATGAAAGTGAAAAACAATAAGGTAGGCTAGTTGTCAAGTCCTGGGCCGTTTGCCCAGCATTTTGTGTTAAGTTTTTATTTTCCTGAGTTTCAGTCCCCAGTTTGTTTTGATGTCTTGTTCCCTTTGTCCCTGTCTCCCCTGTATCTATGGTCTTGTGTCTGTTTTGTCATCTTGTTCCGTATGTTTTCCTGGTGTCAAGTCTGCGTCTTTGTCTCCCTCTTCTGTCTTCCTGTTTTACTTTGATAGTTGTCTGGTCCATGTCGGTTATCTTCAGTTTTGCTTCCCCCAGGTAAGGTAATCAGCGTCACCTGTGTTCCCACCTGTTTCCTCTTCCCTCATCAGCCCCTCTGTGTATTTAAGTCCTGTGTTTTCTCTGCCTGTTGTTGATGTTGCTGCGTCAGTGTTCCCGTGCCGTGTGTGTCCCTGCGCCCTGGTTTTGCTATTAGTTCTGGCACCTATCCAGCTCCAGTATCTTTGAGTTTTTTTTTCCCTGTTGTCACAATAAATTCACTGTTTTGTTCTAACCTTTGTCCGAGTCTGCATCCTGGGGTCCCATCCTGCCACACGCACCCAAGCCATGACACTAGTCCTTTTTGCCAAAATTTAATTGCAGCATGTCAAAATGGTACTCACCAGTTTGTATAGTCCCTATGTGCTTCCATGAATGCCTGACAAGGTTAGGGCATACTCCTAATGAGATGACACACGGTGTCCTGGGGGATCTTGTTCCAGATCTGGACCAGGGCATCACTGAGCTCCTGGACAGTTTGAGGTGCAACCTCATGCCACATTAACCCGGGCACCATTGTGCAACAGAAGGAACCCATGACCCATTGCACCAATGGGTCATGCTGGAGGTCATTTTGTAGGACTCTGGCAGTGCTCATCCTGTTCCTCCTTCCACAAAGGAGCAGATAAAAGGCCTGCTGATGGGTTTAGGACTTTCTACGGCCCTGTCCAGCTCTCCTAGAGTAACTCTTGAGACTGTGCTGGGAGACACAGCAAACCTTCTGGCAATGGCACTTATTGATGTGCCATTTTGGAGGAGTTGAACTATCTGTACAACCTCTGTAACGTCCAGGTATCACCTCATGCTACCAGTAGTGACACTGACCCTAGCCAAATGCAAAACTAATGAACAAACAGTCAGAAAAGATGAGGAGGGAAAAAATGTCAGTCGCCTCCACCTGTTTGGGGGGTTGTCTCATTGTCTGTAGTGCACCTGTTGTTAATTTAATTAACACCAAAGTAGCTGAAACTGATTAACAACCGTTCGTACTACATAACTGGCTAGATCAATATCCCAGAAGTTTAAGTATTCCATTTTTTTGAACGCTACATCTTTAGGATGAAACAAAAAGTTAAATTGTTTCTTTCAGTACATTCAGAAACAACAAAAGAACAAAACTAAAGGGTAAAAAGGCAAAACCACTGCAGAGGCGATGCATCTACAGAGAATGAATGTGAATGATCTAAAATTCCTCAAAAAGAAAAAAATTTTAATTTAGAATTTTTAAATCACCTAATATGAATGTATAGTTTCTGCTACTTAAACAGCAGTTGAAATTCCATTCACTGACATGTATGCATTTTTATGGGTGATGAATATTATTGGTATGTAAGAAATCTTGGTATTTAGGAAAACATGGCAGAAAAGAGATCTTAGATGGATTCTTTATTATTCACCTTCATTTTTATTGTTACAGTAGCTTCATGCAGACAAACACACACACTTTACCTTGAAGTGATGCATCTGAAGCAATACACTGACCAATTTACCATCCTCATCTTCAACAACTGCCACTGGGAGATAACAAGTAGTGTTTTCAACATTAAAGAAGATTGTAGCTAATACCCTTCTATAAGTGATGCAGATGGAAGTACTAGTTTATACTTTAGCATACTCATATTAGGCCAGGCCAATCTGATCAGACCTGAAAAGCTCTGCAGGGTATCTCTGTTTACATATTTGTGTATAGATGAATGCTGGTTGCAGTTTGAATCCGTGATTTGTCACACAGGAGCTTTTCAGGAAGTCTAAATTAATTTATTCTTACATTAGGGACTCAACTAATTAAAAAAAATTGACAAACTGATTGACAACTGATTTCAATGAAACTGGATCAAGCAAATTATTATGACTAAAGACACAAACGGAAAAGAAGGAAATTATTGTGCGGGACATTTATGCAATGTAAAGCTTTGCTATCCTTACATGGCCTCTTGCCTCTGTGAACCATACATCCAATTTGATGCCTCCTGAATTGTTAATCAGCTAGTGGAATATTAAGAGCTGCTGTTCTGCTGCTCTGCCAGGGGCAACTATGTGGAACACTAAATATCAATAAATAGATAAATAAAGCTAAGTCCTAATGATTCATTTAGGATGATATCGATTTGGTGTGACATATGTTATAATTAAAGGGCCTGCTTTAGCATTTATAAAGGACTGTGCAAAAGTCTTGAGTCACCCCTCATTTCTTTATATTTTGCTTGGAAAATGGGAAATAGTTGCGGTAATTTATTGAAACATGTGCAAGCATAAACGGAAATACAGTATTTAAGGCAATAACAGTCTGTACAAATATTTTGCACTTCAAAGTGAATATTTGGTATGACCACCTTTATTCTTCAACACAGCCTGAACTTTCTTAGGCAAGCTTTCTTGTAACTTCTTTAAGTAGTCTTCAGGAATAGCTCTCCAAGCTTCTTGAAGGATATTCCAAACCTCTTCTTTGAATGTTAGAATTATCACATGGTCGATAAAAATCTTTTCTGCATTCGCAATTCCATCAATTTTGACAAGATCCTCAAAACCACTAAAATGCCATTTCTAACCATGAACCGTCACTATGTTTTACAGATGGCTGTAGACCCTCACTGTTGTATCTCTCTCCTGACCTCCTGCATCCATAATGATGACAATTTGAACCAAAAAAAAAAAAAATTGGATTCGTCACTCCATAAGACCCGTTGCCACTGATTTTCAGTAACGTTCTTGTATTATTCGGTATAACTCAACCTTTTCTCCCTATTTCCATTCTTTAACAGTGAACAGTAGATGAATCAAATGAAGGGCCAGATGCATCTCTCAGATGCTGTGTCATGTGTTGGATTTTTTACCATTTCTTAAGGGCATGACTTTCAGATATTATTCAGTTTCTGTAGATGGTTTTCCAGGCTTGTCACTTCTTCTTTTGTCCTCCACTTCTCCAGTTTCCTTAAATTTTAAGGACACACTGCCCACCATGGTGAGATATGGCAAGTTTTCAGCAATAGCTCAACTCACCATGTTGATGCAAAAATTTTATTTTAAACTGTGCTATAATTGGCATCTTTCACAGATTCAACTAAAGCAATGAGAACAAATTATTTGTTTTTGAAACAGGTTACAGATGCCTAAAGATGCAATTTCAAACCGGGGGTGACACTGTGGATCCCGGATTAAATGCACACCAGCTTTCAGCATGGCTATACAGAATGCACTATTTTACAACTGTCCTGGGCTGATGGCCCAGTGTTTTTTGTCATCTTTTGTATTTGTCCTCAGTTTGTTATTTCTAGTTCCTTGTGTTTCCATGTGTCAGGTCTGTGTCCTTGTTTCCCCGTTTGATTTCCTGTTTTATTTTGATAGTCATTTGGTCTTTGTCTGTCATGTTAAGTTTTGCTTCCCTTAGTCTTGTCAGTATGATTACTGATTCCTGTGTCTCCCAGCTGTTCCCACTCCCCTCGTTATCCTCTGTATTTAAGTCCCGTGTTTTCACTGCCTGTTGTCGTCTGCTCCCCTGCTGTGTCCCTTCCGTATTCTTCTTTAGTTCTTAGAGTTCATGTCTGGCTGTTGTTCAGTTTTGTTGCTTTCGCTTCTGTCTCTACCCTGCACTACGCCAAATAAAGACTGTTTTTCCACTTACCACGTCTGCCTTGGGGTCCCCTTCCTGCCTGCCACACAGCTGATACATGACAACAACTGAAAACACAGAGGGATTATGTGGTCGATATTTGTACTTTAGCAACTCATACTAGAGATATGTAAGACATGTTGGTAAATGTTATTTTTCAAAATTGTATTTTATAGATCTGGATTTAAATTGAAAATGAGAAATGCAAGTTGCAGCATGCCAGCCATGGCACTTGTTAATCACTTTTTGGCTGGACCACATTTTATATCATTTGTGCATTCTGAGCATTCCGGGCAACCATGTTTTAAGACACTAATGCATATCAGAATGACATACATTAGTGTCTTAGATTTTAAGCTGGGAGAGATCACAAAGCCACTTGGCAGAGCTTGAGATTTAAATGTAAATAAATGAACAAAAGCACTTTTCACTAATCCAGAAAAAAGATATGAAATAAAGATCAGTAATAGTAGGCCAGAGTAAGAGCAATCAGTGTGGTCAGCAAGGAGTAAGTGTAATGAGGTCGCAGAACATTTTAATGGGGTTGGACAGATTGAAGTCATGGATGATTAGACAGAAAGTGATATCCAACTACAACTGCTATAACTACCACAAAGCTCCATTATTGTCGGGGAAATTAAAACTTCTGATTGAATATACTATATACTATGTAAAACTAACATTTCCTGGAAATGATTTATTTTGTTTTGCCCATTCACTGGTTACAGTTAGCAATAACACTGTCAGATTTAGGAGTTTGCTTCCCTCTGTGTATACTTATGCTCTCATAGAAATTGCACGACACTTAAATCTGTTCAATGAAATGGCATGCTTAATAATACACAGCATATGCTTAAGATTTTACCCATAATGTAAAGTATATTTAAA